>NW_026600258.1:342364-684728 GCF_029448725.1 Salvelinus fontinalis
TTCAACATGATTTGGAGCTTGTTTTTGGAAAAGTGTTTATTTCTGTATTCCAATATTGCAACTTGCTGAAAACTGTCCACAGTGTTCCTATCATCCAATTCTAATAGTACTGAAAACAAAATCACTTACAGAGTGCCTCAAACGTGATTTAGAGCTTGTTTATGAAAAAGTGTTTATTTCTGTATTTCAACATGATTTGGAGCTGGTTTTTGGAAAAGTGTTTATTTCTGTATTTCAACATGATTTGGAGCTTCTTTTTGAAAAAGTGTTTATTTCTGTATTCCAATATTGCAACTTGCTGAAAACTGTCCACAGTGTTTCTATCAACCAGTTCTAACAGTACTGAAAAAAAATCACTTACAGAGTGCCTCAAACATGATTTAGAGCTTGTTTATGAAAAAGTGTTTATTTCTGTATTTCAACATGATTTGGAGCTAGTTTTTGAAAAAGTGTTTATTTCTGTATTCCAATATTGCAACTTGCTGAAAACTGTCCACAGTGTTTCTATCATCCAGTTCTAACAGTACTGAAAAAAAATCACTTACAGAGTGCCTCAAACATGATTTAGAGCTTGTTTATGAAAAACTGTTTATTTCTGTATTTCAACATGATTTGGAGCTTGTTTTTGGAAAAGTGTTTATTTCTGTATTCCAATATTGCAACTTGCTGAAAACTGTCCACAGTGTTCCTATCATCCAGTTCTAACAGTACTGAAAACAAAATCCCTTACAGAGTGCCTCAAACATGATTTAGAGCTTGTTTATGAAAAAGTGTTTATTTCTGTATTTCAACATGATTTGGTGCTTGTTTTTGGAAAAGTGTTTATTTCTATTTTTCAACATGATTTGGAGCTTGTTTTTGGAAAAGTGTTTATTTCTGTATTCCAATATTGCAACTTGCTGAAAACTGTCCTCAGTGTTCCTATCATCCATTTCTAACAGTACTGAAAACAAAATCACTTACAGAGTGCCTCAAAAATGATTTAGAGCTTGTTTATGAAAAAGTGTTTATTTCTGTATTTCAACATGATTTGGAGCTGGTTTTTGGAAAAGTGTTTATTTCTGTATTTCAACATGATTTGGAGCTGGTTTTTGGAAAAGTGTTTATTTCTGTATTTCAACATGATTTGGAGCTTGTTTTTGAAAAAGTGTTTATTTCTGTATTCCAATATTGCAACTTGCTGAAAACTGTCCTCAGTGTTCCTATCATCCAGTTCTAACAGTACTGAAAACAAAATCACTTACAGAGTGCCTCAAAAATGATTTAGAGCTTGTTTATGAAAAAGTGTTTATTTCTGTATTTCAACATGATTTGGAGCTGGTTTTTGGAAAAGTGTTTATTTCTGTATTTCAACATGATTTGGAGCTTGTTTTTGGAAAAGTGTTTATTTCTGTATTTCAACATGATTTGGAGCTTGTTTTTGGAAAAGTGTTTATTTCTGTATTTCAACATGATTTGGAGCTTGTTTTTGGAAAAGTGTTTATTTCTGTATTCCAATATTGCAACTTGCTGAAAACTGTCCACAGTGTTTCTATCATCCAGTTCTAACAGTACTGAAAAAAAATCACTTACAGAGTGCCTCAAACATGATTTAGAGCTTGTTTATGAAAAACTGTTTATTTCTGTATTTCAACATGATTTGGAGCTTGTTTTTGGAAAAGTGTTTATTTCTGTATTCCAATATTGCAACTTGCTGAAAACTGTCCACAGTGTTCCTATCATCCAGTTCTAACAGTACTGAAAACAAAATCCCTTACAGAGTGCCTCAAACATGATTTAGAGCTTGTTTATGAAAAAGTGTTTATTTCTGTATTTCAACATGATTTGGTGCTTGTTTTTGGAAAAGTGTTTATTTCTGTATTTCAACATGATTTGGAGCTTGTTTTTGGAAAAGTGTTTATTTCTGTATTCCAATATTGCAACTTGCTGAAAACTGTCCACAGTGTTTCTATCATCCAGTTCTAACAGTACTGAAAAAAAATCACTTACAGAGTGCCTCAAACATGATTTAGAGCTTGTTTATGAAAAACTGTTTATTTCTGTATTTCAACATGATTTGGAGCTTGTTTTTGGAAAAGTGTTTATTTCTGTATTTCAACATGATTTGGAGCTTGTTTTTGGAAAAGTGTTTATTTCTGTATTTCAACATGATTTGGAGCTTGTTTTTGGAAAAGTGTTTATTTCTGTATTCCAATATTGCAACTTGCTGAAAACTGTCCACAGTGTTCCTATCATCCAGTTCTAACAGTACTGAAAACAAAATCCCTTACAGAGTGCCTCAAACATGACTTAGAGCTTGTTTATGAAAAAGTGTTTATTTCTGTATTTCAACATGATTTGGAGCTTGTTTTTGGAAAAGTGTTTATTTCTGTATTCCAATATTGCAACTTGCTGAAAACTGTCCACAGTGTTCCTATCATCCAATTCTAATAGTACTGAAAACAAAATCACTTACAGAGTGCCTCAAACGTGATTTAGAGCTTGTTTATGAAAAAGTGTTTATTTCTGTATTTCAACATGATTTGGAGCTGGTTTTTGGAAAAGTGTTTATTTCTGTATTTCAACATGATTTGGAGCTTCTTTTTGAAAAAGTGTTTATTTCTGTATTCCAATATTGCAACTTGCTGAAAACTGTCCACAGTGTTTCTATCAACCAGTTCTAACAGTACTGAAAAAAAATCACTTACAGAGTGCCTCAAACATGATTTAGAGCTTGTTTATGAAAAAGTGTTTATTTCTGTATTTCAACATGATTTGGAGCTAGTTTTTGAAAAAGTGTTTATTTCTGTATTCCAATATTGCAACTTGCTGAAAACTGTCCACAGTGTTTCTATCATCCAGTTCTAACAGTACTGAAAAAAAATCACTTACAGAGTGCCTCAAACATGATTTAGAGCTTGTTTATGAAAAACTGTTTATTTCTGTATTTCAACATGATTTGGAGCTTGTTTTTGGAAAAGTGTTTATTTCTGTATTCCAATATTGCAACTTGCTGAAAACTGTCCACAGTGTTCCTATCATCCAGTTCTAACAGTACTGAAAACAAAATCCCTTACAGAGTGCCTCAAACATGATTTAGAGCTTGTTTATGAAAAAGTGTTTATTTCTGTATTTCAACATGATTTGGTGCTTGTTTTTGGAAAAGTGTTTATTTCTATTTTTCAACATGATTTGGAGCTTGTTTTTGGAAAAGTGTTTATTTCTGTATTCCAATATTGCAACTTGCTGAAAACTGTCCTCAGTGTTCCTATCATCCATTTCTAACAGTACTGAAAACAAAATCACTTACAGAGTGCCTCAAAAATGATTTAGAGCTTGTTTATGAAAAAGTGTTTATTTCTGTATTTCAACATGATTTGGAGCTGGTTTTTGGAAAAGTGTTTATTTCTGTATTTCAACATGATTTGGAGCTGGTTTTTGGAAAAGTGTTTATTTCTGTATTTCAACATGATTTGGAGCTTGTTTTTGAAAAAGTGTTTATTTCTGTATTCCAATATTGCAACTTGCTGAAAACTGTCCTCAGTGTTCCTATCATCCAGTTCTAACAGTACTGAAAACAAAATCACTTACAGAGTGCCTCAAAAATGATTTAGAGCTTGTTTATGAAAAAGTGTTTATTTCTGTATTTCAACATGATTTGGAGCTGGTTTTTGGAAAAGTGTTTATTTCTGTATTTCAACATGATTTGGAGCTTGTTTTTGGAAAAGTGTTTATTTCTGTATTTCAACATGATTTGGAGCTTGTTTTTGGAAAAGTGTTTATTTCTGTATTTCAACATGATTTGGAGCTTGTTTTTGGAAAAGTGTTTATTTCTGTATTCCAATATTGCAACTTGCTGAAAACTGTCCACAGTGTTTCTATCATCCAGTTCTAACAGTACTGAAAAAAAATCACTTACAGAGTGCCTCAAACATGATTTAGAGCTTGTTTATGAAAAACTGTTTATTTCTGTATTTCAACATGATTTGGAGCTTGTTTTTGGAAAAGTGTTTATTTCTGTATTCCAATATTGCAACTTGCTGAAAACTGTCCACAGTGTTCCTATCATCCAGTTCTAACAGTACTGAAAACAAAATCCCTTACAGAGTGCCTCAAACATGATTTAGAGCTTGTTTATGAAAAAGTGTTTATTTCTGTATTTCAACATGATTTGGTGCTTGTTTTTGGAAAAGTGTTTATTTCTGTATTTCAACATGATTTGGAGCTTGTTTTTGGAAAAGTGTTTATTTCTGTATTCCAATATTGCAACTTGCTGAAAACTGTCCACAGTGTTTCTATCATCCAGTTCTAACAGTACTGAAAAAAAATCACTTACAGAGTGCCTCAAACATGATTTAGAGCTTGTTTATGAAAAACTGTTTATTTCTGTATTTCAACATGATTTGGAGCTTGTTTTTGGAAAAGTGTTTATTTCTGTATTTCAACATGATTTGGAGCTTGTTTTTGGAAAAGTGTTTATTTCTGTATTTCAACATGATTTGGAGCTTGTTTTTGGAAAAGTGTTTATTTCTGTATTCCAATATTGCAACTTGCTGAAAACTGTCCACAGTGTTCCTATCATCCAGTTCTAACAGTACTGAAAACAAAATCCCTTACAGAGTGCCTCAAACATGACTTAGAGCTTGTTTATGAAAAAGTGTTTATTTCTGTATTTCAACATGATTTGGAGCTTGTTTTTGGAAAAGTGTTTATTTCTGTATTCCAATATTGCAACTTGCTGAAAACTGTCCACAGTGTTCCTATCATCCAATTCTAATAGTACTGAAAACAAAATCACTTACAGAGTGCCTCAAACGTGATTTAGAGCTTGTTTATGAAAAAGTGTTTATTTCTGTATTTCAACATGATTTGGAGCTGGTTTTTGGAAAAGTGTTTATTTCTGTATTTCAACATGATTTGGAGCTTCTTTTTGAAAAAGTGTTTATTTCTGTATTCCAATATTGCAACTTGCTGAAAACTGTCCACAGTGTTTCTATCAACCAGTTCTAACAGTACTGAAAAAAAATCACTTACAGAGTGCCTCAAACATGATTTAGAGCTTGTTTATGAAAAAGTGTTTATTTCTGTATTTCAACATGATTTGGAGCTAGTTTTTGAAAAAGTGTTTATTTCTGTATTCCAATATTGCAACTTGCTGAAAACTGTCCACAGTGTTTCTATCATCCAGTTCTAACAGTACTGAAAAAAAATCACTTACAGAGTGCCTCAAACATGATTTAGAGCTTGTTTATGAAAAACTGTTTATTTCTGTATTTCAACATGATTTGGAGCTTGTTTTTGGAAAAGTGTTTATTTCTGTATTCCAATATTGCAACTTGCTGAAAACTGTCCACAGTGTTCCTATCATCCAGTTCTAACAGTACTGAAAACAAAATCCCTTACAGAGTGCCTCAAACATGATTTAGAGCTTGTTTATGAAAAAGTGTTTATTTCTGTATTTCAACATGATTTGGTGCTTGTTTTTGGAAAAGTGTTTATTTCTATTTTTCAACATGATTTGGAGCTTGTTTTTGGAAAAGTGTTTATTTCTGTATTCCAATATTGCAACTTGCTGAAAACTGTCCTCAGTGTTCCTATCATCCATTTCTAACAGTACTGAAAACAAAATCACTTACAGAGTGCCTCAAAAATGATTTAGAGCTTGTTTATGAAAAAGTGTTTATTTCTGTATTTCAACATGATTTGGAGCTGGTTTTTGGAAAAGTGTTTATTTCTGTATTTCAACATGATTTGGAGCTGGTTTTTGGAAAAGTGTTTATTTCTGTATTTCAACATGATTTGGAGCTTGTTTTTGAAAAAGTGTTTATTTCTGTATTCCAATATTGCAACTTGCTGAAAACTGTCCTCAGTGTTCCTATCATCCAGTTCTAACAGTACTGAAAACAAAATCACTTACAGAGTGCCTCAAAAATGATTTAGAGCTTGTTTATGAAAAAGTATTTATTTCTGTATTTCAACATGATTTGGAGCTTGTTTTTGGAAAAGTGTTTATTTCTGTATTTCAACATGATTTGGAGCTTGTTTTTGGAAAAGTGGTTATTTCTGTATTTCAACATGATTTGGAGCTTGTTTTTGGAAAAGTGTTTATTTCTGTATTTCAACATGATTTGGAGCTTGTTTTTGGAAAAGTGTTTATTTCTGTATTTCAACATGATTTGGAGCTTGTTTTTGGAAAAGTGTTTATTTCTGTATTCCAATATTGCAACTTGCTGAAAACTGTCCACAGTGTTTCTATCATCCAGTTCTAACAGTACTGAAAAAAAATCACTTACAGAGTGCCTCAAACATGATTTAGAGCTTGTTTATGAAAAAGTGTTTATTTCTGTATTTCAACATGATTTGGAGCTGGTTTTTGGAAAAGTGTTTATTTCTGTATTTCAACATGATTTGGAGCTTGTTTTTGGAAAAGTGTTTATTTCTGTATTTCAACATGATTTGGAGCTTGTTTTTGGAAAAGTGTTTATTTCTGTATTTCAACATGATTTGGAGCTTGTTTTTGGAAAAGTGTTTATTTCTGTATTTCAACATGATTTGGAGCTTGTTTTTGGAAAAGTGTTTATTTCTGTATTTCAACATGATTTGGAGCTTGTTTTTGGAAAAGTGTTTATTTCTGTATTTCAACATGATTTGGAGCTTGTTTTTGAAAAAGTGTTTATTTCTGTATTCCAATATTGCAACTTGCTGAAAACTGTCCACAGTGTTTCTATCATCCAGTTCTAACAGTACTGAAAAAAAATCACTTACAGAGTGCCTCAAACATGATTTAGAGCTTGTTTATGAAAAACTGTTTATTTCTGTATTTCAACATGATTTGGAGCTTGTTTTTGGAAAAGTGTTTATTTCTGTATTTCAACATGATTTGGAGCTTGTTTTTGGAAAAGTGTTTATTTCTGTATTTCAACATGATTTGGAGCTTGTTTTTGGAAAAGTGTTTATTTCTGTATTTCAACATGATTTGGAGCTTGTTTTTGGAAAAGTGTTTATTTCTGTATTCCAATATTGCTACTTGCTGAAAACTGTCCACAGTGTTCCTATCATCCAGTACTAATAGTACTGAAAACAAAATCACTTACAGAGTGCCTTAAACATGATTTAGAGCTTGTTTATGAAAAAGTGTTTATTTCTGTATTTCAACATGATTTGGAGCTGGTTTTTGGAAAAGTGATTATTTCTGTATTTCAACATGATTTGGAGCTTGTTTTTGGAAAAGTGTTTATTTCTGTATTCCAATATTGCAACTTGCTGAAAACTGTCCACAGTGTTCCTATCATCCAGTTCTAACAGTACTGAAAACAAAATCCCTTACAGAGTGCCTCAAACATGATTTAGAGCTTGTTTATGAAAAAGTATTTATTTCTGTATTTCAACATGATTTGGTGCTTGTTTTTGGAAAAGTGTTTATTTCTGTTTTTCAACATGATTTGGAGCTTGTTTTTGGAAAAGTGTTTATTTCTGTATTCCAATATTGCAACTTGCTGAAAACTGTCCACAGTGTTCCTATCATCCAATTCTAATAGTACTGAAAACAAAATCACTTACAGAGTGCCTCAAAAATGATTTAGAGCTTGTTTATGAAAAAGTGTTTATTTCTGTATTTCAACATGATTTGGAGCTGGTTTTTGGAAAAGTGTTTATTTCTGTATTTCAACATGATTTGGAGCTTGTTTTTGAAAAAGTGCTTATTTCTGTATTCCAATATTGCAACTTGCTGAAAACTGTCCACAGTGTTTCTATCATCCAGTTCTAACAGTACTGAAAAAAAATCACTTACAGAGTGCATCAAACATGATTTAGAGCTTGTTTATGAAAAAGTGTTTATTTCTGTATTTCAACATGATTTGGTGCTTGTTTTTGGAAAAGTGTTTATTTCTGTTTTTCAACATGATTTGGAGCTTGTTTTTGGAAAAGTGTTTATTTCTGTATTCCAATATTGCAACTTGCTGAAAACTGTCCTCAGTGTTCCTATCATCCAGTTCTAACAGTACTGAAAACAAAATCACTTACAGAGTGCTTCAAACATGATTTAGAGCTTGTTTATGAAAAACTGTTTATTTCTGTATTTCAACATGATTTGGAGCTTGTTTTTGGAAAAGTGTTTATTTCTGTATTTCAACATGATTTGGAGCTTGTTTTTGGAAAAGTGTTTATTTCTGTATTTCAACATGATTTGGAGCTTGTTTTTGGAAAAGTGTTTATTTCTGTATTTCAACATGATTTGGAGCTTGTTTTTGGAAAAGTGTTTATTTCTGTATTCCAATATTGCAACTTGCTGAAAACTGTCCACAGTGTTTCTATCATCCAGTTCTAACAGTACTGAAAACAAAATCCCTTACAGAGTGCCTCAAACATGATTTAGAGCTTGTTTATGAAAAAGTGTTTATTTCTGTATTTCAACATGATTTGGTGCTTGTTTTTGGAAAAGTGTTTATTTCTGTTTTTCAACATGATTTGGAGCTTGTTTTTGGAAAAGTGTTTATTTCTGTATTCCAATATTGCAACTTGCTGAAAACTGTCCTCAGTGTTCCTATCATCCATTTCTAACAGTACTGAAAACAAAATCACTTACAGAGTGCCTCAAAAATGATTTAGAGCTTGTTTATGAAAAAGTGTTTATTTCTGTATTTCAACATGATTTGGAGCTGGTTTTTGGAAAAGTGTTTATTTCTGTATTTCAACATGATTTGGAGCTGGTTTTTGGAAAAGTGTTTATTTCTGTATTTCAACATGATTTGGAGCTTGTTTTTGAAAAAGTGTTTATTTCTGTATTCCAATATTGCAACTTGCTGAAAACTGTCCTCAGTGTTCCTATCATCCAGTTCTAACAGTACTGAAAACAAAATCACTTACAGAGTGCCTCAAAAATGATTTAGAGCTTGTTTATGAAAAAGTGTTTATTTCTGTATTTCAACATGATTTGGAGCTGGTTTTTGGAAAAGTGTTTATTTCTGTATTTCAACATGATTTGGAGCTTGTTTTTGGAAAAGTGTTTATTTCTGTATTTCAACATGATTTGGAGCTTGTTTTTGGAAAAGTGTTTATTTCTGTATTTCAACATGATTTGGAGCTTGTTTTTGGAAAAGTGTTTATTTCTGTATTCCAATATTGCAACTTGCTGAAAACTGTCCACAGTGTTTCTATCATCCAGTTCTAACAGTACTGAAAAAAAATCACTTACAGAGTGCCTCAAACATGATTTAGAGCTTGTTTATGAAAAACTGTTTATTTCTGTATTTCAACATGATTTGGAGCTTGTTATTGGAAAAGTGTTTATTTCTGTATTCCAATATTGCAACTTGCTGAAAACTGTCCACAGTGTTCCTATCATCCAGTTCTAACAGTACTGAAAACAAAATCCCTTACAGAGTGCCTCAAACATGATTTAGAGCTTGTTTATGAAAAAGTGTTTATTTCTGTATTTCAACATGATTTGGTGCTTGTTTTTGGAAAAGTGTTTATTTCTGTATTTCAACATGATTTGGAGCTTGTTTTTGGAAAAGTGTTTATTTCTGTATTCCAATATTGCAACTTGCTGAAAACTGTCCACAGTGTTTCTATCATCCAGTTCTAACAGTACTGAAAAAAAATCACTTACAGAGTGCCTCAAACATGATTTAGAGCTTGTTTATGAAAAACTGTTTATTTCTGTATTTCAACATGATTTGGAGCTTGTTTTTGGAAAAGTGTTTATTTCTGTATTTCAACATGATTTGGAGCTTGTTTTTGGAAAAGTGTTTATTTCTGTATTTCAACATGATTTGGAGCTTGTTTTTGGAAAAGTGTTTATTTCTGTATTCCAATATTGCAACTTGCTGAAAACTGTCCACAGTGTTCCTGTCATCCAGTACTAATAGTACTGAAAACAAAATCACTTACAGAGTGCCTTAAACATGATTTAGAGCTTGTTTATGAAAAAGTGTTTATTTCTGTATTTCAACATGATTTGGAGCTGGTTTTTGGAAAAGTGATTATTTCTGTATTTCAACATGATTTGGAGCTTGTTTTTGGAAAAGTGTTTATTTCTGTATTCCAATATTGCAACTTGCTGTAAACTGTCCACAGTGTTCCTATCATCCAGTTCTAACAGTACTGAAAACAAAATCCCTTACAGAGTGCCTCAAACATGATTTAGAGCTTGTTTATGAAAAAGTATTTATTTCTGTATTTCAACATGATTTAGAGCTTGTTTATGAAAAAGTATTTATTTCTGTATTTCAACATGATTTGGAGCTTGTTTTTGGAAAAGTGTTTATTTCTGTATTTCAACATGATTTGGAGCTTGTTTTTGGAAAAGTGGTTATTTCTGTATTTCAACATGATTTGGAGCTTGTTTTTGGAAAAGTGTTTATTTCTGTATTTCAACATGATTTGGAGCTTGTTTTTGGAAAAGTGTTTATTTCTGTATTTCAACATGATTTGGAGCTTGTTTTTGGAAAAGTGTTTATTTCTGTATTCCAATATTGCAACTTGCTGAAAACTGTCCACAGTGTTTCTATCATCCAGTTCTAACAGTACTGAAAAAAAATCACTTACAGAGTGCCTCAAACATGATTTAGAGCTTGTTTATGAAAAAGTGTTTATTTCTGTATTTCAACATGATTTGGAGCTGGTTTTTGGAAAAGTGTTTATTTCTGTATTTCAACATGATTTGGAGCTTGTTTTTGGAAAAGTGTTTATTTCTGTATTTCAACATGATTTGGAGCTTGTTTTTGGAAAAGTGTTTATTTCTGTATTTCAACATGATTTGGAGCTTGTTTTTGGAAAAGTGTTTATTTCTGTATTTCAACATGATTTGGAGCTTGTTTTTGGAAAAGTGTTTATTTCTGTATTTCAACATGATTTGGAGCTTGTTTTTGGAAAAGTGTTTATTTCTGTATTTCAACATGATTTGGAGCTTGTTTTTGAAAAAGTGTTTATTTCTGTATTCCAATATTGCAACTTGCTGAAAACTGTCCACAGTGTTTCTATCATCCAGTTCTAACAGTACTGAAAAAAAATCACTTACAGAGTGCCTCAAACATGATTTAGAGCTTGTTTATGAAAAACTGTTTATTTCTGTATTTCAACATGATTTGGAGCTTGTTTTTGGAAAAGTGTTTATTTCTGTATTTCAACATGATTTGGAGCTTGTTTTTGGAAAAGTGTTTATTTCTGTATTTCAACATGATTTGGAGCTTGTTTTTGGAAAAGTGTTTATTTCTGTATTTCAACATGATTTGGAGCTTGTTTTTGGAAAAGTGTTTATTTCTGTATTCCAATATTGCTACTTGCTGAAAACTGTCCACAGTGTTCCTATCATCCAGTACTAATAGTACTGAAAACAAAATCACTTACAGAGTGCCTTAAACATGATTTAGAGCTTGTTTATGAAAAAGTGTTTATTTCTGTATTTCAACATGATTTGGAGCTGGTTTTTGGAAAAGTGATTATTTCTGTATTTCAACATGATTTGGAGCTTGTTTTTGGAAAAGTGTTTATTTCTGTATTCCAATATTGCAACTTGCTGAAAACTGTCCACAGTGTTCCTATCATCCAGTTCTAACAGTACTGAAAACAAAATCCCTTACAGAGTGCCTCAAACATGATTTAGAGCTTGTTTATGAAAAAGTATTTATTTCTGTATTTCAACATGATTTGGTGCTTGTTTTTGGAAAAGTGTTTATTTCTGTTTTTCAACATGATTTGGAGCTTGTTTTTGGAAAAGTGTTTATTTCTGTATTCCAATATTGCAACTTGCTGAAAACTGTCCACAGTGTTCCTATCATCCAATTCTAATAGTACTGAAAACAAAATCACTTACAGAGTGCCTCAAAAATGATTTAGAGCTTGTTTATGAAAAAGTGTTTATTTCTGTATTTCAACATGATTTGGAGCTGGTTTTTGGAAAAGTGTTTATTTCTGTATTTCAACATGATTTGGAGCTTGTTTTTGAAAAAGTGTTTATTTCTGTATTCCAATATTGCAACTTGCTGAAAACTGTCCACAGTGTTTCTATCATCCAGTTCTAACAGTACTGAAAAAAAATCACTTACAGAGTGCATCAAACATGATTTAGAGCTTGTTTATGAAAAAGTGTTTATTTCTGTATTTCAACATGATTTGGTGCTTGTTTTTGGAAAAGTGTTTATTTCTGTTTTTCAACATGATTTGGAGCTTGTTTTTGGAAAAGTGTTTATTTCTGTATTCCAATATTGCAACTTGCTGAAAACTGTCCTCAGTGTTCCTATCATCCAGTTCTA
Source organism: Salvelinus fontinalis (assembly GCF_029448725.1). Classification (NCBI taxonomy): domain Eukaryota; kingdom Metazoa; phylum Chordata; class Actinopteri; order Salmoniformes; family Salmonidae; genus Salvelinus; species Salvelinus fontinalis. The sequence goes on from NW_026600258.1 coordinate 354,601, forward strand.
ACAGTACTGAAAACAAAATCACTTACAGAGTGCTTCAAACATGATTTAGAGCTTGTTTATGAAAAACTGTTTATTTCTGTATTTCAACATGATTTGGAGCTTGTTTTTGGAAAAGTGTTTATTTCTGTATTTCAACATGATTTGGAGCTTGTTTTTGGAAAAGTGTTTATTTCTGTATTTCAACATGATTTGGAGCTTGTTTTTGGAAAAGTGTTTATTTCTGTATTTCAACATGATTTGGAGCTTGTTTTTGGAAAAGTGTTTATTTCTGTATTTCAACATGATTTGGAGCTTGTTTTTGGAAAAGTGTTTATTTCTGTATTCCAATATTGCAACTTGCTGAAAACTGTCCTCAGTGTTCCTATCATCCAGTTCTAATAGTACTGAAAACAAAATCACTTACAGAGTGCCTCAAACATGATTTAGAGCTTGTTTATGAAAAAGTGTTTATTTCTGTATTTCAACATGATTTGGAGCTGGTTTTTGGAAAAGTGTTTATTTCTGTATTTCAACATGATTTGGAGCTTGTTTTTGGAAAAGTGTTTATTTCTGTATTTCAACATGATTTGGAGCTTGTTTTTGGAAAAGTGTTTATTTCTGTATTTCAACATGATTTGGAGCTTGTTTTTGGAAAAGTGTTTATTTCTGTATTCAAATATTGCAACTTGCTGAAAACTGTCCACAGTGTTCCTATCATCCAGTTCTAACAGTACTGAAAACAAAATCACTTACAGAGTGCCTCAAACATGATTTAGAGCTTGTTTATGAAAAAGTGTTTATTCCTGTATTTCAACATGATTTGGAGCTGGTTTTTGGAAAAGTGTTTATTTCTGTATTTCAACATGATTTGGAGCTTGTTTTTGGAAAAGTGTTTATTTCTGTATTCCAATATTGCAACTTGCTAAAAACTGTCCACAGTGTTTCTATCATCCAGTTCTAACAGTACTGAAAAAAAATCACTTACAGAGTGCCTCAAACATGATTTAGAGCTTGTTTATGAAAAACTGTTTATTTCTGTATTTCAACATGATTTGGAGCTTGTTTTTGGAAAAGTGTTTATTTCTGTTTTTCAACATGATTTGGAGCTTGTTTTTGGAAAAGTGTTTATTTCTGTATTCCAATATTGCAACTTGCTGAAAACTGTCCACAGTGTTCCTATCATCCAGTTCTAACAGTACTGAAAACAAAATCCCTTACAGAGTGCCTCAAACATGATTTAGAGCTTGTTTATGAAAAAGTATTTATTTCTGTATTTCAACATGATTCGGTGCTTGTTTTTGGAAAAGTGTTTATTTCTGTTTTTCAACATGATTTGGAGCTTGTTTTTGGAAAAGTGTTTATTTCTGTATTCCAATATTGCAACTTGCTGAAAACTGTCCACAGTGTTCCTATCATCCAGTTCTAACAGTACTGAAAACAAAATCCCTTACAGAGTGCCTCAAACATGATTTAGAGCTTGTTTATGAAAAAGTGTTTATTTCTGTATTTCAACATGATTTGGAGCTGGTTTTTGGAAAAGTGTTTATTTCTGTATTTCAACATGATTTGGAGCTTGTTTTTGGAAAAGTGTTTATTTCTGTATTCCAATATTGCAACTTGCTGAAAACTGTCCACAGTGTTCCTATCATCCAGTTCTAACAGTACTGAAAACAAAATCACTTACAGAGTGCCTCAAACATGATTTAGAGCTTGTTTATGAAAAACTGTTTATTTCTGTATTTCAACATGATTTGGAGCTTGTTTTTGGAAAAGTGTTTATTTCTGTATTCCAATATTGCAACTTGCTGAAAACTGTCCACAGTGTTCCTATCATCCAGTTCTAACAGTACTGAAAACAAAATCACTTACAGAGTGCCTCAAACATGATTTAGAGCTTGTTTATGAAAAAGTGTTTATTTCTGTATTTCTACATGATTTGGTGCTTCTATTTGGAAAAGTGTTTATTTCTGTATTTCAACATGATTTGGAGCTTGTTTTTGGAAAAGTGTTTATTTCTGTATTCCAATATGATTTGGAGCTTGTTTTTGGAAAAGTGTTTATTTCTCTATTCCAATATTGCAACTTGCTGAAAACTGTCCACAGTGTTCCTATCATCCAGTTCTAACAGTACTGAAAACAAAATCCCTTGCAGAGTGCCTCAAACATGATTTAGAGCTTGTTTATGAAAAAGTGTTTATTTCTGTATTTCAACATGATTTGGTGCTTGTTTTTGGAAAACTGTTTATTTCTGTATTTCAACATGATTTGGAGCTTGTTTTTGGAAAAGTGTTTATTTCTGTATTCCAATATTGCAACTTGCTGAAAACTGTCCACAGTGTTCCTATCATCCAGTTCTAACAGTACTGAAAACAAAATCCCTTACAGAGTGCCTCAAACATGATTTAGAGCTTGTTTATGAAAAAGTGTTTATTTCTGTATTTAAACATGATTTGGTGCTTGTTTTTGGAAAAGTGTTTATTTTTGTATTTCAACATGATTTGGAGCTTGTTTTTGGAAAAGTGTTTATTTCTGTATTCCAATATTGTAACTTGCTGAAAACTGTCCTCAGTGTTCCTATCATCCAGTTCTAACAGTACTGAAAAAAAATCACTTACATAGTGCCTCAAACATGATTTAGAGCTTGTTAATGAAAAAGTGTTTATTTCTGTATTTCAACATGATTTGGAGCTTGTTTTTGAAAAAGTGTTTATTTCTGTATTCCAATATTGCAACTTGCTGAAAACTGTCCACAGTGTTTCTATCATCCAGTTCTAACAGTACTGAAAAAAAATCACTTACAGAGTGCCTCAAACATGATTTAGAGCTTGTTTATGAAAAAGTGTTTATTTCTGTATTTCAACATGATTTGGAGCTTGTTTTTGAAAAAGTGTTTATTTCTGTATTCCAATATTGCAACTTGCTGAAAACTGTCCACAGTGTTTCTATCATCCAGTTCTAACAGTCTGAAAAAAAATCACTTACAGAGTGCCTCAAACATGATTTAGAGCTTGTTTATGAAAAACTGTTTATTTCTGTATTTCAACATGATTTGGAGCTTGTTTTTGGAAAAGTGTTTATTTCTGTATTCCAATATTGCAACTTGCTGAAAACTGTCCACAGTGTTCCTATCATCCAGTTCTAACAGTACTGAAAACAAAATCACTTACAGAGTGCCTCAAACATGATTTAGAGCTTGTTTATGAAAAAGTGTTTATTTCTGTATTTCAAAATGATTTGGAGCTTGTTTTTGAAAAAGTGTTTATTTCTGTATTCCAATATTGCAACTTGCTGAAAACTGTCCACAGTGTTCCTATCATCCAGTTCTAATAGTACTGAAAACAAAATCACTTACAGAGTGCCTCAAACATGATTTAGAGCTTGTTTATGAAAAACTGTTTATTTCTGTATTTCAACATGATTTGGAGCTTGATTTTGGAAAAGTGTTTATTTCTTTATTCCAATATTGCAACTTGCTGAAAACTGTCCAGAGTGTTCCTATCATCCAGTTCTAACAGTACTGAAAACAAAATCACTTACAGAGTGCCTCAAACATGATTTAGAGCTTGTTTATGAAAAACTGTTTATTTCTGTATTTCAACATGATTTGGAGCTTGTTTTTGGAAAAGTGTTTATTTCTGTATTCCAATATTGCAACTTGCTGAAAACTGTCCACAGTGTTTCTATCATCCAGTTCTAACAGTACTGAAAAAAAATCACTTACAGAGTGCCTCAAACATGATTTAGAGCTTGTTTATGAAAAAGTGTTTATTTCTGTATTTCAACATGATTTGGAGCTGGTTTTTGGAAAAGTGTTTATTTCTGTATTTCAACATGATTTGGAGCTTGTTTTTGGAAAAGTGTTTATTTCTGTATTTCAACATGATTTGGAGCTTGTTTTTGGAAAAGTGTTTATTTCTGTATTTCAACATGATTTGGAGCTTGTTTTTGGAAAAGTGTTTATTTCTGTATTTCAACATTATTTGGAGCTTGTTTTTGGAAAAGTGTTTATTTCTGTATTTCAACATGATTTGGAGCTTGTTTTTGGAAAAGTGTTTATTTCTGTATTTCAACATGATTTGGAGCTTGTTTTTGGAAAAGTGTTTATTTCTGTATTCCAATATTGCAACTTGCTGAAAACTGTCCACAGTGTTCCTATCATCCAGTTCTAACAGTACTGAAAACAAAATCACTTACAGAGTGCCTCAAACATGATTTAGAGCTTGTTTATGAAAAAGTGTTTATTTCTGTATTTCAAAATGATTTGGAGCTTGTTTTTGAAAAAGTGTTTATTTCTGTATTCCAATATTGCAACTTGCTGAAAACTGTCCACAGTGTTCCTATCATCCAGTTCTAATAGTACTGAAAACAAAATCACTTACAGAGTGCCTCAAACATGATTTAGAGCTTGTTTATGAAAAACTGTTTATTTCTGTATTTCAACATGATTTGGAGCTTGATTTTGGAAAAGTGTTTATTTCTTTATTCCAATATTGCAACTTGCTGAAAACTGTCCAGAGTGTTCCTATCATCCAGTTCTAACAGTACTGAAAACAAAATCACTTACAGAGTGCCTCAAACATAATTTAGAGCTTGTTTATGAAAAACTGTTTATTTCTGTATTTCAACATGATTTGGAGCTTGTTTTTGGAAAAGTGTTTATTTCTGTATTCCAATATTGCAACTTGCTGAAAACTGTCCACAGTGTTTCTATCATCCAGTTCTAACAGTACTGAAAAAAAATCACTTACAGAGTGCCTCAAACATGATTTAGAGCTTGTTTATGAAAAAGTGTTTATTTCTGTATTTCAACATGATTTGGAGCTGGTTTTTGGAAAAGTGTTTATTTCTGTATTTCAACATGATTTGGAGCTTGTTTTTGGAAAAGTGTTTATTTCTGTATTTCAACATGATTTGGAGCTTGTTTTTGGAAAAGTGTTTATTTCTGTATTTCAACATGATTTGGAGCTTGTTTTTGGAAAAGTGTTTATTTCTGTATTCCAATATTGCAACTTGCTGAAAACTGTCCACAGTGTTCCTATCATCCAGTTCTAACAGTACTGAAAACAAAATCACTTACAGAGTGCCTCAAACATGATTTAGAGCTTGTTTATGAAAAAGTGTTTATTTCTGTATTTCAAAATGATTTGGAGCTTGTTTTTGAAAAAGTGTTTATTTCTGTATTCCAATATTGCAACTTGCTGAAAACTGTCCACAGTGTTCCTATCATCCAGTTCTAATAGTACTGAAAACAAAATCACTTACAGAGTGCCTCAAACATGATTTAGAGCTTGTTTATGAAAAACTGTTTATTTCTGTATTTCAACATGATTTGGAGCTTGATTTTGGAAAAGTGTTTATTTCTTTATTCCAATATTGCAACTTGCTGAAAACTGTCCAGAGTGTTCCTATCATCCAGTTCTAACAGTACTGAAAACAAAATCACTTACAGAGTGCCTCAAACATGATTTAGAGCTTGTTTATGAAAAACTGTTTATTTCTGTATTTCAACATGATTTGGAGCTTGTTTTTGGAAAAGTGTTTATTTCTGTATTCCAATATTGCAACTTGCTGAAAACTGTCCACAGTGTTTCTATCATCCAGTTCTAACAGTACTGAAAAAAAATCACTTACAGAGTGCCTCAAACATGATTTAGAGCTTGTTTATGAAAAAGTGTTTATTTCTGTATTTCAACATGATTTGGAGCTGGTTTTTGGAAAAGTGTTTATTTCTGTATTTCAACATGATTTGGAGCTTGTTTTTGGAAAAGTGTTTATTTCTGTATTTCAACATGATTTGGAGCTTGTTTTTGGAAAAGTGTTTATTTCTGTATTTCAACATGATTTGGAGCTTGTTTTTGGAAAAGTGTTTATTTCTGTATTTCAACATGATTTGGAGCTTGTTTTTGGAAAAGTGTTTATTTCTGTATTTCAACATGATTTGGAGCTTGTTTTTGGAAAAGTGTTTATTTCTGTATTTCAACATGATTTGGAGCTTGTTTTTGGAAAAGTGTTTATTTCTGTATTCCAATATTGCAACTTGCTGAAAACTGTCCACAGTGTTCCTATCATCCAGTTCTAACAGTACTGAAAACAAAATCACTTACAGAGTGCCTCAAACATGATTTAGAGCTTGTTTATGAAAAAGTGTTTATTTCTGTATTTCAAAATGATTTGGAGCTTGTTTTTGAAAAAGTGTTTATTTCTGTATTCCAATATTGCAACTTGCTGAAAACTGTCCACAGTGTTCCTATCATCCAGTTCTAATAGTACTGAAAACAAAATCACTTACAGAGTGCCTCAAACATGATTTAGAGCTTGTTTATGAAAAACTGTTTATTTCTGTATTTCAACATGATTTGGAGCTTGATTTTGGAAAAGTGTTTATTTCTTTATTCCAATATTGCAACTTGCTGAAAACTGTCCAGAGTGTTCCTATCATCCAGTTCTAACAGTACTGAAAACAAAATCACTTACAGAGTGCCTCAAACATGATTTAGAGCTTGTTTATGAAAAACTGTTTATTTCTGTATTTCAACATGATTTGGAGCTTGTTTTTGGAAAAGTGTTTATTTCTGTATTCCAATATTGCAACTTGCTGAAAACTGTCCACAGTGTTTCTATCATCCAGTTCTAACAGTACTGAAAAAAAATCACTTACAGAGTGCCTCAAACATGATTTAGAGCTTGTTTATGAAAAAGTGTTTATTTCTGTATTTCAACATGATTTGGAGCTGGTTTTTGGAAAAGTGTTTATTTCTGTATTTCAACATGATTTGGAGCTTGTTTTTGGAAAAGTGTTTATTTCTGTATTTCAACATGATTTGGAGCTTGTTTTTGGAAAAGTGTTTATTTCTGTATTTCAACATGATTTGGAGCTTGTTTTTGGAAAAGTGTTTATTTCTGTATTCCAATATTGCAACTTGCTGAAAACTGTCCACAGTGTTCCTATCATCCAGTTCTAACAGTACTGAAAACAAAATCACTTACAGAGTGCCTCAAACATGATTTAGAGCTTGTTTATGAAAAAGTGTTTATTTCTGTATTTCAAAATGATTTGGAGCTTGTTTTTGAAAAAGTGTTTATTTCTGTATTCCAATATTGCAACTTGCTGAAAACTGTCCACAGTGTTCCTATCATCCAGTTCTAATAGTACTGAAAACAAAATCACTTACAGAGTGCCTCAAACATGATTTAGAGCTTGTTTATGAAAAACTGTTTATTTCTGTATTTCAACATGATTTGGAGCTTGTTTTTGGAAAAGTGTTTATTTCTGTATTCCAATATTGCAACTTGCTGAAAACTGTCCACAGTGTTCCTATCATCCAGTTCTAACAGTACTGAAAACAAAATCACTTACAGAGTGCCTCAAACATGATTTAGAGCTTGTTTATGAAAAAGTGTTTATTTCTGTATTTCAAAATGATTTGGAGCTTGTTTTTGAAAAAGTGTTTATTTCTGTATTCCAATATTGCAACTTGCTGAAAACTGTCCACAGTGTTCCTATCATCCAGTTCTAATAGTACTGAAAACAAAATCACTTACAGAGTGCCTCAAACATGATTTAGAGCTTGTTTATGAAAAACTGTTTATTTCTGTATTTCAACATGATTTGGAGCTTGATTTTGGAAAAGTGTTTATTTCTTTATTCCAATATTGCAACTTGCTGAAAACTGTCCAGAGTGTTCCTATCATCCAGTTCTAACAGTACTGAAAACAAAATCACTTACAGAGTGCCTCAAACATGATTTAGAGCTTGTTTATGAAAAACTGTTTATTTCTGTATTTCAACATGATTTGGAGCTTGTTTTTGGAAAAGTGTTTATTTCTGTATTCCAATATTGCAACTTGCTGAAAACTGTCCACAGTGTTTCTATCATCCAGTTCTAACAGTACTGAAAAAAAATCACTTACAGAGTGCCTCAAACATGATTTAGAGCTTGTTTATGAAAAAGTGTTTATTTCTGTATTTCAACATGATTTGGAGCTGGTTTTTGGAAAAGTGTTTATTTCTGTATTTCAACATGATTTGGAGCTTGTTTTTGGAAAAGTGTTTATTTCTGTATTTCAACATGATTTGGAGCTTGTTTTTGGAAAAGTGTTTATTTCTGTATTTCAACATGATTTGGAGCTTGTTTTTGGAAAAGTGTTTATTTCTGTATTTCAACATTATTTGGAGCTTGTTTTTGGAAAAGTGTTTATTTCTGTATTTCAACATGATTTGGAGCTTGTTTTTGGAAAAGTGTTTATTTCTGTATTTCAACATGATTTGGAGCTTGTTTTTGGAAAAGTGTTTATTTCTGTATTCCAATATTGCAACTTGCTGAAAACTGTCCACAGTGTTCCTATCATCCAGTTCTAACAGTACTGAAAACAAAATCACTTACAGAGTGCCTCAAACATGATTTAGAGCTTGTTTATGAAAAAGTGTTTATTTCTGTATTTCAAAATGATTTGGAGCTTGTTTTTGAAAAAGTGTTTATTTCTGTATTCCAATATTGCAACTTGCTGAAAACTGTCCACAGTGTTCCTATCATCCAGTTCTAATAGTACTGAAAACAAAATCACTTACAGAGTGCCTCAAACATGATTTAGAGCTTGTTTATGAAAAACTGTTTATTTCTGTATTTCAACATGATTTGGAGCTTGATTTTGGAAAAGTGTTTATTTCTTTATTCCAATATTGCAACTTGCTGAAAACTGTCCAGAGTGTTCCTATCATCCAGTTCTAACAGTACTGAAAACAAAATCACTTACAGAGTGCCTCAAACATAATTTAGAGCTTGTTTATGAAAAACTGTTTATTTCTGTATTTCAACATGATTTGGAGCTTGTTTTTGGAAAAGTGTTTATTTCTGTATTCCAATATTGCAACTTGCTGAAAACTGTCCACAGTGTTTCTATCATCCAGTTCTAACAGTACTGAAAAAAAATCACTTACAGAGTGCCTCAAACATGATTTAGAGCTTGTTTATGAAAAAGTGTTTATTTCTGTATTTCAACATGATTTGGAGCTGGTTTTTGGAAAAGTGTTTATTTCTGTATTTCAACATGATTTGGAGCTTGTTTTTGGAAAAGTGTTTATTTCTGTATTTCAACATGATTTGGAGCTTGTTTTTGGAAAAGTGTTTATTTCTGTATTTCAACATGATTTGGAGCTTGTTTTTGGAAAAGTGTTTATTTCTGTATTCCAATATTGCAACTTGCTGAAAACTGTCCACAGTGTTCCTATCATCCAGTTCTAACAGTACTGAAAACAAAATCACTTACAGAGTGCCTCAAACATGATTTAGAGCTTGTTTATGAAAAAGTGTTTATTTCTGTATTTCAAAATGATTTGGAGCTTGTTTTTGAAAAAGTGTTTATTTCTGTATTCCAATATTGCAACTTGCTGAAAACTGTCCACAGTGTTCCTATCATCCAGTTCTAATAGTACTGAAAACAAAATCACTTACAGAGTGCCTCAAACATGATTTAGAGCTTGTTTATGAAAAACTGTTTATTTCTGTATTTCAACATGATTTGGAGCTTGATTTTGGAAAAGTGTTTATTTCTTTATTCCAATATTGCAACTTGCTGAAAACTGTCCAGAGTGTTCCTATCATCCAGTTCTAACAGTACTGAAAACAAAATCACTTACAGAGTGCCTCAAACATGATTTAGAGCTTGTTTATGAAAAACTGTTTATTTCTGTATTTCAACATGATTTGGAGCTTGTTTTTGGAAAAGTGTTTATTTCTGTATTCCAATATTGCAACTTGCTGAAAACTGTCCACAGTGTTTCTATCATCCAGTTCTAACAGTACTGAAAAAAAATCACTTACAGAGTGCCTCAAACATGATTTAGAGCTTGTTTATGAAAAAGTGTTTATTTCTGTATTTCAACATGATTTGGAGCTGGTTTTTGGAAAAGTGTTTATTTCTGTATTTCAACATGATTTGGAGCTTGTTTTTGGAAAAGTGTTTATTTCTGTATTTCAACATGATTTGGAGCTTGTTTTTGGAAAAGTGTTTATTTCTGTATTTCAACATGATTTGGAGCTTGTTTTTGGAAAAGTGTTTATTTCTGTATTTCAACATGATTTGGAGCTTGTTTTTGGAAAAGTGTTTATTTCTGTATTTCAACATGATTTGGAGCTTGTTTTTGGAAAAGTGTTTATTTCTGTATTTCAACATGATTTGGAGCTTGTTTTTGGAAAAGTGTTTATTTCTGTATTCCAATATTGCAACTTGCTGAAAACTGTCCACAGTGTTCCTATCATCCAGTTCTAACAGTACTGAAAACAAAATCACTTACAGAGTGCCTCAAACATGATTTAGAGCTTGTTTATGAAAAAGTGTTTATTTCTGTATTTCAAAATGATTTGGAGCTTGTTTTTGAAAAAGTGTTTATTTCTGTATTCCAATATTGCAACTTGCTGAAAACTGTCCACAGTGTTCCTATCATCCAGTTCTAATAGTACTGAAAACAAAATCACTTACAGAGTGCCTCAAACATGATTTAGAGCTTGTTTATGAAAAACTGTTTATTTCTGTATTTCAACATGATTTGGAGCTTGATTTTGGAAAAGTGTTTATTTCTTTATTCCAATATTGCAACTTGCTGAAAACTGTCCAGAGTGTTCCTATCATCCAGTTCTAACAGTACTGAAAACAAAATCACTTACAGAGTGCCTCAAACATGATTTAGAGCTTGTTTATGAAAAACTGTTTATTTCTGTATTTCAACATGATTTGGAGCTTGTTTTTGGAAAAGTGTTTATTTCTGTATTCCAATATTGCAACTTGCTGAAAACTGTCCACAGTGTTTCTATCATCCAGTTCTAACAGTACTGAAAAAAAATCACTTACAGAGTGCCTCAAACATGATTTAGAGCTTGTTTATGAAAAAGTGTTTATTTCTGTATTTCAACATGATTTGGAGCTGGTTTTTGGAAAAGTGTTTATTTCTGTATTTCAACATGATTTGGAGCTTGTTTTTGGAAAAGTGTTTATTTCTGTATTTCAACATGATTTGGAGCTTGTTTTTGGAAAAGTGTTTATTTCTGTATTTCAACATGATTTGGAGCTTGTTTTTGGAAAAGTGTTTATTTCTGTATTTCAACATGATTTGGAGCTTGTTTTTGGAAAAGTGTTTATTTCTGTATTTCAACATGATTTGGAGCTTGTTTTTGGAAAAGTGTTTATTTCTGTATTTCAACATGATTTGGAGCTTGTTTTTGAAAAAGTGTATATTTCTGTATTCCAATATTGCAACTTGCTGAAAACTGTCCACAGTGTTTCTATCATCCAGTTCTAACAGTACTGAAAAAAAATCACTTACAGAGTGCCTCAAACATGATTTAGAGCTTGTTTATGAAAAACTGTTTATTTCTGTATTTCAACATGATTTGGAGCTTGTTTTTGGAAAAGTGTTTATTTCTGTATTTCAACATGATTTGGAGCTTGTTTTTGGAAAAGTGTTTATTTCTGTATTTCAACATGATTTGGAGCTTGTTTTTGGAAAAGTGTTTATTTCTGTATTTCAACATGATTTGGAGCTTGTTTTTTGAAAAGTGTTTATTTCTGTATTCCAATATTGCAACTTGCTGAAAACTCTCCACAGTGTTTCTATCATCCAGTTCTAACAGTACTGAAAACAAAATCCCTTACAGAGTGCCTCAAACATGATTTAGAGCTTGTTTATGAAAAACTGTTTATTTCTGTATTTCAACATGATTTGGAGCTTGTTTTTGGAAAAGTGTTTATTTCTGTTTTTCAACATGATTTGGAGCTTGTTTTTGGAAAAGTGTTTATTTCTGTATTCCAATATTGCAACTTGCTGAAAACTGTCCACAGTGTTCCTATCATCCAGTTCTAACAGTACTGAAAACAAAATCCCTTACAGAGTGCCTCAAACATGATTTAGAGCTTGTTTATGAAAAAGTATTTATTTCTGTATTTCAACATGATTCGGTGCTTGTTTTTGGAAAAGTGTTTATTTCTGTTTTTCAACATGATTTGGAGCTTGTTTTTGGAAAAGTGTTTATTTCTGTATTCCAATATGATTTGGAGCTTGATTTTGGAAAAGTGTTTATTTCTGTATTCCAATATTGCAACTTGCTGAAAACTGTCCACAGTGTTCCTATCATCCAGTTCTAACAGTACTGAAAACAAAATCCCTTACAGAGTGCCTCAAACATGATTTAGAGCTTGTTTATGAAAAAGTGTTTATTTCTGTATTTAAACATGATTTGGTGCTTGTTTTTGGAAAAGTGTTTATTTCTGTATTTCAACATGATTTGGAGCTTGTTTTTGGAAAAGTGTTTATTTCTGTATTCCAATATTGCAACTTGCTGAAAACTGTCCTCAGTGTTCCTATCATCCAGTTCTAATAGTACTGAAAACAAAATCACTTACAGAGTGCCTCAAACATGATTTAGAGCTTGTTTATGAAAAAGTGTTTATTTCTGTATTTCAACATGATTTGGAGCTGGTTTTTGGAAAAGTGTTTATTTCTGTATTTCAACATGATTTGGAGCTTGTTTTTGGAAAAGTGTTTATTTCTGTATTTCAACATGATTTGGAGCTTGTTTTTGGAAAAGTGTTTATTTCTGTATTTCAACATGATTTGGAGCTTGTTTTTGGAAAAGTGTTTATTTCTGTATTCAAATATTGCAACTTGCTGAAAACTGTCCACAGTGTTCCTATCATCCAGTTCTAACAGTACTGAAAACAAAATCACTTACAGAGTGCCTCAAACATGATTTAGAGCTTGTTTATGAAAAAGTGTTTATTCCTGTATTTCAACATGATTTGGAGCTGGTTTTTGGAAAAGTGTTTATTTCTGTATTTCAACATGATTTGGAGCTTGTTTTTGGAAAAGTGTTTATTTCTGTATTCCAATATTGCAACTTGCTAACAACTGTCCACAGTGTTTCTATCATCCAGTTCTAACAGTACTGAAAAAAAATCACTTACAGAGTGCCTCAAACATGATTTAGAGCTTGTTTATGAAAAACTGTTTATTTCTGTATTTCAACATGATTTGGAGCTTGTTTTTGGAAAAGTGTTTATTTCTGTTTTTCAACATGATTTGGAGCTTGTTTTTGGAAAAGTGTTTATTTCTGTATTCCAATATTGCAACTTGCTGAAAACTGTCCACAGTGTTCCTATCATCCAGTTCTAACAGTACTGAAAACAAAATCCCTTACAGAGTGCCTCAAACATGATTTAGAGCTTGTTTATGAAAAAGTATTTATTTCTGTATTTCAACATGATTCGGTGCTTGTTTTTGGAAAAGTGTTTATTTCTGTTTTTCAACATGATTTGGAGCTTGTTTTTGGAAAAGTGTTTATTTCTGTATTCCAATATGATTTGGAGCTTGATTTTGGAAAAGTGTTTATTTCTGTATTCCAATATTGCAACTTGCTGAAAACTGTCCACAGTGTTCCTATCATCCAGTTCTAACAGTACTGAAAACAAAATCCCTTACAGAGTGCCTCAAACATGATTTAGAGCTTGTTTATGAAAAAGTGTTTATTTCTGTATTTAAACATGATTTGGTGCTTGTTTTTGGAAAAGTGTTTATTTCTGTATTTCAACATGATTTGGAGCTTGTTTTTGGAAAAGTGTTTATTTCTGTATTCCAATATTGCAACTTGCTGAAAACTGTCCTCAGTGTTCCTATCATCCAGTTCTAATAGTACTGAAAACAAAATCACTTACAGAGTGCCTCAAACATGATTTAGAGCTTGTTTATGAAAAAGTGTTTATTTCTGTATTTCAACATGATTTGGAGCTGGTTTTTGGAAAAGTGTTTATTTCTGTATTTCAACATGATTTGGAGCTTGTTTTTGGAAAAGTGTTTATTTCTGTATTTCAACATGATTTGGAGCTTGTTTTTGGAAAAGTGTTTATTTCTGTATTTCAACATGATTTGGAGCTTGTTTTTGGAAAAGTGTTTATTTCTGTATTCAAATATTGCAACTTGCTGAAAACTGTCCACAGTGTTCCTATCATCCAGTTCTAACAGTACTGAAAACAAAATCACTTACAGAGTGCCTCAAACATGATTTAGAGCTTGTTTATGAAAAAGTGTTTATTCCTGTATTTCAACATGATTTGGAGCTGGTTTTTGGAAAAGTGTTTATTTCTGTATTTCAACATGATTTGGAGCTTGTTTTTGGAAAAGTGTTTATTTCTGTATTCCAATATTGCAACTTGCTAACAACTGTCCACAGTGTTTCTATCATCCAGTTCTAACAGTACTGAAAAAAAATCACTTACAGAGTGCCTCAAACATGATTTAGAGCTTGTTTATGAAAAACTGTTTATTTCTGTATTTCAACATGATTTGGAGCTTGTTTTTGGAAAAGTGTTTATTTCTGTTTTTCAACATGATTTGGAGCTTGTTTTTGGAAAAGTGTTTATTTCTGTATTCCAATATTGCAACTTGCTGAAAACTGTCCACAGTGTTCCTATCATCCAGTTCTAACAGTACTGAAAACAAAATCCCTTACAGAGTGCCTCAAACATGATTTAGAGCTTGTTTATGAAAAAGTATTTATTTCTGTATTTCAACATGATTCGGTGCTTGTTTTTGGAAAAGTGTTTATTTCTGTTTTTCAACATGATTTGGAGCTTGTTTTTGGAAAAGTGTTTATTTCTGTATTCCAATATTGCAACTTGCTGAAAACTGTCCACAGTGTTCCTATCATCCAGTTCTAACAGTACTGAAAACAAAATCCCTTACAGAGTGCCTCAAACATGATTTAGAGCTTGTTTATGAAAAAGTGTTTATTTCTGTATTTCAACATGATTTGGTGCTTGTTTTTGGAAAAGTGTTTATTTCTGTATTCCAATATGATTTGGAGCTTGATTTTGGAAAAGTGTTTATTTCTGTATTCCAATATTGCAACTTGCTGAAAACTGTCCACAGTGTTCCTATCATCCAGTTCTAACAGTACTGAAAACAAAATCCCTTGCAGAGTGCCTCAAACATGATTTAGAGCTTGTTTATGAAAAAGTGTTTATTTCTGTATTTCAACATGATTTGGTGCTTGTTTTTGGAAAAGTGTTTATTTCTGTATTTCAACATGATTTGGAGCTTGTTTTTGGAAAAGTGTTTATTTCTGTATTTCAACATGATTTGGAGCTTGGTTTTGGAAAAGTGTTTATTTCTGTATTCCAATATTGCAACTTGCTGAAAATTGTCCTCAGTGTTCCTATCATCCAGTTCTAATAGTACTGAAAACAAAATCACTTACAGAGTGCCTCAAACATGATTTAGAGCTTGTTTATGAAAAACTGTTTATTTCTGTATTTCAACATGATTTGGAGCTTGTTTTTGGAAAAGTGTTTATTTCTGTATTCCAATATTGCAACTTGCTGAAAACTGTCCACAGTGTTCCTATCATCCAGTTCTAACAGTACTGAAAACAAAATCCCTTACAGAGTGCCTCAAACATGATTTAGAGCTTGTTTATGAAAAAGTGTTTATTTCTGTATTTAAACATGATTTGGTGCTTGTTTTTGGAAAAGTGTTTATTTCTGTATTTCAACATGATTTGGAGCTTGTTTTTGGAAAAGTGTTTATTTCTGTATTCCAATATTGCAACTTGCTGAAAAATGTCCTCAGTGTTCCTTTCATCCAGTTCTAATAGTACTGAAAACAAAATCACTTACAGAGTGCCTCACACATGATTTAGAGCTTGTTTATGAAAAAGTGTTTATTTCTGTATTTCAACATGATTTGGAGCTGGTTTTTGGAAAAGTGTTTATTTCTGTATTTCAACATGATTTGGAGCTTGTTTTTGGAAAAGTGTTTATTTCTGTATTTCAACATGATTTGGAGCTTGTTTTTGGAAAAGTGTTTATTTCTGTATTTCAACATGATTTGGAGCTTGTTTTTGGAAAAGTGTTTATTTCTGTATTCAAATATTGCAACTTGCTGAAAACTGTCCACAGTGTTCCTATCATCCAGTTCTAACAGTACTGAAAACAAAATCACTTACAGAGTGCCTCAAACATGATTTAGAGCTTGTTTATGAAAAAGTGTTTATTTCTGTATTTCAACATGATTTGGAGCTGGTTTTTGGAAAAGTGTTTATTTCTGTATTTCAACATGATTTGGAGCTTGTTTTTGGAAAAGTGTTTATTTCTGTATTTCAACATGATTTGGAGCTTGTTTTTGGAAAAGTGTTTATTTCTGTATTTCAACATGATTTGGAGCTTGTTTTTGGAAAAGTGTTTATTTCTGTATTCAAATATTGCAACTTGCTGAAAACTGTCCACAGTGTTCCTATCATCCAGTTCTAACAGTACTGAAAACAAAATCACTTACAGAGTGCCTCAAACATGATTTAGAGCTTGTTTATGAAAAAGTGTTTATTCCTGTATTTCAACATGATTTGGAGCTGGTTTTTGGAAAAGTGTTTATTTCTGTATTTCAACATGATTTGGAGCTTGTTTTTGGAAAAGTGTTTATTTCTGTATTCCAATATTGCAACTTGCTAACAACTGTCCACAGTGTTTCTATCATCCAGTTCTAACAGTACTGAAAAAAAATCACTTACAGAGTGCCTCAAACATGATTTAGAGCTTGTTTATGAAAAACTGTTTATTTCTGTATTTCAACATGATTTGGAGCTTGTTTTTGGAAAAGTGTTTATTTCTGTTTTTCAACATGATTTGGAGCTTGTTTTTGGAAAAGTGTTTATTTCTGTATTCCAATATTGCAACTTGCTGAAAACTGTCCACAGTGTTCCTATCATCCAGTTCTAACAGTACTGAAAACAAAATCCCTTACAGAGTGCCTCAAACATGATTTAGAGCTTGTTTATGAAAAAGTATTTATTTCTGTATTTCAACATGATTCGGTGCTTGTTTTTGGAAAAGTGTTTATTTCTGTTTTTCAACATGATTTGGAGCTTGTTTTTGGAAAAGTGTTTATTTCTGTATTCCAATATTGCAACTTGCTGAAAACTGTCCACAGTGTTCCTATCATCCAGTTCTAACAGTACTGAAAACAAAATCCCTTACAGAGTGCCTCAAACATGATTTAGAGCTTGTTTATGAAAAAGTGTTTATTTCTGTATTTCAACATGATTTGGTGCTTGTTTTTGGAAAAGTGTTTATTTCTGTATTCCAATATGATTTGGAGCTTGATTTTGGAAAAGTGTTTATTTCTGTATTCCAATATTGCAACTTGCTGAAAACTGTCCACAGTGTTCCTATCATCCAGTTCTAACAGTACTGAAAACAAAATCCCTTGCAGAGTGCCTCAAACATGATTTAGAGCTTGTTTATGAAAAAGTGTTTATTTCTGTATTTCAACATGATTTGGTGCTTGTTTTTGGAAAAGTGTTTATTTCTGTATTTCAACATGATTTGGAGCTTGTTTTTGGAAAAGTGTTTATTTCTGTATTTCAACATGATTTGGAGCTTGGTTTTGGAAAAGTGTTTATTTCTGTATTCCAATATTGCAACTTGCTGAAAATTGTCCTCAGTGTTCCTATCATCCAGTTCTAATAGTACTGAAAACAAAATCACTTACAGAGTGCCTCAAACATGATTTAGAGCTTGTTTATGAAAAACTGTTTATTTCTGTATTTCAACATGATTTGGAGCTTGTTTTTGGAAAAGTGTTTATTTCTGTATTCCAATATTGCAACTTGCTGAAAACTGTCCACAGTGTTCCTATCATCCAGTTCTAACAGTACTGAAAACAAAATCCCTTACAGAGTGCCTCAAACATGATTTAGAGCTTGTTTATGAAAAAGTGTTTATTTCTGTATTTAAACATGATTTGGTGCTTGTTTTTGGAAAAGTGTTTATTTCTGTATTTCAACATGATTTGGAGCTTGTTTTTGGAAAAGTGTTTATTTCTGTATTCCAATATTGCAACTTGCTGAAAAATGTCCTCAGTGTTCCTTTCATCCAGTTCTAATAGTACTGAAAACAAAATCACTTACAGAGTGCCTCACACATGATTTAGAGCTTGTTTATGAAAAAGTGTTTATTTCTGTATTTCAACATGATTTGGAGCTGGTTTTTGGAAAAGTGTTTATTTCTGTATTTCAACATGATTTGGAGCTTGTTTTTGGAAAAGTGTTTATTTCTGTATTTCAACATGATTTGGAGCTTGTTTTTGGAAAAGTGTTTATTTCTGTATTTCAACATGATTTGGAGCTTGTTTTTGGAAAAGTGTTTATTTCTGTATTCAAATATTGCAACTTGCTGAAAACTGTCCACAGTGTTCCTATCATCCAGTTCTAACAGTACTGAAAACAAAATCACTTACAGAGTGCCTCAAACATGATTTAGAGCTTGTTTATGAAAAAGTGTTTATTTCTGTATTTCAACATGATTTGGAGCTGGTTTTTGGAAAAGTGTTTATTTCTGTATTTCAACATGATTTGGAGCTTGTTTTTGGAAAAGTGTTTATTTCTGTATTCCAATATTGCAACTTGCTGAAAACTGTCCACAGTGTTCCTATCATCCAGTTCTAACAGTACTGAAAACAAAATCACTTACAGAGTGCCTCAAACATGATTTAGAGCTTGTTTATGAAAAACTGTTTATTTCTGTATTTCAACATGATTTGGAGCTTGTTTTTGGAAAAGTGTTTATTTCTGTATTCCAATATTGCAACTTGCTGAAAACTGTCCACAGTGTTCCTATCATCCAGTTCTAACAGTACTGAAAACAAAATCACTTACAGAGTGCCTCAAACATGATTTAGAGCTTGTTTATGAAAAAGTGTTTATTTCTGTATTTCTACATGATTTGGTGCTTCTATTTGGAAAAGTGTTTATTTCTGTATTTCAACATGATTTGGAGCTTGTTTTTGGAAAAGTGTTTATTTCTGTATTCCAATATGATTTGGAGCTTGTTTTTGGAAAAGTGTTTATTTCTCTATTCCAATATTGCAACTTGCTGAAAACTGTCCACAGTGTTCCTATCATCCAGTTCTAACAGTACTGAAAACAAAATCCCTTGCAGAGTGCCTCAAACATGATTTAGAGCTTGTTTATGAAAAAGTGTTTATTTCTGTATTTCAACATGATTTGGTGCTTGTTTTTGGAAAACTGTTTATTTCTGTATTTCAACATGATTTGGAGCTTGTTTTTGGAAAAGTGTTTATTTCTGTATTCCAATATTGCAACTTGCTGAAAACTGTCCACAGTGTTCCTATCATCCAGTTCTAACAGTACTGAAAACAAAATCCCTTACAGAGTGCCTCAAACATGATTTAGAGCTTGTTTATGAAAAAGTGTTTATTTCTGTATTTAAACATGATTTGGTGCTTGTTTTTGGAAAAGTGTTTATTTTTGTATTTCAACATGATTTGGAGCTTGTTTTTGGAAAAGTGTTTATTTCTGTATTCCAATATTGCAACTTGCTGAAAACTGTCCTCAGTGTTCCTATCATCCAGTTCTAACAGTACTGAAAAAAAATCACTTACATAGTGCCTCAAACATGATTTAGAGCTTGTTAATGAAAAAGTGTTTATTTCTGTATTTCAACATGATTTGGAGCTTGTTTTTGAAAAAGTGTTTATTTCTGTATTCCAATATTGCAACTTGCTGAAAACTGTCCACAGTGTTTCTATCATCCAGTTCTAACAGTACTGAAAAAAAATCACTTACAGAGTACCTCAAACATGATTTAGAGCTTGTTTATGAAAAAGTGTTTATTTCTGTATTTCAACATGATTTGGAGCTTGTTTTTGAAAAAGTGTTTATTTCTGTATTCCAATATTGCAACTTGCTGAAAACTGTCCACAGTGTTTCTATCATCCAGTTCTAACAGTCTGAAAAAAAATCACTTACAGAGTGCCTCAAACATGATTTAGAGCTTGTTTATGAAAAAGTGTTTATTTCTGTATTTCAACATGATTTGGAGCTTGTTTTTGAAAAAGTGTTTATTTCTGTATTCCAATATTGCAACTTGCTGAAAACTGTCCACAGTGTTCCTATCATCCAGTTCTAATAGTACTGAAAACAAAATCACTTACAGAGTGCCTCAAACATGATTTAGAGCTTGTTTATGAAAAACTGTTTATTTCTGTATTTCAACATGATTTGGAGCTTGATTTTGGAAAAGTGTTTATTTCTTTATTCCAATATTGCAACTTGCTGAAAACTGTCCAGAGTGTTCCTATCATCCAGTTCTAACAGTACTGAAAACAAAATCACTTACAGAGTGCCTCAAACATGATTTAGAGCTTGTTTATGAAAAACTGTTTATTTCTGTATTTCAACATGATTTGGAGCTTGATTTTGGAAAAGTGTTTATTTCTTTATTCCAATATTGCAACTTGCTGAAAACTGTCCACAGTGTTTCTATCATCCAGTTCTAACAGTACTGAAAACAAAATCCCTTACAGAGTGCCTCAAACATGATTTAGAGCTTGTTTATGAAAAACTGTTTATTTCTGTATTTCAACATGATTTGGAGCTTGTTTTTGGAAAAGTGTTTATTTCTGTTTTTCAACATGATTTGGAGCTTGTTTTTGGAAAAGTGTTTATTTCTGTATTCCAATATTGCAACTTGCTGAAAACTGTCCACAGTGTTCCTATCATCCAGTTCTAACAGTACTGAAAACAAAATCACTTACAGAGTGCCTCAAACATGATTTAGAGCTTGTTTATGAAAAAGTATTTATTTCTGTATTTCAACATGATTCGGTGCTTGTTTTTGGAAAAGTGTTTATTTCTGTTTTTCAACATGATTTGGAGCTTGTTTTTGGAAAAGTGTTTATTTCTGTATTCCAATATGATTTGGAGCTTGATTTTGGAAAAGTGTTTATTTCTGTATTCCAATATTGCAACTTGCTGAAAACTGTCCACAGTGTTCCTATCATCCAGTTCTAACAGTACTGAAAACAAAATCCCTTACAGAGTGCCTCAAACATGATTTAGAGCTTGTTTATGAAAAAGTGTTTATTTCTGTATTTAAACATGATTTGGTGCTTGTTTTTGGAAAAGTGTTTATTTCTGTATTTCAACATGATTTGGAGCTTGTTTTTGGAAAAGTGTTTATTTCTGTATTCCAATATTGCAACTTGCTGAAAACTGTCCTCAGTGTTCCTATCATCCAGTTCTAATAGTACTGAAAACAAAATCACTTACAGAGTGCCTCAAACATGATTTAGAGCTTGTTTATGAAAAAGTGTTTATTTCTGTATTTCAACATGATTTGGAGCTGGTTTTTGGAAAAGTGTTTATTTCTGTATTTCAACATGATTTGGAGCTTGTTTTTGGAAAAGTGTTTATTTCTGTATTTCAACATGATTTGGAGCTTGTTTTTGGAAAAGTGTTTATTTCTGTATTTCAACATGATTTGGAGCTTGTTTTTGGAAAAGTGTTTATTTCTGTATTCAAATATTGCAACTTGCTGAAAACTGTCCACAGTGTTCCTATCATCCAGTTCTAACAGTACTGAAAACAAAATCACTTACAGAGTGCCTCAAACATGATTTAGAGCTTGTTTATGAAAAAGTGTTTATTCCTGTATTTCAACATGATTTGGAGCTGGTTTTTGGAAAAGTGTTTATTTCTGTATTTCAACATGATTTGGAGCTTGTTTTTGGAAAAGTGTTTATTTCTGTATTCCAATATTGCAACTTGCTGAAAACTGTCCACAGTGTTTCTATCATCCAGTTCTAACAGTACTGAAAAAAAATCACTTACAGAGTGCCTCAAACATGATTTAGAGCTTGTTTATGAAAAACTGTTTATTTCTGTATTTCAACATGATTTGGAGCTTGTTTTTGGAAAAGTGTTTATTTCTGTTTTTCAACATGATTTGGAGCTTGTTTTTGGAAAAGTGTTTATTTCTGTATTCCAATATTGCAACTTGCTGAAAACTGTCCACAGTGTTCCTATCATCCAGTTCTAACAGTACTGAAAACAAAATCCCTTACAGAGTGCCTCAAACATGATTTAGAGCTTGTTTATGAAAAAGTATTTATTTCTGAATTTCAACATGATTCGGTGCTTGTTTTTGGAAAAGTGTTTATTTCTGTTTTTCAACATGATTTGGAGCTTGTTTTTGGAAAAGTGTTTATTTCTGTATTCCAATATTGCAACTTGCTGAAAACTGTCCACAGTGTTCCTATCATCCAGTTCTAACAGTACTGAAAACAAAATCCCTTACAGAGTGCCTCAAACATGATTTAGAGCTTGTTTATGAAAAAGTGTTTATTTCTGTATTTCAACATGATTTGGTGCTTGTTTTTGGAAAAGTGTTTATTTCTGTATTCCAATATGATTTGGAGCTTGATTTTGGAAAAGTGTTTATTTCTGTATTCCAATATTGCAACTTGCTGAAAACTGTCCACAGTGTTCCTATCATCCAGTTCTAACAGTACTGAAAACAAAATCCCTTGCAGAGTGCCTCAAACATGATTTAGAGCTTGTTTATGAAAAAGTGTTTATTTCTGTATTTCAACATGATTTGGTGCTTGTTTTTGGAAAAGTGTTTATTTCTGTATTTCAACATGATTTGGAGCTTGTTTTTGGAAAAGTGTTTATTTCTGTATTTCAACATGATTTGGAGCTTGGTTTTGGAAAAGTGTTTATTTCTGTATTCCAATATTGCAACTTGCTGAAAATTGTCCTCAGTGTTCCTATCATCCAGTTCTAATAGTACTGAAAACAAAATCACTTACAGAGTGCCTCAAACATGATTTAGAGCTTGTTTATGAAAAACTGTTTATTTCTGTATTTCAACATGATTTGGAGCTTGTTTTTGGAAAAGTGTTTATTTCTGTATTCCAATATTGCAACTTGCTGAAAACTGTCCACAGTGTTCCTATCATCCAGTTCTAACAGTACTGAAAACAAAATCCCTTACAGAGTGCCTCAAACATGATTTAGAGCTTGTTTATGAAAAAGTGTTTATTTCTGTATTTAAACACGATTTGGTGCTTGTTTTTGGAAAAGTGTTTATTTCTGTATTTCAACATGATTTGGAGCTTGTTTTTGGAAAACTGTTTATTTCTGTATTCCAATATTGCAACTTGCTGAAAACTGTCCTCAGTGTTCCTATCATCCAGTTCTAATAGTACTGAAAACAAAATCACTTACAGAGTGCCTCAAACATGATTTAGAGCTTGTTTATGAAAAAGTGTTTATTTCTGTATTTCAACATGATTTGGAGCTGGTTTTTGGAAAAGTGTTTATTTCTGTATTTCAACATGATTTGGAGCTTGTTTTTGGAAAAGTGTTTATTTCTGTATTTCAACATGATTTGGAGCTTGTTTTTGGAAAAGTGTTTATTTCTGTATTTCAACATGATTTGGAGCTTGTTTTTGAAAAAGTGTTTATTTCTGTATTCAAATATTGCAACTTGCTGAAAACTGTCCACAGTGTTCCTATCATCCAGTTCTAACAGTACTGAAAACAAAATCACTTACAGAGTGCCTCAAACATGATTTAGAGCTTGTTTATGAAAAAGTGTTTATTTCTGTATTTCAACATGATTTGGAGCTGGTTTTTGGAAAAGTGTTTATTTCTGTATTTCAACATGATTTGGAGCTTGTTTTTGGAAAAGTGTTTATTTCTGTATTCCAATATTGCAACTTGCTGAAAACTGTCCACAGTGTTCCTATCATCCAGTTCTAACAGTACTGAAAACAAAATCACTTACAGAGTGCCTCAAACATGATTTAGAGCTTGTTTATGAAAAACTGTTTATTTCTGTATTTCAACATGATTTGGAGCTTGTTTTTGGAAAAGTGTTTATTTCTGTATTCCAATATTGCAACTTGCTGAAAACTGTCCACAGTGTTCCTATCATCCAGTTCTAACAGTACTGAAAACAAAATCACTTACAGAGTGCCTCAAACATGATTTAGAGCTTGTTTATGAAAAAGTGTTTATTTCTGTATTTCAACATGATTTGGTGCTTCTATTTGGAAAAGTGTTTATTTCTGTATTTCAACATGATTTGGAGCTTGTTTTTGGAAAAGTGTTTATTTCTGTATTCCAATATGATTTGGAGCTTGTTTTTGGAAAAGTGTTTATTTCTCTATTCCAATATTGCAACTTGCTGAAAACTGTCCACAGTGTTCCTATCATCCAGTTCTAACAGTACTGAAAACAAAATCCCTTGCAGAGTGCCTCAAACATGATTTAGAGCTTGTTTATGAAAAAGTGTTTATTTCTGTATTTCAACATGATTTGGTGCTTGTTTTTGGAAAACTGTTTATTTCTGTATTTCAACATGATTTGGAGCTTGTTTTTGGAAAAGTGTTTATTTCTGTATTCCAATATTGCAACTTGCTGAAAACTGTCCACAGTGTTCCTATCATCCAGTTCTAACAGTACTGAAAACAAAATCCCTTACAGAGTGCCTCAAACATGATTTAGAGCTTGTTTATGAAAAAGTGTTTATTTCTGTATTTAAACATGATTTGGTGCTTGTTTTTGGAAAAGTGTTTATTTTTGTATTTCAACATGATTTGGAGCTTGTTTTTGGAAAAGTGTTTATTTCTGTATTCCAATATTGCAACTTGCTGAAAACTGTCCTCAGTGTTCCTATCATCCAGTTCTAATAGTACTGAAAACAAAATCACTTACAGAGTGCCTCAAACATGATTTAGAGCTTGTTTATGAAAAAGTGTTTATTTCTGTATTTCAACATGATTTGGAGCTGGTTTTTGGAAAAGTGTTTATTTCTGTATTTCAACATGATTTGGAGCTTGTTTTTGGAAAAGTGTTTATTTCTGTATTTCAACATGATTTGGAGCTTGTTTTTGGAAAAGTGTTTATTTCTGTATTCAAATATTGCAACTTGCTGAAAACTGTCCACAGTGTTCCTATCATCCAGTTCTAATAGTACTGAAAACAAAATCACTTACAGAGTGCCTCAAACATGATTTAGAGCTTGTTTATGAAAAAGTGTTCATTTCTGTATTTCAACATGATTTGGAGCTGGTTTTTGGAAAAGTGTTTATTTCTGTATTTCAACATGATTTGGAGCTTGTTTTTGGAAAAGTGTTTATTTCTGTATTCCAATATTGCAACTTGCTGAAAACTGTCCACAGTGTTCCTATCATCCAGTTCTAACAGTACTGAAAAAAAATCACTTACATAGTGCCTCAAACATGATTTAGAGCTTGTTAATGAAAAAGTGTTTATTTCTGTATTTCAACATGATTTGGAGCTTGTTTTTGAAAAAGTGTTTATTTCTGTATTCCAATATTGCAACTTGCTGAAAACTGTCCACAGTGTTTCTATCATCCAGTTCTAACAGTACTGAAAAAAAATCACTTACAGAGTGCCTCAAACATGATTTAGAGCTTGTTTATGAAAAAGTGTTTATTTCTGTATTTCAACATGATTTGGAGCTTGTTTTTGAAAAAGTGTTTATTTCTGTATTCCAATATTGCAACTTGCTGAAAACTGTCCACAGTGTTTCTATCATCCAGTTCTAACAGTCTGAAAAAAAATCACTTACAGAGTGCCTCAAACATGATTTAGAGCTTGTTTATGAAAAACTGTTTATTTCTGTATTTCAACATGATTTGGAGCTTGTTTTTGGAAAAGTGTTTATTTCTGTATTCCAATATTGCAACTTGCTGACAACTGTCCACAGTGTTCCTATCATCCAGTTCTAACAGTACTGAAAACAAAATCCCTTACAGAGTGCCTCAAACATGATTTAGAGCTTGTTTATGAAAAAGTGTTTATTTCTGTATTTCAACATGATTTGGTGCTTGTTTTTGGAAAAGTGTTTATTTCTGTATTTCAACATGATTTGGAGCTTGTTTTTGGAAAAGTGTTTATTTCTGTATTCCAATATGATTTGGAGCTTGTTTTTGGAAAAGTGTTTATTTCTCTATTCCAATATTGCAACTTGCTGAAAACTGTCCACAGTGTTCCTATCATCCAGTTCTAACAGTACTGAAAACAAAATCCCTTGCAGAGTGCCTCAAACATGATTTAGAGCTTGTTTATGAAAAAGTGTTTATTTCTGTATTTCAACATGATTTGGTGCTTGTTTTTGGAAAAGTGTTTATTTCTGTATTTCAACATGATTTGGAGCTTGTTTTTGGAAAAGTGTTTATTTCTGTATTCCAATATTGCAACTTGCTGAAAACTGTCCACAGTGTTCCTATCATCCAGTTCTAACAGTACTGAAAACAAAATCCCTTACAGAGTGCCTCAAACATGATTTAGAGCTTGTTTATGAAAAAGTGTTTATTTCTGTATTTAAACATGATTTGGTGCTTGTTTTTGGAAAAGTGTTTATTTCTGTATTTCAACATGATTTGGAGCTTGTTTTTGGAAAAGTGTTTATTTCTGTATTCCAATATTGCAACTTGCTGAAAACTGTCCTCAGTGTTCCTATCATCCAGTTCTAATAGTACTGAAAACAAAATCACTTACAGAGTGCCTCAAACATGATTTAGAGCTTGTTTATGAAAAAATGTTTATTTCTGTATTTCAACATGATTTGGAGCTGGTTTTTGGAAAAGTGTTTATTTCTGTATTTCAACATGATTTGGAGCTTGTTTTTGGAAAAGTGTTTATTTCTGTATTTCAACATGATTTGGAGCTTGTTTTTGGAAAAGTGTTTATTTCTGTATTTCAACATGATTTGGAGCTTGTTTTTGGAAAAGTGTTTATTTCTGTATTCAAATATTGCAACTTGCTGAAAACTGTCCACAGTGTTCCTATCATCCAGTTCTAATAGTACTGAAAACAAAATCACTTACAGAGTGCCTCAAACATGATTTAGAGCTTGTTTATGAAAAAGTGTTCATTTCTGTATTTCAACATGATTTGGAGCTGGTTTTTGGAAAAGTGTTTATTTCTGTATTTCAACATGATTTGGAGCTTGTTTTTGGAAAAGTGTTTATTTCTGTATTCCAATATTGCAACTTGCTGAAAACTGTCCACAGTGTTCCTATCATCCAGTTCTAACAGTACTGAAAAAAAATCACTTACAGATTGCCTCAAACATGATTTAGAGCTTGTTTATGAAAAAGTGTTTATTTCTGTCTTTCAACATGATTTGGAGCTTGATATTGGAAAAGTGTTTATTTCTGTATTTCAACATGATTTGGAGCTTGTTTTTGGAAAAGTGTTTATTTCTGTATTTCAACATGATTTGGTGCTTGTTTTTGGAAAAGTGTTTATTTCTGTATTTCAACATGATTTGGAGCTTGTTTTTGGAAAAGTGTTTATTTCTGTATTCCAATATTGCAACTTGCTGAAAACTGTCCACAGTGTTCCTATCATCCAGTTCTAACAGTACTGAAAAAAAAATCACTTACAGAGTGCCTCAAACATGATTTAGAGCTTGTTTATGAAAAAGTGTTTATTTCTGTATTTCAACATGATTTGGAGCTTGTTTTTGAAAAAGTGTTTATTTCTGTATTCCAATATTGCAACTTGATGAAAACTGTCCACAGTGTTTCTATCATCCAGTTCTAACAGTCTGAAAGAAAATCACTTACAGAGTGCCTCAAACATGATTTAGAGCTTGTTTATGAAAAACTGTTTATTTCTGTATTTCAACATGATTTGGAGCTTGTTTTTGGAAAAGTGTTTATTTCTGTATTTCAACATGATTTGGAGCTTGTTTTTGGAAAAGTGTTTATTTCTGTATTTCAACATGATTTGGAGCTTGTTTTTGGAAAAGTGTTTATTTCTGTATTCAAATATTGCAACTTGCTGAAAACTGTCCACAGTGTTCCTATCATCCAGTTCTAATAGTACTGAAAACAAAATCACTTACAGAGTGCCTCAAACATGATTTAGAGCTTGTTTATGAAAAAGTGTTCATTTCTGTATTTCAACATGATTTGGAGCTGGTTTTTGGAAAAGTGTTTATTTCTGTATTTCAACATGATTTGGAGCTTGTTTTTGGAAAAGTGTTTATTTCTGTATTCCAATATTGCAACTTGCTGAAAACTGTCCACAGTGTTCCTATCATCCAGTTCTAACAGTACTGAAAAAAAATCACTTACAGATTGCCTCAAACATGATTTAGAGCTTGTTTATGAAAAAGTGTTTATTTCTGTCTTTCAACATGATTTGGAGCTTGATATTGGAAAAGTGTTTATTTCTGTATTTCAACATGATTTGGAGCTTGTTTTTGGAAAAGTGTTTATTTCTGTATTTCAACATGATTTGGTGCTTGTTTTTGGAAAAGTGTTTATTTCTGTATTTCAACATGATTTGGAGCTTGTTTTTGGAAAAGTGTTTATTTCTGTATTCCAATATTGCAACTTGCTGAAAACTGTCCACAGTGTTCCTATCATCCAGTTCTAACAGTACTGAAAAAAAAATCACTTACAGAGTGCCTCAAACATGATTTAGAGCTTGTTTATGAAAAAGTGTTTATTTCTGTATTTCAACATGATTTGGAGCTTGTTTTTGAAAAAGTGTTTATTTCTGTATTCCAATATTGCAACTTGATGAAAACTGTCCACAGTGTTTCTATCATCCAGTTCTAACAGTCTGAAAGAAAATCACTTACAGAGTGCCTCAAACATGATTTAGAGCTTGTTTATGAAAAACTGTTTATTTCTGTATTTCAACATGATTTGGAGCTTGTTTTTGGAAAAGTGTTTATTTCTGTATTCCAATATTGCAACTTGCTGAAAACTGTCCACAATGTTCCTATCATCCAGTTCTAACAGTACTGAAAACAAAATCACTTACAGAGTGCCTCAAACATGATTTAGAGCTTGTTTATGAAAAAGTGTTTATTTCTGTATTTCAACATGATTTGGAGCTGGTTTTTGGAAAAGTGTTTATTTCTGTATTTCAACATGATTTGGAGCTTGTTTTTGGAAAAGTGTTTATTTCTGTATTCCAATATTGCAACTTGCTGAAAACTGTCCACAGTGTTCCTATCATCCAGTTCTAACAGTACTGAAAAAAAAATCACTTACAGAGTGCCTCAAACATGATTTAGAGCTTGTTTATGAAAAAGTGTTTATTTCTGTATTTCAACATGATTTGGAGCTTGATTTTGGAAAAGTGTTTATTTCTTTATTCCAATATTGCAACTTGCTGAAAACTGTCCACAGTGTTCCTATCATCCAGTTCTAACAGTACTGAAAACAAAATCCCTTACAGAGTGCCTCAAACATGATTTAGAGCTTGTTTATGAAAAAGTGTTTATTTCTGTATTTCAACATGATTTGGTGCTTGTTTTCGGAAAAGTGTTTATTTCTGTATTTCAACATGATTTGGAGCTTGTTTTTGGAAAAGTGTTTATTTCTGTATTCCAATATGATTTGGAGCTTGTTTTTGGAAAAGTGTTTATTTCTCTATTCCAATATTGCAACTTGCTGAAAACTGTCCACAGTGTTCCTATCATCCAGTTCTAACAGTACTGAAAACAAAATCCCTTGCAGAGTGCCTCAAACATGATTTAGAGCTTGTTTATGAAAAAGTGTTTATTTCTGTATTTCAACATGATTTGGTGCTTGTTTTTGGAAAAGTGTTTATTTCTGTATTTCAACATGATTTGGAGCTTGTTTTTGGAAAAGTGTTTATTTCTGTATTCCAATATTGCAACTTGCTGAAAACTGTCCACAGTGTTCCTATCATCCAGTTCTAACAGTACTGAAAACAAAATCCCTTACAGAGTGCCTCAAACATGATTTAAAACTTGTTTATGAAAAAGTGTTTATTTCTGTCTTTCAACATGATTTGGAGCTTGTTATTGGAAATGTGTTTATTTCTGTATTCCAATATTGCAACTTGCTGAAAACTGTCCTCAGTGTTCCTATCATCCAGTTCTAATAGTACTGAAAACAAAATCACTTACAGAGTGCCTCAAACATGATTTAGAGCTTGTTTATGAAAAAGTGTTTATTTATGTATTTCAACATGATTTGGAGCTGGTTTTTGGAAAAGTGTTTATTTCTGTATTTCAACATGATTTGGAGCTTGTTTTTGGAAAAGTGTTTATTTCTGTATTTCAACATGATTTGGAGCTTGTTTTTGGAAAAGTGTTTATTTCTGTATTTCAACATGATTTGGAGCTTGTTTTTGGAAAAGTGTTTATTTCTGTATTTCAACATGATTTGGAGCTTGTTTTTGGAAAAGTGTTTATTTCTGTATTCCAATATTGCAACTTGCTGAAAACTGTCCACAGTGTTCCTATCATCCAGTTCTAACAGTACTCAAAAAAAATCACTTACAGATTGCCTCAAACATGATTTAGAGCTTGTTTATGAAAAAGTGTTTATTTCTGTATTTCAACATGATTTGGAGCTGGTTTTTGGAAAAGTGTTTATTTCTGTATTTCAACATGATTTGGAGCTTGTTTTTGGAAAAGTGTTTATTTCTGTATTCAAATATTGCAACTTGCTGAAAACTGTCCACAGTGTTCCTATCATCCATTTCTAATAGTACTGAAAACAAAATCACTTACAGAGTGCCTCAAACATGATTTAGAGCTTGTTTATGAAAAAGTGTTCATTTCTGTATTTCAACATGATTTGGAGCTGGTTTTTGGAAAAGTGTTTATTTCTGTATTTCAACATGATTTGGAGCTTGTTTTTGGAAAAGTGTTTATTTCTGTATTCCAATATTGCAACTTGCTGAAAACTGTCCACAGTGTTCCTATCATCCAGTTCTAACAGTACTGAAAACAAAATCCCTTACAGAGTGCCTCAAACATGATTTAGAGCTTGTTTATGAAAAAGTGTTTATTTCTGTATTTAAACATGATTTGGTGCTTGTTTTTGGAAAAGTGTTTATTTCTGTATTCAAATATTGCAACTTGCTGAAAACTGTCCACAGTGTTCCTATCATCCATTTCTAATAGTACTGAAAACAAAATCACTTACAGAGTGCCTCAAACATGATTTAGAGCTTGTTTATGAAAAAGTGTTCATTTCTGTATTTCAACATGATTTGGAGCTGGTTTTTGGAAAAGTGTTTATTTCTGTATTTCAACATGATTTGGAGCTTGTTTTTGGAAAAGTGTTTATTTCTGTATTCCAATATTGCAACTTGCTGAAAACTGTCCACAGTGTTCCTATCATCCAGTTCTAACAGTACTGAAAACAAAATCC
Source organism: Salvelinus fontinalis (assembly GCF_029448725.1). Classification (NCBI taxonomy): domain Eukaryota; kingdom Metazoa; phylum Chordata; class Actinopteri; order Salmoniformes; family Salmonidae; genus Salvelinus; species Salvelinus fontinalis. The sequence continues at coordinate 385,613 of NW_026600258.1, forward strand.
CTTACAGAGTGCCTCAAACATGATTTAGAGCTTGTTTATGAAAAAGTGTTTATTTCTGTATTTAAACATGATTTGGTGCTTGTTTTTGGAAAAGTGTTTATTTTTGTATTTCAACATGATTTGGAGCTTGTTTTTGGAAAAGTGTTTATTTCTGTATTCCAATATTGCAACTTGCTGAAAACTGTCCACAGTGTTTCTATCATCCAGTTCTAACAGTACTGAAAACAAAATCACTTACAGAGTGCCTCAAACATGATTTAGAGCTTGTTTATGAAAAAGTGTTTATTTCTGTATTTCAACATGATTTGGAGCTTGTTTTTGGAAAAGTGTTTATTTCTGTATTCCAATATTGCAACTTGCTGAAAACTGTCCACAGTGTTCCTATCATCCAGTTCTAACAGTACTGAAAACAAAATCCCTTACAGAGTGCCTCAAACATGATTTAGAGCTTGTTTATGAAAAAGTGTTTATTTCTGTATTTAAACATGATTTGGTGCTTGTTTTTGGAAAAGTGTTTATTTCTGTATTCAAATATTGCAACTTGCTGAAAACTGTCCACAGTGTTCCTATCATCCATTTCTAATAGTACTGAAAACAAAATCACTTACAGAGTGCCTCAAACATGATTTAGAGCTTGTTTATGAAAAAGTGTTCATTTCTGTATTTCAACATGATTTGGAGCTGGTTTTTGGAAAAGTGTTTATTTCTGTATTTCAACATGATTTGGAGCTTGTTTTTGGAAAAGTGTTTATTTCTGTATTCCAATATTGCAACTTGCTGAAAACTGTCCACAGTGTTCCTATCATCCAGTTCTAACAGTACTGAAAACAAAATCCCTTACAGAGTGCCTCAAACATGATTTAGAGCTTGTTTATGAAAAAGTGTTTATTTCTGTATTTAACCTGTTTGGGGTGCAAGCCCGACCTCGGACCAAAAATGACAACAGCTGCAGAGCGCGAAATTCAAAATCTATTTTTTAAAAATATTTAACTTTTACACATTAACAAGTCCAATACAGCATTTGAAAGATAAACATCTTGTCAATCCAGCCAACATGTCCGATTTTTTAAATGTTTTACAGAGAAAACACCACATATATTTATGTTAGCTCACCACCAAATACAAAAGTGGACAGACACGTATGAATTATGATTATGAAGTATGAATTATGATTGAAGTAGCATGCACAACCAACCGAAATAAACTAAAACCAACCTAAAGAGCCCAGAAAAAACGACCTCAGATGACAGTCATATAACATGTTACACAATAAATCTATGTTTTGTTCATAAAAAGTGCATATTTTAGCTATAAATCTGTTTTACATTGATGCTACCCAAAAATGCTAACACATAGCTAGAGTCTGAATCCAGCCGGGAGTAGCCAGAGAAAATACATACACCAACGTCGGCTACTAATTACACCTCATAAAACATTTCAGAAAAACATATGGTGGATAACTAATGAAAGACAGATATCTTGTGAATACAGACAACATTTCCGATTTTTGAAGTGTTTTACAGCGAAAACACAATATATCGTTATATTAGCTAACATCATAAGCTAGCATAAGGCAGCATTGATTCTAGTCAAGCGCTAGCCTAGCATAGTTAGCAGCGTTAGCATTCAACAGTTCGACATATATATGAAAAAGCATCCCAAATTGGGTCTTATCTTTCTTGGTACTCCATCAGAATGTTGTAACGGGGTCCAATGTCCAGTAGAGTCTTTAGTTGGGTTCCAGAACGAAGGATTCCCCTCTTTGGTTAGCTAGCACGGTAGCATTGCTGCGCCAGAAAGCGTTTCTTCAAAAAATTCTTCCGTCGTTTCACATCTAAAGTCCAGAATAAATTGCAATAATATAATTAAAGTATATTGAAAAAACAACCTTTAGGATGATTTTGTGACATGTAGCAAATAATATCGTAGTCAGGCATCATATTCAAAGTTACCTACCTTGTTCCAGAAGCCGAGATCAAATTATCCTTCGCGCCCGGATTTTTATTTTAACTGCGCATGTCTCACAAGAAGTTCTGTTATTCAGTCCAGGGACGAGATATTCGACCCCTTTCAATTCTCACTTCCGCATTACAGTCTAAGGTACGCCTCTGACGTGTCCCTATGGTCCTAAGTCAAATGGCCTTTTATAGAGAAGGTCTTAAAGAGACACATCGCATTTTGGGAAACTCAATTCGGCTGGGAAAATGGCTGTAAAAATATTTCTGTTCGACTTAGAGAAACAATTCAAACCTTTTTAGAAACTACAGACTGTTATCTATCCAACAGTAGTAAATATATGCATATTGGAAAATAAAAAGTTTCTTAGGAGGCCGTTTGAAAATGTGCACACATTTTCCAGTTTTTTCAATATTCAGCGTGCAGCCATAACAGGTTAAACATGATTTGGTGCTTGTTTTTGGAAAAGTGTTTATTTCTGTATTTCAACATGATTTGGAGCTTGTTTTTGGAAAAGTGTTTATTTCTGTATTCCAATATTGCAACTTGCTGAAAACTGTCCTCAGTGTTCCTATCATCCAGTTCTAATAGTACTGAAAACAAAATCACTTACAGAGTGCCTCAAACATGATTTAGAGCTTGTTTATGAAAAAGTGTTTATTTCTGTATTTCAACATGATTTGGAGCTTGTTTTTGGAAAAGTGTTTATTTCTGTATTTCAACATGATTTGGAGCTTGTTTTTGGAAAAGTGTTTATTTCTGTATTTCAACATGATTTGGAGCTTGTTTTTGGAAAAGTGTTTATTTCTGTATTTCAACATGATTTGGAGCTTGTTTTTGGAAAAGTGTTTATTTCTGTATTCAAATATTGCAACTTGCTGAAAACTGTCCACAGTGTTCCTATCATCCATTTCTAATAGTACTGAAAACAAAATCACTTACAGAGTGCCTCAAACATGATTTAGAGCTTGTTTATGAAAAAGTGTTTATTTCTGTATTTCAACATGATTTGGAGCTTGTTTTTGAAAAAGTGTTTATTTCTGTATTCCAATATTGCAACTTGCTCAAAACTGTCCACAGTGTTTCTATCATCCAGTTCTAACAGTACTGAAAAAAAATCACTTACAGAGTGCCTCAAACATGATTTAGATTTTGTTTATGAAAAAGTGTTTATTTCTGTATTTCAACATGATTTGGTGCTTGTTTTTGGAAAAGTGTTTATTTCTGTATTTCAACATGATTTGGAGCTTGTTTTTGGAAAAGTGTTTATTTCTGTATTCCAATATTGCAACTTGCTGAAAACTGTCCACAGTGTTCCTATCATCCAGTTCTAACAGTACTGAAAACAAAATCCCTTACAGAGTGCCTCAAACATGATTTAAAGCTTGTTTATGAAAAAGTGTTTATTTCTGTCTTTCAACATGATTTGGAGCTTGTTATTGGAAAAGTGTTTATTTCTGTATTCCAATATTGCAACTTGCTGAAAACTGTCCTCAGTGTTCCTATCATCCAGTTCTAATAGTACTGAAAACAAAATCACTTACAGAGTGCCTCAAACATGATTTAGAGCTTGTTTATGAAAAAGTGTTTATTTCTGTATTTCAACATGATTTGGAGCTGGTTTTTGGAAAAGTGTTTATTTCTGTATTTCAACATGATTTGGAGCTTGTTTTTGGAAAAGTGTTTATTTCTGTATTTCAACATGATTTGGAGCTTGTTTTTGGAAAAGTGTTTATTTCTGTATTTCAACACGATTTGGAGCTTGTTTTTGGAAAAGTGTTTATTTCTGTATTTCAACATGATTTGGAGCTTGTTTTTGGAAAAGTGTTTATTTCTGTATTCCAATATTGCAACTTGCTGAAAACTGTCCACAGTGTTCCTATCATCCAGTTCTAACAGTACTGAAAAAAAATCACTTACAGATTGCCTCAAACATGATTTAGAGCTTGTTTATGAAAAAGTGTTTATTTCTGTATTTTAACATGATTTGGAGCTTGTTTTTGAAAAAGTGTTTATTTCTGTATTCCAATATTGCAACTTGCTGAAAACTGTCCACAGTGTTTCTATCATCCAGTTCTAACAGTACTGAAAAAAAATCACTTACAGAGTGCCTCAAACATGATTTAGAGCTTGTTTATGAAAAACTGTTTATTTCTGTATTTCAACATGATTTGGAGCTTGATTTTGGAAAAGTGTTTATTTCTGTATTCCAATATTGCAACTTGCTGAAAACTGTCCACAGTGTTCCTATCATCCAGTTCTAACAGTACTGAAAAAAAATCACTTACAGATTGCCTCAAACATGATTTAGAGCTTGTTTATGAAAAAGTGTTTATTTCTGTATTTCAACATGATTTGTAGCTTGTTTTTGGAAAAGTGTTTATTTCTGTATTTCAACATGATTTGGAGCTGGTTTTTGGAAAAGTGTTTATTTCTGTATTTCAACATGATTTGGAGCTTGTTTTTGGAAAAGTGTTTATTTCTGTATTCCAATATTGCAACTTGCTGAAAACTGTCCACAGTGTTCCTATCATCCAGTTCTAACAGTACTGAAAAAAAATCACTTACAGATTGCCTCAAACATGATTTAGAGCTTGTTTATGAAAAAGTGTTTATTTCTGTATTTCAACATGATTTGGAGCTTGTTTTTGAAAAAGTGTTTATTTCTGTATTCCAATATTGCAACTTGCTGAAAACTGTCCACAGTGTTTCTATCATCCAGTTCTAACAGTACTGAAAAAAAATCACTTACAGAGTGCCTCAAACATGATTTAGAGCTTGTTTATGAAAAAGTGTTTATTTCTGTATTTCAACATGATTTGGTGCTTGTTTTTGGAAAAGTGTTTATTTCTGTATTTCAACATGATTTGGAGCTTGTTTTTGGAAAAGTGTTTATTTCTGTATTCCAATATTGCAACTTGCTGAAAACTGTCCACAGTGTTCCTATCATCCAGTTCTAACAGTACTGAAAACAAAATCCCTTACAGAGTGCCTCAAACATGATTTAAAGCTTGTTTATGATAAAGTGTTTACTACTGTCTTTCGAACTTGATTTGAAACTTGATATTGGAAAAGTGTTTATTTCTGTATTCCAATATTGCAACTTGCTGAAAACTGTCCTCAGTGTTCCTATCATCCAGTTCTAATAGTACTGAAAACAAAATCACTTACAGAGTGCCTCAAACATGATTTAGAGCTTGTTTATGAAAAAGTGTTTATTTCTGTATTTCAACATGATTTGGAGCTTGTTTTTGGAAAAGTGTTTATTTCTGTATTTCAACATGATTTGGAGCTTGTTTTTGGAAAAGTGTTTATTTCTGTATTTCAACATGATTTGGAGCTTGTTTTTGGAAAAGTGTTTATTTCTGTATTTCAACATGATTTGGAGCTTGTTTTTGGAAAAGTGTTTATTTCTGTATTTCAACATGATTTGGAGCTTGTTTTTGGAAAAGTGTTTATTTCTGTATTCCAATATTGCAACTTGCTGAAAACTGTCCACAGTGTTCCTATCATCCAGTTCTAACAGTACTGAAAAAAAATCACTTACAGATTGCCTCAAACATGATTTAGAGCTTGTTTATGAAAAAGTGTTTATTTCTGTATTTCAACATGATTTGGAGCTTGTTTTTGAAAAAGTGTTTATTTCTGTATTCCAATATTGCAACTTGCTGAAAACTGTCCACAGTGTTCATATCATCCAGTTCTAACAGTACTGAAAAAAAATCACTTACAGATTGCCTCAAACATGATTTAGAGCTTGTTTATGAAAAAGTGTTTATTTCTGTATTTCAACATGATTTGGAGCTTGTTTTTGAAAAAGTGTTTATTTCTGTATTCCAATATTGCAACTTGCTGAAAACTGTCCACAGTGTTTCTATCATCCAGTTCTAACAGTACTGAAAAAAAATCACTTACAGAGTGCCTCAAACATGATTTAGAGCTTGTTTATGAAAAAGTGTTTATTTCTGTATTTCAACATGATTTGGAGCTTGTTTTTGAAAAAGTGTTTATTTCTGTATTCCAATATTGCAACTTGTTGAAAACTGTCCACAGTGTTTCTATCATCCAGTTCTAACAGTACTGAAAAAAAATCACTTAAAGAGTGCCTCAAACATGATTTAGAGCTTGTTTATGAAAAAGTGTTTATTTCTGTGTTTCAACATGATTTGGTGCTTGTTTTTGGAAAAGTGTTTATTTCTGTATTTCAACATGATTTGGAGCTTGTTTTTGGAAAAGTGTTTATTTCTGTATTCCAATATGATTTGGAGCTTGTTTTTGGAAAAGTGTTTATTTCTGTATTCCAATATGATTTGGAGCTTGTTTTTGGAAAAGTGTTTATTTCTGTATTCCAATATTGCAACTTGCTGAAAACTGTCCTCAGTGTTCCTATCATCCAGTTCTAATAGTACTGAAAACAAAATCACTTACAGAGTGCCTCAAACATGATTTAGAGCTTGTTTATGAAAAAGTGTTTATTTCTGTATTTCAACATGATTTTGTGCTTGTTTTTGGAAAAGTGTTTATTTCTGTATTTCAACATGATTTGGAGCTTGTTTTTGGAAAAGTGTTTATTTCTGTATTCCAATATGATTTGGAGCTTGTTTTTGGAAAAGTGTTTATTTCTGTATTCCAATATGATTTGGAGCTTGTTTTTGGAAAAGTGTTTATTTCTGTATTCCAATATTGCAACTTGCTGAAAACTGTCCTCAGTGTTCCTATCATCCAGTTCTAATAGTACTGAAAACAAAATCACTTACAGAGTGCCTCAAACATGATTTAGAGCTTGTTTATGAAAAAGTGTTTATTTCTGTATTTCAACATGATTTGGAGCTGGTTTTTGGAAAAGTGTTTATTTCTGTATTTCAACATGATTTGGAGCTTGTTTTTGGAAAAGTGTTTATTTCTGTATTCCAATATTGCAACTTGCTGAAAACTGTCCACAGTTTCCTATCATCCAGTTCTAACAGTCCTGAAAACAAAATCCCTTACAGAGTGCCTCAAACATGATTTAGAGCTTGTTTATGAAAAAGTGTTTATTTCTGTATTTCAACATGATTTGGTGCTTGTTTTTGGAAAAGTGTTTATTTCTGTATTTCAACATGATTTGGAGCTTGTTTTTGGAAAAGTGTTTATTTCTGTATTCCAATATTGCAACTTGCTGAAAACTGTCCACAGTGTTCCTATCATCCAGTTCTAACAGTACTGAAAACAAAATCCCTTACAGAGTGCCTCAAACATGATTTAAAGCTTGTTTATGATAAAGTGTTTACTACTGTCTTTCGAACTTGATTTGAAACTTGATATTGGAAAAGTGTTTATTTCTGTATTCCAATATTGCAACTTGCTGACAACTGTCCTCAGTGTTCCTATCATCCAGTTCTAATAGTACTGAAAACAAAATCACTTACAGAGTGCCTCAAACATGATTTAGAGCTTGTTTATGAAAAAGTGTTTATTTCTGTATTTCAACATGATTTGGAGCTTGTTTTTGGAAAAGTGTTTATTTCTGTATTTCAACATGATTTGGAGCTTGTTTTTGGAAAAGTGTTTATTTCTGTATTTCAACATGATTTGGAGCTTGTTTTTGGAAAAGTGTTTATTTCTGTATTTCAACATGATTTGGAGCTTGTTTTTGGAAAAGTGTTTATTTCTGTATTTCAACATGATTTGGAGCTTGTTTTTGGAAAAGTGTTTATTTCTGTATTCCAATATTGCAACTTGCTGAAAACTGTCCACAGTGTTCCTATCATCCAGTTCTAACAGTACTGAAAAAAAATCACTTACAGATTGCCTCAAACATGATTTAGAGCTTGTTTATGAAAAAGTGTTTATTTCTGTATTTCAACATGATTTGGAGCTTGTTTTTGAAAAAGTGTTTATTTCTGTATTCCAATATTGCAACTTGCTGAAAACTGTCCACAGTGTTCATATCATCCAGTTCTAACAGTACTGAAAAAAAATCACTTACAGATTGCCTCAAACATGATTTAGAGCTTGTTTATGAAAAAGTGTTTATTTCTGTATTTCAACATGATTTGGAGCTTGTTTTTGAAAAAGTGTTTATTTCTGTATTCCAATATTGCAACTTGCTGAAAACTGTCCACAGTGTTTCTATCATCCAGTTCTAACAGTACTGAAAAAAAATCACTTACAGAGTGCCTCAAACATGATTTAGAGCTTGTTTATGAAAAAGTCTTTATTTCTGTATTTCAACATGATTTGGAGCTTGTTTTTGAAAAAGTGTTTATTTCTGTATTCCAATATTGCAACTTGTTGAAAACTGTCCACAGTGTTTCTATCATCCAGTTCTAACAGTACTGAAAAAAAATCACTTAAAGAGTGCCTCAAACATGATTTAGAGCTTGTTTATGAAAAAGTGTTTATTTCTGTATTTCAACATGATTTGGTGCTTGTTTTTGGAAAAGTGTTTATTTCTGTATTCCAATATGATTTGGAGCTTGTTTTTGGAAAAGTGTTTATTTCTGTATTCCAATATTGCAACTTGCTGAAAACTGTCCTCAGTGTTCCTATCATCCAGTTCTAATAGTACTGAAAACAAAATCACTTACAGAGTGCCTCAAACATGATTTAGAGCTTGTTTATGAAAAAGTGTTTATTTCTGTATTTCAACATGATTTTGTGCTTGTTTTTGGAAAAGTGTTTATTTCTGTATTTCAACATGATTTGGAGCTTGTTTTTGGAAAAGTGTTTATTTCTGTATTCCAATATGATTTGGAGCTTGTTTTTGGAAAAGTGTTTATTTCTGTATTCCAATATGATTTGGAGCTTGTTTTTGGAAAAGTGTTTATTTCTGTATTCCAATATTGCAACTTGCTGAAAACTGTCCTCAGTGTTCCTATCATCCAGTTCTAATAGTACTGAAAACAAAATCACTTACAGAGTGCCTCAAACATGATTTAGAGCTTGTTTATGAAAAAGTGTTTATTTCTGTATTTCAACATGATTTGGAGCTGGTTTTTGGAAAAGTGTTTATTTCTGTATTTCAACATGATTTGGAGCTTGTTTTTGGAAAAGTGTTTATTTCTGTATTCCAATATTGCAACTTGCTGAAAACTGTCCACAGTTTCCTATCATCCAGTTCTAACAGTCCTGAAAACAAAATCCCTTACAGAGTGCCTCAAACATGATTTAGAGCTTGTTTATGAAAAAGTGTTTATTTCTGTATTTCAACATGATTTGGTGCTTGTTTTTGGAAAAGTGTTTATTTCTGTATTTCAACATGATTTGGAGCTTGTTTTTGGAAAAGTGTTTTTTTCTTTATTCCAATATTGCAACTTGCTGAAAACTGTCCACAGTGTTCCTATCATCCAGTTCTAACAGTACTGACAACAAAATCACTTACAGAGTGCCTCAAACATGATTTAGAGCTTGTTTATGAAAAAGTGTTCATTTCTGTATTTCAACATGATTTGGTGCTTGTTTTTGGAAAAGTGTTTATTTCTGTATTTCATAATTGCAACTTGCTGAAAACTGTCCACAGTGTTCCTATCATCTAGTTCTAACACTACTGGAAAAAAATCACTTACAGAGTGCCTCAAACATGATTTAGAGCTTGTTTATGAAAAAGTGTTTATTTCTGTATTTCAACATGATTTGGAGCTGGTTTTTGGAAAAGTGTTTATTTCTGTATTTCAACATGATTTGGAGCTTGTTTTTGGAAAAGTGTTTATTTCTGTATTCCAATATTGCAACTTGCTGAAAACTGTCCACAGTTTCCTATCATCCAGTTCTAACAGTCCTGAAAACAAAATCCCTTACAGAGTGCCTCAAACATGATTTAGAGCTTGTTTATGAAAAAGTGTTTATTTCTGTATTTCAACATGATTTGGTGCTTGTTTTTGGAAAAGTGTTTATTTCTGTATTTCAACATGATTTGGAGCTTGTTTTTGGAAAAGTGTTTATTTCTGTATTCCAATATTGCAACTTGCTGAAAACTGTCCACAGTGTTCCTATCATCCAGTTCTAACAGTACTGAAAACAAAATCCCTTACAGAGTGCCTCAAACATGATTTAAAGCTTGTTTATGATAAAGTGTTTACTACTGTCTTTCGAACTTGATTTGAAACTTGATATTGGAAAAGTGTTTATTTCTGTATTCCAATATTGCAACTTGCTGACAACTGTCCTCAGTGTTCCTATCATCCAGTTCTAATAGTACTGAAAACAAAATCACTTACAGAGTGCCTCAAACATGATTTAGAGCTTGTTTATGAAAAAGTGTTTATTTCTGTATTTCAACATGATTTGGAGCTTGTTTTTGGAAAAGTGTTTATTTCTGTATTTCAACATGATTTGGAGCTTGTTTTTGGAAAAGTGTTTATTTCTGTATTTCAACATGATTTGGAGCTTGTTTTTGGAAAAGTGTTTATTTCTGTATTTCAACATGATTTGGAGCTTGTTTTTGGAAAAGTGTTTATTTCTGTATTTCAACATGATTTGGAGCTTGTTTTTGGAAAAGTGTTTATTTCTGTATTCCAATATTGCAACTTGCTGAAAACTGTCCACAGTGTTCCTATCATCCAGTTCTAACAGTACTGAAAAAAAATCACTTACAGATTGCCTCAAACATGATTTAGAGCTTGTTTATGAAAAAGTGTTTATTTCTGTATTTCAACATGATTTGGAGCTTGTTTTTGAAAAAGTGTTTATTTCTGTATTCCAATATTGCAACTTGCTGAAAACTGTCCACAGTGTTCATATCATCCAGTTCTAACAGTACTGAAAAAAAATCACTTACAGATTGCCTCAAACATGATTTAGAGCTTGTTTATGAAAAAGTGTTTATTTCTGTATTTCAACATGATTTGGAGCTTGTTTTTGAAAAAGTGTTTATTTCTGTATTCCAATATTGCAACTTGTTGAAAACTGTCCACAGTGTTTCTATCATCCAGTTCTAACAGTACTGAAAAAAAATCACTTAAAGAGTGCCTCAAACATGATTTAGAGCTTGTTTATGAAAAAGTGTTTATTTCTGTATTTCAACATGATTTGGTGCTTGTTTTTGGAAAAGTGTTTATTTCTGTATTTCAACATGATTTGGAGCTTGTTTTTGGAAAAGTGTTTATTTCTGTATTCCAATATGATTTGGAGCTTGTTTTTGGAAAAGTGTTTATTTCTGTATTCCAATATGATTTGGAGCTTGTTTTTGGAAAAGTGTTTATTTCTGTATTCCAATATTGCAACTTGCTGAAAACTGTCCTCAGTGTTCCTATCATCCAGTTCTAATAGTACTGAAAACAAAATCACTTACAGAGTGCCTCAAACATGATTTAGAGCTTGTTTATGAAAAAGTGTTTATTTCTGTATTTCAACATGATTTTGTGCTTGTTTTTGGAAAAGTGTTTATTTCTGTATTTCAACATGATTTGGAGCTTGTTTTTGGAAAAGTGTTTATTTCTGTATTCCAATATGATTTGGAGCTTGTTTTTGGAAAAGTGTTTATTTCTGTATTCCAATATGATTTGGAGCTTGTTTTTGGAAAAGTGTTTATTTCTGTATTCCAATATTGCAACTTGCTGAAAACTGTCCTCAGTGTTCCTATCATCCAGTTCTAATAGTACTGAAAACAAAATCACTTACAGAGTGCCTCAAACATGATTTAGAGCTTGTTTATGAAAAAGTGTTTATTTCTGTATTTCAACATGATTTGGAGCTGGTTTTTGGAAAAGTGTTTATTTCTGTATTTCAACATGATTTGGAGCTTGTTTTTGGAAAAGTGTTTATTTCTGTATTCCAATATTGCAACTTGCTGAAAACTGTCCACAGTTTCCTATCATCCAGTTCTAACAGTCCTGAAAACAAAATCCCTTACAGAGTGCCTCAAACATGATTTAGAGCTTGTTTATGAAAAAGTGTTTATTTCTGTATTTCAACATGATTTGGTGCTTGTTTTTGGAAAAGTGTTTATTTCTGTATTTCAACATGATTTGGAGCTTGTTTTTGGAAAAGTGTTTTTTTCTTTATTCCAATATTGCAACTTGCTGAAAACTGTCCACAGTGTTCCTATCATCCAGTTCTAACAGTACTGACAACAAAATCACTTACAGAGTGCCTCAAACATGATTTAGAGCTTGTTTATGAAAAAGTGTTCATTTCTGTATTTCAACATGATTTGGTGCTTGTTTTTGGAAAAGTGTTTATTTCTGTATTTCATAATTGCAACTTGCTGAAAACTGTCCACAGTGTTCCTATCATCTAGTTCTAACACTACTGGAAAAAAATCACTTACAGAGTGCCTCAAACATGATTTAGAGCTTGTTTATGAAAAAGTGTTTATTTCTGTATTTCAACATGATTTGGAGCTGGTTTTTGGAAAAGTGTTTATTTCTGTATTCCAATATTGCAACTTGCTGAAAACTGTCCACAGTGTTCCTATCATCCAGTTCTAATAGTACTGAAAACAAAATCACTTACAGAGTGCCTCAAACATGATTTAGAGCTTGTTTATGAAAAAGTGTTTATTTCTGTGTTTCAACATGATTTGGAGCTGGTTTTCGGAAAAGTGTTTATTTCTGTATTTCAACATGATTTGGAGCTTGTCTTTGGAAAAGTGTTTATTTCTGTTTTCCAATATTGCAACTTGCTGAAAACTGTCCACAGTGTTCCTATCATCCAGTTATAACAGTACTGAAAACAAAATCCCTTACAGAGTGCCTCAAACATGATTTAGAGCTTGTTTATGAAAAAGTGTTTATTTCTGTATTTCAACATGATTTGGAGCTGGTTTTTGGAAAAGTGTTTATTTCTGTATTTCAACATGATTTGGAGCTTGTTTTTGGAAAAGTGTTTATTTCTGTATTCCAATATTGCAACTTGCTGAAAACTGTCCACAGTGTTCCTATCATCCAGTTCTAACAGTACTGAAAACAAAATCACTTACAGAGTGCCTCAAACATGATTTAGAGCTTGTTTATGAAAAAGTGTTTATTTCTGTATTTCAACATGATTTGGAGCTGGTTTTTGGAAAAGTGTTTATTTCTGTATTTCAACATGATTTGGAGCTTGTTTTTGGAAAAGTGTTGATTTCTGTATTTCAACATGATTTGGAGCTTGTTTTTGGAAAAGTGTTTATTTCTGTATTTCAACATGATTTGGAGCTTGTTTTTGGAAAAGTGTTTATTTCTGTATTCCAATATTGCAACTTGCTGAAAACTGTCCTCAGTGTTCCTATCATCCAGTTCTAATAGTACTGAAAACAAAATCACTTACAGAGTGCCTCAAACATGATTTAGAGCTTGTTTATGAAAAAGTGTTTATTTCTGTATTTCAACATGATTTGGAGCTGGTTTTTGGAAAAGTGTTTATTTCTGTATTTCAACATGATTTGGAGCTTGTTTTTGGAAAAGTGTTTATTTCTGTATTTCAACATGATTTGGAGCTTGTTTTTGGAAAAGTGTTTATTTCTGTATTTCAACATGATTTGGAGCTTGTTTTTGGAAAAGTGTTTATTTCTGTATTCAAATATTGCAACTTGCTGAAAACTGTCCACAGTGTTCCTATCATCCAGTTCTAATAGTACTGAAAACAAAATCACTTACAGAGTGCCTCAAACATGATTTAGAGCTTGTTTATGAAAAAGTGTTCATTTCTGTATTTCAACATGATTTGGAGCTGGTTTTTGGAAAAGTGTTTATTTCTGTATTTAAACATGATTTGGTGCTTGTTTTTGGAAAAGTGTTTATTTCTGTATTTCAACATGATTTGGAGCTTGTTTTTGGAAAAGTGTTTATTTCTGTATTCCAATATTGCAACTTGCTGAAAACTGTCCTCAGTGTTCCTATCATCCAGTTCTAATAGTACTGAAAACAAAATCACTTACAGAGTGCCTCAAACATGATTTAGAGCTTGTTTATGAAAAAGTGTTTATTTCTGTATTTCAACATGATTTGGAGCTTGTTTTTGGAAAAGTGTTTATTTCTGTATTTCAACATGATTTGGAGCTTGTTTTTGGAAAAGTGTTTATTTCTGTATTTCAACATGATTTGGAGCTTGTTTTTGGAAAAGTGTTTATTTCTGTATTTCAACATGATTTGGAGCTTGTTTTTGGAAAAGTGTTTATTTCTGTATTCAAATATTGCAACTTGCTGAAAACTGTCCACAGTGTTCCTATCATCCATTTCTAATAGTACTGAAAACAAAATCACTTACAGAGTGCCTCAAACATGATTTAGAGCTTGTTTATGAAAAAGTGTTTATTTCTGTATTTCAACATGATTTGGAGCTTGTTTTTGAAAAAGTGTTTATTTCTGTATTCCAATATTGCAACTTGCTCAAAACTGTCCACAGTGTTTCTATCATCCAGTTCTAACAGTACTGAAAAAAAATCACTTACAGAGTGCCTCAAACATGATTTAGAGCTTGTTTATGAAAAAGTGTTTATTTCTGTATTTCAACATGATTTGGTGCTTGTTTTTGGAAAAGTGTTTATTTCTGTATTTCAACATGATTTGGAGCTTGTTTTTGGAAAAGTGTTTATTTCTGTATTCCAATATTGCAACTTGCTGAAAACTGTCCACAGTGTTCCTATCATCCAGTTCTAACAGTACTGAAAACAAAATCCCTTACAGAGTGCCTCAAACATGATTTAAAGCTTGTTTATGAAAAAGTGTTTATTTCTGTCTTTCAACATGATTTGGAGCTTGTTATTGGAAAAGTGTTTATTTCTGTATTCCAATATTGCAACTTGCTGAAAACTGTCCTCAGTGTTCCTATCATCCAGTTCTAATAGTACTGAAAACAAAATCACTTACAGAGTGCCTCAAACATGATTTAGAGCTTGTTTATGAAAAAGTGTTTATTTCTGTATTTCAACATGATTTGGAGCTGGTTTTTGGAAAAGTGTTTATTTCTGTATTTCAACATGATTTTGAGCTTGTTTTTGGAAAAGTGTTTATTTCTGTATTTCAACATGATTTGGAGCTTGTTTTTGGAAAAGTGTTTATTTCTGTATTTCAACACGATTTGGAGCTTGTTTTTGGAAAAGTGTTTATTTCTGTATTTCAACATGATTTGGAGCTTGTTTTTGGAAAAGTGTTTATTTCTGTATTCCAATATTGCAACTTGCTGAAAACTGTCCACAGTGTTCCTATCATCCAGTTCTAACAGTACTGAAAAAAAATCACTTACAGATTGCCTCAAACATGATTTAGAGCTTGTTTATGAAAAAGTGTTTATTTCTGTATTTCAACATGATTTGTAGCTTGTTTTTGGAAAAGTGTTTATTTCTGTATTTCAACATGATTTGGAGCTGGTTTTTGGAAAAGTGTTTATTTCTGTATTTCAACATGATTTGGAGCTTGTTTTTGGAAAAGTGTTTATTTCTGTATTCCAATATTGCAACTTGCTGAAAACTGTCCACAGTGTTCCTATCATCCAGTTCTAACAGTACTGAAAAAAAATCACTTACAGATTGCCTCAAACATGATTTAGAGCTTGTTTATGAAAAAGTGTTTATTTCTGTATTTCAACATAATTTGGAGCTTGTTTTTGAAAAAGTGTTTATTTCTGTATTCCAATATTGCAACTTGCTGAAAACTGTCCACAGTGTTTCTATCATCCAGTTCTAACAGTACTGAAAAAAAATCACTTACAGAGTGCCTCAAACATGATTTAGAGCTTGTTTATGAAAAAGTGTTTATTTCTGTATTTCAACATGATTTGGTGCTTGTTTTTGGAAAAGTGTTTATTTCTGTATTTCAACATGATTTGGAGCTTGTTTTTGGAAAAGTGTTTATTTCTGTATTCCAATATTGCAACTTGCTGAAAACTGTCCACAGTGTTCCTATCATCCAGTTCTAACAGTACTGAAAACAAAATCCCTTACAGAGTGCCTCAAACATGATTTAAAGCTTGTTTATGAAAAAGTGTTTATTTCTGTCTTTCAACATGATTTGGAGCTTGTTATTGGAAAAGTGTTTATTTCTGTATTCCAATATTGCAACTTGCTGAAAACTGTCCTCAGTGTTCCTATCATCCAGTTCTAATAGTACTGAAAACAAAATCACTTACAGAGTGCCTCAAACATGATTTAGAGCTTGTTTATGAAAAAGTGTTTATTTCTGTATTTCAACATGATTTGGAGCTTGTTTTTGGAAAAGTGTTTATTTCTGTATTTCAACATGATTTGGAGCTTGTTTTTGGAAAAGTGTTTATTTCTGTATTTCAACATGATTTGGAGCTTGTTTTTGGAAAAGTGTTTATTTCTGTATTTCAACATGATTTGGAGCTTGTTTTTGGAAAAGTGTTTATTTCTGTATTCAAATATTGCAACTTGCTGAAAACTGTCCACAGTGTTCCTATCATCCATTTCTAATAGTACTGAAAACAAAATCACTTACAGAGTGCCTCAAACATGATTTAGAGCTTGTTTATGAAAAAGTGTTTATTTCTGTATTTCAACATGATTTGGAGCTTGTTTTTGAAAAAGTGTTTATTTCTGTATTCCAATATTGCAACTTGCTCAAAACTGTCCACAGTGTTTCTATCATCCAGTTCTAACAGTACTGAAAAAAAATCACTTACAGAGTGCCTCAAACATGATTTAGAGCTTGTTTATGAAAAAGTGTTTATTTCTGTATTTCAACATGATTTGGTGCTTGTTTTTGGAAAAGTGTTTATTTCTGTATTTCAACATGATTTGGAGCTTGTTTTTGGAAAAGTGTTTATTTCTGTATTCCAATATTGCAACTTGCTGAAAACTGTCCACAGTGTTCCTATCATCCAGTTCTAACAGTACTGAAAACAAAATCCCTTACAGATTGCCTCAAACATGATTTAGAGCTTGTTTATGAAAAAGTGTTTATTTCTGTATTTCAACATGATTTGTAGCTTGTTTTTGGAAAAGTGTTTATTTCTGTATTTCAACATGATTTGGTGCTTGTTTTTGGAAAAGTGTTTATTTCTGTATTTCAACATGATTTGGAGCTTGTTTTTGGAAAAGTGTTTATTTCTGTATTCCAATATTGCAACTTGCTGAAAACTGTCCACAGTGTTCCTATCATCCAGTTCTAACAGTACTGAAAACAAAATCCCTTACAGAGTGCCTCAAACATGATTTAAAGCTTGTTTATGAAAAAGTGTTTATTTCTGTCTTTCAACATGATTTGGAGCTTGTTATTGGAAAAGTGTTTATTTCTGTATTCCAATATTGCAACTTGCTGAAAACTGTCCTCAGTGTTCCTATCATCCAGTTCTAATAGTACTGAAAACAAAATCACTTACAGAGTGCCTCAAACATGATTTAGAGCTTGTTTATGAAAAAGTGTTTATTTCTGTATTTCAACATGATTTGGAGCTGGTTTTTGGAAAAGTGTTTATTTCTGTATTTCAACATGATTTGGAGCTTGTTTTTGGAAAAGTGTTTATTTCTGTATTTCAACATGATTTGGAGCTTGTTTTTGGAAAAGTGTTTATTTCTGTATTTCAACATGATTTGGAGCTTGTTTTTGGAAAAGTGTTTATTTCTGTATTTCAACATGATTTGGAGCTTGTTTTTGGAAAAGTGTTTATTTCTGTATTCCAATATTGCAACTTGCTGAAAACTGTCCACAGTGTTCCTATCATCCAGTTCTAACAGTACTGAAAAAAAATCACTTACAGATTGCCTCAAACATGATTTAGAGCTTGTTTATGAAAAACTGTTTATTTCTGTATTTCAACATGATTTGGAGCTTGATTTTGGAAAAGTGTTTATTTCTGTATTCCAATATTGCAACTTGCTGAAAACTGTCCACAGTGTTCCTATCATCCAGTTCTAACAGTACTGAAAAAAAATCACTTACAGATTGCCTCAAACATGATTTAGAGCTTGTTTATGAAAAAGTGTTTATTTCTGTATTTCAACATGATTTGGAGCTTGTTTTTGAAAAAGTGTTTATTTCTGTATTCCAATATTGCAACTTGTTGAAAACTGTCCACAGTGTTTCTATCATCCAGTTCTAACAGTACTGAAAAAAAATCACTTAAAGAGTGCCTCAAACATGATTTAGAGCTTGTTTATGAAAAAGTGTTTATTTCTGTATTTCAACATGATTTGGTGCTTGTTTTTGGAAAAGTGTTTATTTCTGTATTTCAACATGATTTGGAGCTTGTTTTTGGAAAAGTGTTTATTTCTGTATTCCAATATGATTTGGAGCTTGTTTTTGGAAAAGTGTTTATTTCTGTATTCCAATATGATTTGGAGCTTGTTTTTGGAAAAGTGTTTATTTCTGTATTCCAATATTGCAACTTGCTGAAAACTGTCATCAGTGTTCCTATCATCCAGTTCTAATAGTACTGAAAACAAAATCACTTACAGAGTGCCTCAAACATGATTTAGAGCTTGTTTATGAAAAAGTGTTTATTTCTGTATTTCAACATGATTTTGTGCTTGTTTTTGGAAAAGTGTTTATTTCTGTATTTCAACATGATTTGGAGCTTGTTTTTGGAAAAGTGTTTATTTCTGTATTCCAATATGATTTGGAGCTTGTTTTTGGAAAAGTGTTTATTTCTGTATTCCAATATGATTTGGAGCTTGTTTTTGGAAAAGTGTTTATTTCTGTATTCCAATATTGCAACTTGCTGAAAACTGTCCTCAGTGTTCCTATCATCCAGTTCTAATAGTACTGAAAACAAAATCACTTACAGAGTGCCTCAAACATGATTTAGAGCTTGTTTATGAAAAAGTGTTTATTTCTGTATTTCAACATGATTTGGAGCTGGTTTTTGGAAAAGTGTTTATTTCTGTATTTCAACATGATTTGGAGCTTGTTTTTGGAAAAGTGTTTATTTCTGTATTCCAATATTGCAACTTGCTGAAAACTGTCCACAGTTTCCTATCATCCAGTTCTAACAGTCCTGAAAACAAAATCCCTTACAGAGTGCCTCAAACTTGATTTAGAGCTTGTTTATGAAAAAGTGTTTATTTCTGTATTTCAACATGATTTGGTGCTTGTTTTTGGAAAAGTGTTTATTTCTGTATTTCAACATGATTTGGAGCTTGTTTTTGGAAAAGTGTTTTTTTCTTTATTCCAATATTGCAACTTGCTGAAAACTGTCCACAGTGTTCCTATCATCCAGTTCTAACAGTAATGACAACAAAATCACTTACAGAGTGCCTCAAACATGATTTAGAGCTTGTTTATGAAAAAGTGTTTATTTCTGTATTTCAACATGATTTGGAGCTGGTTTTTGGAAAAGTGTTTATTTCTGTATTTCAACATGATTTGGAGCTTGTTTTTGGAAAAGTGTTTATTTCTGTATTCCAATATTGCAACTTGCTGAAAACTGTCCACAGTTTCCTATCATCCAGTTCTAACAGTCCTGAAAACAAAATCCCTTACAGAGTGCCTCAAACATGATTTAGAGCTTGTTTATGAAAAAGTGTTTATTTCTGTATTTCAACATGATTTGGTGCTTGTTTTTGGAAAAGTGTTTATTTCTGTATTTCAACATGATTTGGAGCTTGTTTTTGGAAAAGTGTTTTTTTCTTTATTCCAATATTGCAACTTGCTGAAAACTGTCCACAGTGTTCCTATCATCCAGTTCTAACAGTACTGACAACAAAATCACTTACAGAGTGCCTCAAACATGATTTAGAGCTTGTTTATGAAAAAGTGTTTATTTCTGTATTTCAACATGATTTGGTGCTTGTTTTTGGAAAAGTGTTTATTTCTGTATTTCAACATGATTTGGAGCTTGTTTTTGGAAAAGTGTTTATTTCTGTATTCCATAATTGCAACTTGCTGAAAACTGTCCACAGTGTTCCTATCATCCAGTTCTAACACTACTGAAAAAAAATCACTTACAGAGTGCCTCAAACATGATTTAGAGCTTGTTTATGAAAAAGTGTTTATTTCTGTATTTCAACATGATTTGGAGCTGGTTTTTGGAAAAGTGTTTATTTCTGTATTCCAATATTGCAACTTGCTGAAAACTGTCCACAGTGTTCCTATCATCCAGTTCTAATAGTACTGAAAACAAAATCACTTACAGAGTGCCTCAAACATGATTTAGAGCTTGTTTATGAAAAAGTGTTTATTTCTGTGTTTCAACATGATTTGGAGCTGGTTTTCGGAAAAGTGTTTATTTCTGTATTTCAACATGATTTGGAGCTTGTCTTTGGAAAAGTGTTTATTTCTGTTTTCCAATATTGCAACTTGCTGAAAACTGTCCACAGTGTTCCTATCATCCAGTTATAACAGTACTGAAAACAAAATCCCTTACAGAGTGCCTCAAACATGATTTAGAGCTTGTTTATGAAAAAGTGTTTATTTCTTTATTTCAACATGATTTGGAGCTGGTTTTTGGAAAAGTGTTTATTTCTGTATTTCAACATGATTTGGAGCTTGTTTTTGGAAAGTGTTTATTTCTGTATTCCAATATTGCAACTTGCTGAAAACTGTCCACAGTGTTCCTATCATCCAGTTCTAACAGTACTGAAAACAAAATCCCTTACAGAGTGCCTCAAACATGATTTAAAGCTTGTTTATGAAAAAGTGTTTATTTCTGTATTTCAACATGATTTGGTGCTTGTTTTTGGAAAAGTGTTTATTTCTGTATTTCAACATGATTTGGAGCTTGTTTTTGGAAAAGTGTTTATTTCTGTATTTCAACATGATTTGGAGCTTGTCTTTGGAAAAGTGTTTATTTCTGTTTTCCAATATTGCAACTTGCTGAAAACTGTCCACAGTGTTCCTATCATCCAGTTATAACAGTACTGAAAACAAAATCCCTTACAGAGTGCCTCAAACATGATTTAGAGCTTGTTTATGAAAAAGTGTTTATTTCTGTATTTCAACATGATTTGGAGCTGGTTTTTGGAAAAGTGTTTATTTCTGTATTTCAACATGATTTGGAGCTTGTTTTTGGAAAAGTGTTGATTTCTGTATTTCAACATGATTTGGAGCTTGTTTTTGGAAAAGTGTTTATTTCTGTATTTCAACATGATTTGGAGCTTGTTTTTGGAAAAGTGTTTATTTCTGTATTCCAATATTGCAACTTGCTGAAAACTGTCCTCAGTGTTCCTATCATCCAGTTCTAATAGTACTGAAAACAAAATCACTTACAGAGTGCCTCAAACATGATTTAGAGCTTGTTTATGAAAAACTGTTTATTTCTGTATTTCAACATGATTTGGAGCTTGTTTTTGGAAAAGTGTTTATTTCTGTATTCCAATATTGCAACTTGCTGAAAACTGTCCACAGTGTTCCTATCATCCAGTTCTAACAGTACTGAAAACAAAATCCCTTACAGAGTGCCTCAAACATGATTTAGAGCTTGTTTATGAAAAAGTGTTTATTTCTGTATTTAAACATGATTTGGTGCTTGTTTTTGGAAAAGTGTTTATTTCTGTATTTCAACATGATTTGGAGCTTGTTTTTGGAAAAGTGTTTATTTCTGTATTCCAATATTGCAACTTGCTGAAAACTGTCCTCAGTGTTCCTATCATCCAGTTCTAATAGTACTGAAAACAAAATCACTTACAGAGTGCCTCAAACATGATTTAGAGCTTGTTTATGAAAAAGTGTTTATTTCTGTATTTCAACATGATTTGGAGCTGGTTTTTGGAAAAGTGTTTATTTCTGTATTTCAACATGATTTGGAGCTTGTTTTTGGAAAAGTGTTTATTTCTGTATTTCAACATGATTTGGAGCTTGTTTTTGGAAAAGTGTTTATTTCTGTATTTCAACATGATTTGGAGCTTGTTTTTGGAAAAGTGTTTATTTCTGTATTCAAATATTGCAACTTGCTGAAAACTGTCCACAGTGTTCCTATCATCCAGTTCTAATAGTACTGAAAACAAAATCACTTACAGAGTGCCTCAAACATGATTTAGAGCTTGTTTATGAAAAAGTGTTCATTTCTGTATTTCAACATGATTTGGAGCTGGTTTTTGGAAAAGTGTTTATTTCTGTATTTCAACATGATTTGGAGCTTGTTTTTGGAAAAGTGTTTATTTCTGTATTCCAATATTGCAACTTGTTGAAAACTGTCCACAGTGTTCCTATCATCCAGTTCTAACAGTACTGAAAAAAAATCACTTACAGATTGCCTCAAACATGATTTAGAGCTTGTTTATGAAAAAGTGTTTATTTCTGTATTTCAACATGATTTGGAGCTTGTTTTTGGAAAAGTGTTTATTTCTGTATTCCAATATTGCAACTTGCTGAAAACTGTCCACAGTGTTCCTATCATCCAGTTCTAACAGTACTGAAAACAAAATCCCTTACAGAGTGCCTCAAACTTGATTTAAAGCTTGTTTATGAAAAAGTGTTTATTTCTGTATTTCAACATGATTTGGTGCTTGTTTTTGGAAAAGTGTTTATTTCTGTATTTCAACATGATTTGGAGCTTGTTATTGGAAAAGTGTTTATTTCTGTATTCCAATATTGCAACTTGCTGAAAACTGTCCTCAGTGTTCCTATCATCCAGTTCTAATAGTACTGAAAACAAAATCACTTACAGAGTGCCTCAAACATGATTTAGAGCTTGTTTATGAAAAAGTGTTTATTTCTGTATTTCAACATGATTTGGAGCTGGTTTTTGGAAAAGTGTTTATTTCTGTATTTCAACATGATTTGGAGCTTGATTTTGGAAAAGTGTTTATTTCTGTATTCCAATATTGCAACTTGCTGAAAACTGTCCACAGTGTTCCTATCATCCAGTTCTAACAGTACTGAAAACAAAATCCCTTACAGAGTGCCTCAAACATGATTTAGAGCTTGTTTATGAAAAAGTGTTTATTTCTGTATTTCAACATGATTTGGTGCTTGTTTTTGGAAAAGTGTTTATTTCTGTATTTCAACATGATTTGGAGCTTGTTTTGGAAAAGTGTTTATTTCTGTATTCCAATATGATTTGGAGCTTGTTTTTGGAAAAAGTGTTTATTTCTGTATTCCAATATTGCAACTTGCTGAAAACTGTCCTCAGTGTTCCTATCATCCAGTTCGAATAGTACTGAAAACAAAATCACTTACAGAGTGCCTCAAACATGATTTAGAGCTTGTTTATGAAAAAGTGTTTATTTCTGTATTTCAACATGATTTGGAGCTGGTTTTTGGAAAAGTGTTTATTTCTGTATTTCAACATGATTTGGAGCTTGTTTTTGGAAAAGTGTTGATTTCTGTATTTCAACATGATTTGGAGCTTGTTTTTGGAAAAGTGTTTATTTCTGTATTTCAACATGATTTTGAGCTTGTTTTTGGAAAAGTGTTTATTTCTGTATTCCAATATTGCAACTTGCTGAAAACTGTCCTCAGTGTTCCTATCATCCAGTTCTAATAGTACTGAAAACAAAATCACTTACAGAGTGCCTCAAACATGATTTAGAGCTTGTTTATGAAAAAGTGTTTATTTCTGTATTTCAACATGATTTGGAGCTGGTTTTTGGAAAAGTGTTTTTTCTGTATTTCAACATGATTTGGAGCTTGTTTTTGGAAAAGTGTTTATTTCTGTATTTCAACATGATTTGGAGCTTGTTTTTGGAAAAGTGTTTATTTCTGTATTTCAACATGATTTGGAGCTTGTTTTTGGAAAAGTGTTTATTTCTGTATTTCAACATGATTTGGAGCTTGTTTTTGGAAAAGTGTTTATTTCTGTATTCCAATATTGCAACTTGCTGAAAACTGTCCACAGTGTTCCTATCATCCAGTTCTAACAGTACTGAAAAAAAATCACTTACAGATTGCCTCAAACATGATTTAGAGCTTGTTTATGAAAAAGTGTTTATTTCTGTATTTCAACATGATTTGGAGCTTGTTTTTGAAAAAGTGTTTATTTCTGTATTCCAATATTGCAACTTGCTGAAAACTGTCCACAGTGTTCCTATCATCCAGTTCTAACAGTACTGAAAAAAAATCACTTACAGATTGCCTCAAACATGATTTAGAGCTTGTTTATGAAAAAGTGTTTATTTCTGTATTTCAACATGATTTGGAGCTTGTTTTTGAAAAAGTGTTTATTTCTGTATTCCAATATTGCAACTTGCTGAAAACTGTCCA
The DNA here is from genome assembly GCF_029448725.1 of Salvelinus fontinalis. Lineage (NCBI taxonomy): Eukaryota > Metazoa > Chordata > Actinopteri > Salmoniformes > Salmonidae > Salvelinus > Salvelinus fontinalis. Next base: position 409,567 of record NW_026600258.1, read on the forward strand.
CAGTGTTCCTATCATCCAGTTCTAATAGTACTGAAAACAAAATCACTTACAGAGTGCCTCAAACATGATTTAGAGCTTGTTTATGAAAAAGTGTTTATTTCTGTATTTCAACATGATTTGGAGCTGGTTTTTGGAAAAGTGTTTATTTCTGTATTTCAACATGATTTGGAGCTTGATTTTGGAAAAGTGTTTATTTCTGTATTGCAATATTGCAACTTGCTGAAAACTGTCCACAGTGTTCCTATCATCCAGTTCTAACAGTACTGAAAACAAAATCCCTTACAGAGTGCCTCAAACATGATTTAGAGCTTGTTTATGAAAAAGTGTTTATTTCTGTATTTCAACATGATTTGGTGCTTGTTTTTGGAAAAGTGTTTATTTCTGTATTTCAACATGATTTGGAGCTTGTTTTTGGAAAAGTGTTTATTTCTGTATTCCAATATGATTTGGAGCTTGTTTTTGGAAAAGTGTTTATTTCTGTATTCCAATATTGCAACTTGCTGAAAACTGTCCTCAGTGTTCCTATCATCCAGTTCTAATAGTACTGAAAACAAAATCACTTACAGAGTGCCTCAAACATGATTTAGAGCTTGTTTATGAAAAAGTGTTTATTTCTGTATTTCAACATGATTTGGAGCTGGTTTTTGGAAAAGTGTTTATTTCTGTATTTCAACATGATTTGGAGCTTGTTTTTGGAAAAGTGTTTATTTCTGTATTCCAATATGATTTGGAGCTTGTTTTTGGAAAAGTGTTTATTTCTGTATTCCAATATTGCAACTTGCTGAAAACTGTCCTCAGTGTTCCTATCATCCAGTTCTAATAGTACTGAAAACAAAATCACTTACAGAGTGCCTCAAACATGATTTAGAGCTTGTTTATGAAAAAGTGTTTATTTCTGTATTTCAACATGATTTGGAGCTGGTTTTTGGAAAAGTGTTTATTTCTGTATTTCAACATGATTTGGAGCTTGTTTTTGGAAAAGTGTTTATTTCTGTATTTCAACATGATTTGGAGCTTGTTTTTGGAAAAGTGTTTATTTCTGTATTTCAACATGATTTGGAGCTTGTTTTTGGAAAAGTGTTTATTTCTGTATTCCAATATTGCAACTTGCTGAAAACTGTCCTCAGTGTTCCTATCATCCAGTTCTAATAGTACTGAAAACAAAATCACTTACAGAGTGCCTCAAACATGATTTAGAGCTTGTTTATGAAAAACTGTTTATTTCTGTATTTCAACATGATTTGGAGCTTGTTTTTGGAAAAGTGTTTATTTCTGTATTCCAATATTGCAACTTGCTGAAAACTGTCCACAGTGTTCCTATCATCCAGTTCTAACAGTACTGAAAACAAAATCCCTTACAGAGTGCCTCAAACATGATTTAGAGCTTGTTTATGAAAAAGTGTTTATTTCTGTATTTCAACATGATTTGGTGCTTGTTTTTGGAAAAGTGTTTATTTCTGTATTTCAACATGATTTGGAGCTTGTTTTTGGAAAAGTGTTTATTTCTGTATTCCAATATTGCAACTTGCTGAAAACTGTCCTCAGTGTTCCTGTCATCCAGTTCTAATAGTACTGAAAACAAAATCACTTACAGAGTGCCTCAAACATGATTTAGAGCTTGTTTATGAAAAAGTGTTTATTTCTGTATTTCAACATGATTTGGAGCTGGTTTTTGGAAAAGTGTTTATTTCTGTATTTCAACATGATTTGGAGCTTGTTTTTGGAAAAGTGTTTATTTCTGTATTCAAATATTGCAACTTGCTGAAAACTGTCCACAGTGTTCCTATCATCCAGTTCTAATAGTACTGAAAACAAAATCACTTACAGAGTGCCTCAAACATGATTTAGAGCTTGTTTATGAAAAAGTGTTTATTTCTGTATTTCAACATGATTTGGTGCTTGTTTTTGGAAAAGTGTTTATTTCTGTATTTCAACATGATTTGGAGCTTGTTTTTGGAAAAGTGTTTATTTCTGTATTCCAATATTGCAACTTGCTTAAAACTGTCCTCAGTGTTCCTATCATCCAGTTCTAATAGTACTGAAAACAAAATCACTTACAGAGTGCCTCAAACATGATTTAGAGCTTGTTTATGAAAAAGTGTTTATTTCTGTATTTCAACATGATTTGGAGCTGGTTTTTGGAAAAGTGTTTATTTCTGTATTTCAACATGATTTGGAGCTTGTTTTTGGAAAAGTGTTTATTTCTGTATTTCAACATGATTTGGAGCTTGTTTTTGGAAAAGTGTTTATTTCTGTATTTCAACATGATTTGGAGCTTGTTTTTGGAAAAGTGTTTATTTCTGTATTCAAATATTGCAACTTGCTGAAAACTGTCCACAGTGTTCCTATCATCCAGTTCTAATAGTACTGAAAACAAAATCACTTACAGAGTGCCTCAAACATGATTTAGAGCTTGTTTATGAAAAAGTGTTTATTTCTGTATTTCAACATGATTTGGAGCTGGTTTTTGGAAAAGTGTTTATTTCTGTATTCCAATATTGCAACTTGCTGAAAACTGTCCACAGTTTCCTATCATCCAGTTCTAACAGTCCTGAAAACAAAATCCCTTACAGAGTGCCTCAAACATGATTTAGAGCTTGTTTATGAAAAAGTGTTTATTTCTGTATTTCAACATGATTTGGTGCTTGTTTTTGGAAAAGTGTTTATTTCTGTATTTCAACATGATTTGGAGCTTGTTTTTGGAAAAGTGTTTTTTTTTTTATTCCAATATTGCAACTTGCTGAAAACTGTCCACAGTGTTCCTATCATCCAGTTCTAACAGTACTGACAACAAAATCACTTACAGAGTGCCTCAAACATGATTTAGAGCTTGTTTATGAAAAAGTGTTTATTTCTGTATTTCAACATGATTTGGAGCTGGTTTTTGGAAAAGTGTTTATTTCTGTATTTCAACATGATTTGGAGCTTGTTTTTGGAAAAGTGTTTATTTCTGTATTTCAACATGATTTGGAGCTTGTTTTTGGAAAAGTGTTTATTTCTGTATTTCAACATGATTTGGAGCTTGTTTTTGGAAAAGTGTTTATTTCTGTATTCCAATATTGCAACTTGCTGAAAACTGTCCTCAGTGTTCCTATCATCCAGTTCTAATAGTACTGAAAACAAAATCACTTACAGAGTGCCTCAAACATGATTTAGAGCTTGTTTATGAAAAACTGTTTATTTCTGTATTTCAACATGATTTGGAGCTTGTTTTTGGAAAAGTGTTTATTTCTGTATTCCAATATTGCAACTTGCTGAAAACTGTCCACAGTGTTCCTATCATCCAGTTCTAACAGTACTGAAAACAAAATCCCTTACAGAGTGCCTCAAACATGATTTAGAGCTTGTTTATGAAAAAGTGTTTATTTCTGTATTTCAACATGATTTGGTGCTTGTTTTTGGAAAAGTGTTTATTTCTGTATTTCAACATGATTTGGAGCTTGTTTTTGGAAAAGTGTTTATTTCTGTATTCCAATATTGCAACTTGCTGAAAACTGTCCTCAGTGTTCCTGTCATCCAGTTCTAATAGTACTGAAAACAAAATCACTTACAGAGTGCCTCAAACATGATTTAGAGCTTGTTTATGAAAAAGTGTTTATTTCTGTATTTCAACATGATTTGGTGCTTGTTTTTGGAAAAGTGTTTATTTCTGTATTTCAACATGATTTGGAGCTTGTTTTTGGAAAAGTGTTTATTTCTGTATTCCAATATTGCAACTTGCTGAAAACTGTCCTCAGTGTTCCTATCATCCAGTTCTAATAGTACTGAAAACAAAATCACTTACAGAGTGCCTCAAACATGATTTAGAGCTTGTTTATGAAAAAGTGTTTATTTCTGTATTTCAACATGATTTGGAGCTGGTTTTTGGAAAAGTGTTTATTTCTGTATTTCAACATGATTTGGAGCTTGTTTTTGGAAAAGTGTTTATTTCTGTATTTCAACATGATTTGGAGCTTGTTTTTGGAAAAGTGTTTATTTCTGTATTTCAACATGATTTGGAGCTTGTTTTTGGAAAAGTGTTTATTTCTTTATTCAAATATTGCAACTTGCTGAAAACTGTCCACAGTGTTCCTATCATCCAGTTCTAATAGTACTGAAAACAAAATCACTTACAGAGTGCCTCAAACATGATTTAGAGCTTGTTTATGAAAAAGTGTTTATTTCTGTATTTCAACATGATTTGGAGCTGGTTTTTGGAAAAGTGTTTATTTCTGTATTCCAATATTGCAACTTGCTGAAAACTGTCCACAATTTCCTATCATCCAGTTCTAACAGTCCTGAAAACAAAATCCCTTACAGAGTGCCTCAAACATGATTTAGAGCTTGTTTATGAAAAAGTGTTTATTTCTGTATTTCAACATGATTTGGTGCTTGTTTTTGGAAAAGTGTTTATTTCTGTATTTCAACATGATTTGGAGCTTGTTTTTGGAAAAGTGTTTTTTTCTTTATTCCAATATTGCAACTTGCTGAAAACTGTCCACAGTGTTCCTATCATCCAGTTCTAACAGTACTGACAACAAAATCACTTACAGAGTGCCTCAAACATGATTTAGAGCTTGTTTATGAAAAAGTGTTTATTTCTGTATTTCAACATGATTTGGAGCTTGTTTTTGGAAAAGTGTTTATTTCTGTATTTCAACATGATTTTGAGCTTGTTTTTGGAAAGTGTTAATTTCTGTATTTCAACATGATTTGGAGCTTGTTTTTGGAAAAGTGTTTATTTCTCTATTCCAATATTGCAACTTGCTGAAAACTGTCCACAGTTTACCTATCATCCACTTCTAACAGTACTGGAAAAAAAATCACTTCCAGAGTGCCTCAAGCATGATTTAGAGCTTGTTTATGAAAAAGTGTTTATTTCTGTATTTCAACATGATTTGGAGCTTGTTTTTGGAAAAGTGTTTTTTTCTGTATTCCAATATTGCAACTTGCTGAAAACTGTACACAGTGTTCCTATCATCAAGTTCTAACAGTACTGAAAAAAAAAGCACTTACATAGTGCCTCAAACATGATTTAGAGCTTGTTTATGAAAAAGTGTTTATTTCTGTATTTCAACATGATTTGGAGCTTGTTTTTGGAAAAGTGTTTATTTCTGTATTTCAACATGATTTGGAGCTTGTTTTTGGAAAAGTGTTTATTTCTGTATTTCAACATGATTTGAAGCTTGTTTTTGGAAAAGTGTTTTTTTCTGTATTCCAATATTGCAACTTGCTGAAAACTGTACACAGTGTTCCTATCATCCAGTTCTAACAGTACTGAAAAAAAATCACTTACATAGTGCCTCAAACATGATTTAGAGCTTGTTTATGAAAAAGTGTTTATTTCTGTATTTCAACATGATTTGGTGCTTGTTTTTGGAAAAGTGTTTATTTCTGTATTTCAACATGATTTGGAGCTTGTTTTTGGAAAAGTGTTTATTTCTGTATTCCAATATTGCAACTTGCTGAAAACTGTCCTCAGTGTTCCTATCATCCAGTTCTAATAGTACTGAAAACAAAATCACTTACAGAGTGCCTCAAACATGATTTAGAGCTTGTTTATGAAAAAGTGTTTATTTCTGTATTTCAACATGATTTGGAGCTTGTTTTTGGAAAAGTGTTTATTTCTGTATTCCAATATTGCAACTTGCTGAAAACTGTCCACAGTGTTCCTATCATCCAGTTCTAACAGTACTGAAAACAAAATCCCTTACAGAGTGCCTCAAACATGATTTAAAGCTTGTTTATGAAAAAGTGTTTATTTCTGTATTTCAACATGATTTGGTGCTTGTTTTTGGAAAAGTGTTTATTTCTGTATTTCAACATGATTTGGAGCTTGTTATTGGAAAAGTGTTTATTTCTGTATTCCAATATTGCAACTTGCTGAAAACTGTCCTCAGTGTTCCTATCATCCAGTTCTAATAGTACTGAAAACAAAATCACTTACAGAGTGCCTCAAACATGATTTAGAGCTTGTTTATGAAAAAGTGTTTATTTCTGTATTTCAACATGATTTGGAGCTGGTTTTTGGAAAAGTGTTTATTTCTGTATTTCAACATGATTTGGAGCTTGATTTTGGAAAAGTGTTTATTTCTGTATTTCAACATGATTTGGAGCTTGTTTTGGAAAAGTGTTTATTTCTGTATTACAATATGATTTGGAGCTTGTTTTTGGAAAAAGTGTTTATTTCTGTATTCCAATATTGCAACTTGCTGAAAACTGTCCTCAGTGTTCCTATCATCCAGTTCGAATAGTACTGAAAACAAAATCACTTACAGAGTGCCTCAAACATGATTTAGAGCTTGTTTATGAAAAAGTGTTTATTTCTGTATTTCAACATGATTTGGAGCTGGTTTTTGGAAAAGTGTTTATTTCTGTATTTCAACATGATTTGGAGCTTGTTTTTGGAAAAGTGTTGATTTCTGTATTTCAACATGATTTGGAGCTTGTTTTTGGAAAAGTGTTTATTTCTGTATTTCAACATGATTTTGAGCTTGTTTTTGGAAAAGTGTTTATTTCTGTATTCCAATATTGCAACTTGCTGAAAACTGTCCACAGTGTTCCTATCATCCAGTTCTAACAGTACTGAAAACAAAATCCCTTACAGAGTGCCTCAAACATGATTTAGAGCTTGTTTATGAAAAAGTGTTTATTTCTGTATTTAAACATGATTTGGTGCTTGTTTTTGGAAAAGTGTTTATTTCTGTATTTCAACATGATTTGGAGCTTGTTTTTGGAAAAGTGTTTATTTCTGTATTCCAATATTGCAACTTGCTGAAAACTGTCCTCAGTGTTCCTATCATCCAGTTCTAATAGTACTGAAAACAAAATCACTTACAGAGTGCCTCAAACATGATTTAGAGCTTGTTTATGAAAAAGTGTTTATTTCTGTATTTCAACATGATTTGGAGCTGGTTTTTGGAAAAGTGTTTTTTCTGTATTTCAACATGATTTGGAGCTTGTTTTTGGAAAAGTGTTTATTTCTGTATTTCAACATGATTTGGAGCTTGTTTTTGGAAAAGTGTTTATTTCTGTATTTCAACATGATTTGGAGCTTGTTTTTGGAAAAGTGTTTATTTCTGTATTCAAATATTGCAACTTGCTGAAAACTGTCCACAGTGTTCCTATCATCCAGTTCTAATAGTACTGAAAACAAAATCACTTACAGAGTGCCTCAAACATGATTTAGAGCTTGTTTATGAAAAAGTGTTCATTTCTGTATTTCAACATGATTTGGAGCTGGTTTTTGGAAAAGTGTTTATTTCTGTATTTCAACATGATTTGGAGCTTGTTTTTGGAAAAGTGTTTATTTCTGTATTCCAATATTGCAACTTGCTGAAAACTGTCCACAGTGTTCCTATCATCCAGTTCTAACAGTACTGAAAAAAAATCACTTACAGATTGCCTCAAACATGATTTAGAGCTTGTTTATGAAAAAGTGTTTATTTCTGTATTTCAACATGATTTGGAGCTTGTTTTTGAAAAAGTGTTTATTTCTGTATTCCAATATTGCAACTTGCTGAAAACTGTCCACAGTGTTCCTATCATCCAGTTCTAACAGTACTGAAAAAAAATCACTTACAGATTGCCTCAAACATGATTTAGAGCTTGTTTATGAAAAAGTGTTTATTTCTGTATTTCAACATGATTTGGAGCTTGTTTTTGAAAAAGTGTTTATTTCTGTATTCCAATATTGCAACTTGCTGAAAACTGTCCACAGTGTTCCTATCATCCAGTTCTAATAGTACTGAAAACAAAATCACTTACAGAGTGCCTCAAACATGATTTGGAGCTTGTTTTTGGAAAAGTGTTTATTTCTGTTTTCCAATATTGCAACTTGCTGAAAACTGTCCACAGTGTTCCTATCATCCAGTTCTAACAGTACTGAAAACAAAATCCCTTACAGAGTGCCTCAAACATGATTTAGAGCTTGTTTATGAAAAAGTGTTTATTTCTGTATTTCAACATGATTTGGTGCTTGTTTTTGGAAAAGTGTTTATTTCTGTATTTCAACATGATTTGGAGCTTGTTGTTGGAAAAGTGTTTATTTCTGTATTCCAATATTGCAACTTGCTGAAAACTGTCCACATTGTTCCTATCATCCAGTTCTAACAGTACTGAAAACAAAATCCCTTACAGAGTGCCTCAAACATGATTTAAAGCTTGTTTATGAAAAAGTGTTTATTTCTGTATTTCAACATGATTTGGTGCTTGTTTTTGGAAAAGTGTTTATTTCTGTATTTCAACATGATTTGGAGCTTGTTATTGGAAAAGTGTTTATTTCTGTATTCCAATATTGCAACTTGCTGAAAACTGTCCTCAGTGTTCCTATCATCCAGTTCTAATAGTACTGAAAACAAAATCACTTACAGAGTGCCTCAAACATGATTTAGAGCTTGTTTATGAAAAAGTGTTTATTTCTGTATTTCAACATGATTTGGAGCTGGTTTTTGGAAAAGTGTTTATTTCTGTATTTCAACATGATTTGGAGCTTGTTTTTGGAAAAGTGTTTATTTCTGTATTTCAACATGATTTGGAGCTTGTTTTTGGAAAAGTGTTTATTTCTGTATTTCAACATGATTTGGAGCTTGTTTTTGGAAAAGTGTTTATTTCTGTATTCAAATATTGCAACTTGCTGAAAACTGTCCACAGTGTTCCTATCATCCAGTTCTAATAGTACTGAAAACAAAATCACTTACAGAGTGCCTCAAACATGATTTAGAGCTTGTTTATGAAAAAGTGTTTATTTCTGTATTTCAACATGATTTGGAGCTGGTTTTTGGAAAAGTGTTTATTTCTGTATTCCAATATTGCAACTTGCTGAAAACTGTCCACAGTTTCCTATCATCCAGTTCTAACAGTCCTGAAAACAAAATCCCTTACAGAGTGCCTCAAACATGATTTAGAGCTTGTTTATGAAAAAGTGTTTATTTCTGTATTTCAACATGATTTGGTGCTTGTTTTTGGAAAAGTGTTTATTTCTGTATTTCAACATGATTTGGAGCTTGTTTTTGGAAAAGTGTTTTTTTCTTTATTCCAATATTCCAACTTGCTGAAAACTGTCCACAGTGTTCCTATCATCCAGTTCTAACAGTACTGACAACAAAATCACTTACAGAGTGCCTCAAACATGATTTAGAGCTTGTTTATGAAAAAGTGTTTATTTCTGTATTTCAACATGATTTGGAGCTTGTTTTTGGAAAAGTGTTTATTTCTGTATTTCAACATGATTTTGAGCTTGTTTTTGGAAAGTGTTAATTTCTGTATTTCAACATGATTTGGAGCTTGTTTTTGGAAAAGTGTTTATTTCTCTATTCCAATATTGCAACTTGCTGAAAACTGTCCACAGTTTACCTATCATCCACTTCTAACAGTACTGGAAAAAAAATCACTTCCAGAGTGCCTCAAGCATGATTTAGAGCTTGTTTATGAAAAAGTGTTTATTTCTGTATTTCAACATGATTTGGAGCTTGTTTTTGGAAAAGTGTTTTTTTCTGTATTCCAATATTGCAACTTGCTGAAAACTGCACACAGTGTTCCTATCATCAAGTTCTAACAGTACTGAAAAAAAAAGCACTTACATAGTGCCTCAAACATGATTTAGAGCTTGTTTATGAAAAAGTGTTTATTTCTGTATTTCAACATGATTTGGAGCTTGTTTTTGGAAAAGTGTTTATTTCTGTATTTCAACATGATTTGGAGCTTGTTTTTGGAAAAGTGTTTATTTCTGTATTTCAACATGATTTGGAGCTTGTTTTTGAAAAAGTGTTTATTTCTGTATTCCAATATTGCAACTTGCTGAAAACTGTCCACAGTGTTCCTATCATCCAGTTCTAATAGTACTGAAAACAAAATCACTTACAGAGTGCCTCAAACATGATTTGGAGCTTGTTTTTGGAAAAGTGTTTATTTCTGTTTTCCAATATTGCAACTTGCTGAAAACTGTCCACAGTGTTCCTATCATCCAGTTCTAACAGTACTGAAAACAAAATCCCTTACAGAGTGCCTCAAACATGATTTAGAGCTTGTTTATGAAAAAGTGTTTATTTCTGTATTTCAACATGATTTGGTGCTTGTTTTTGGAAAAGTGTTTATTTCTGTATTTCAACATGATTTGGAGCTTGTTGTTGGAAAAGTGTTTATTTCTGTATTCCAATATTGCAACTTGCTGAAAACTGTCCACATTGTTCCTGTCATCCAGTTCTAACAGTACTGAAAACAAAATCCCTTACAGAGTGCCTCAAACATGATTTAAAGCTTGTTTATGAAAAAGTGTTTATTTCTGTATTTCAACATGATTTGGTGCTTGTTTTTGGAAAAGTGTTCATTTCTGTATTTCAACATGATTTGGAGCTTGTTATTGGAAAAGTGTTTATTTCTGTATTCCAATATTGCAACTTGCTGAAAACTGTCCTCAGTGTTCCTATCATCCAGTTCTAATAGTACTGAAAACAAAATCACTTACAGAGTGCCTCAAACATGATTTAGAGCTTGTTTATGAAAAAGTGTTTATTTCTGTATTTCAACATGATTTGGAGCTGGTTTTTGGAAAAGTGTTTATTTCTGTATTTCAACATGATTTGGAGCTTGTTTTTGGAAAGTGTTAATTTCTGTATTTCAACATGATTTGGAGCTTGTTTTTGGAAAAGTGTTTATTTCTCTATTCCAATATTGCAACTTGCTGAAAACTGTCCACAGTTTACCTATCATCCACTTCTAACAGTACTGGAAAAAAAATCACTTCCAGAGTGCCTCAAGCATGATTTAGAGCTTGTTTATGAAAAAGTGTTTATTTCTGTATTTCAACATGATTTGGAGCTTGTTTTTGGAAAAGTGTTTTTTTCTGTATTCCAATATTGCAACTTGCTGAAAACTGTACACAGTGTTCCTATCATCAAGTTCTAACAGTACTGAAAAAAAAAGCACTTACATAGTGCCTCAAACATGATTTAGAGCTTGTTTATGAAAAAGTGTTTATTTCTGTATTTCAACATGATTTGGAGCTTGTTTTTGGAAAAGTGTTTTTTTCTGTATTCCAATATTGCAACTTGCTGAAAACTGTACACAGTGTTCCTATCATCAAGTTCTAACAGTACTGAAAAAAAAAGCACTTACATAGTGCCTCAAACATGATTTAGAGCTTGTTTATGAAAAAGTGTTTATTTCTGTATTTCAACATGATTTGGAGCTTGTTTTTGGAAAAGTGTTTATTTCTGTATTTCAACATGATTTGGAGCTTGTTTTTGGAAAAGTGTTTATTTCTGTATTTCAACATGATTTGGAGCTTGTTTTTGAAAAAGTGTTTATTTCTGTATTCCAATATTGCAACTTGCTGAAAACTGTCCACAGTGTTCCTATCATCCAGTTCTAATAGTACTGAAAACAAAATCACTTACAGAGTGCCTCAAACATGATTTGGAGCTTGTTTTTGGAAAAGTGTTTATTTCTGTTTTCCAATATTGCAACTTGCTGAAAACTGTCCACAGTGTTCCTATCATCCAGTTCTAACAGTACTGAAAACAAAATCCCTTACAGAGTGCCTCAAACATGATTTAGAGCTTGTTTATGAAAAAGTGTTTATTTCTGTATTTCAACATGATTTGGTGCTTGTTTTTGGAAAAGTGTTTATTTCTGTATTTCAACATGATTTGGAGCTTGTTGTTGGAAAAGTGTTTATTTCTGTATTCCAATATTGCAACTTGCTGAAAACTGTCCACATTGTTCCTGTCATCCAGTTCTAACAGTACTGAAAACAAAATCCCTTACAGAGTGCCTCAAACATGATTTAAAGCTTGTTTATGAAAAAGTGTTTATTTCTGTATTTCAACATGATTTGGTGCTTGTTTTTGGAAAAGTGTTTATTTCTGTATTTCAACATGATTTGGAGCTTGTTATTGGAAAAGTGTTTATTTCTGTATTCCAATATTGCAACTTGCTGAAAACTGTCCTCAGTGTTCCTATCATCCAGTTCTAATAGTACTGAAAACAAAATCACTTACAGAGTGCCTCAAACATGATTTAGAGCTTGTTTATGAAAAAGTGTTTATTTCTGTATTTCAACATGATTTGGAGCTGGTTTTTGGAAAAGTGTTTATTTCTGTATTTCAACATGATTTGGAGCTTGTTTTTGGAAAGTGTTAATTTCTGTATTTCAACATGATTTGGAGCTTGTTTTTGGAAAAGTGTTTATTTCTCTATTCCAATATTGCAACTTGCTGAAAACTGTCCACAGTTTACCTATCATCCACTTCTAACAGTACTGGAAAAAAAATCACTTCCAGAGTGCCTCAAGCATGATTTAGAGCTTGTTTATGAAAAAGTGTTTATTTCTGTATTTCAACATGATTTGGAGCTTGTTTTTGGAAAAGTGTTTTTTTCTGTATTCCAATATTGCAACTTGCTGAAAACTGTACACAGTGTTCCTATCATCAAGTTCTAACAGTACTGAAAAAAAAAGCACTTACATAGTGCCTCAAACATGATTTAGAGCTTGTTTATGAAAAAGTGTTTATTTCTGTATTTCAACATGATTTGGAGCTTGTTTTTGGAAAAGTGTTTATTTCTGTATTTCAACATGATTTGGAGCTTGTTTTTGGAAAAGTGTTTATTTCTGTATTTCAACATGATTTGGAGCTTGTTTTTGAAAAAGTGTTTATTTCTGTATTCCAATATTGCAACTTGCTGAAAACTGTCCACAGTGTTCCTATCATCCAGTTCTAATAGTACTGAAAACAAAATCACTTACAGAGTGCCTCAAACATGATTTGGAGCTTGTTTTTGGAAAAGTGTTTATTTCTGTTTTCCAATATTGCAACTTGCTGAAAACTGTCCACAGTGTTCCTATCATCCAGTTCTAACAGTACTGAAAACAAAATCCCTTACAGAGTGCCTCAAACATGATTTAGAGCTTGTTTATGAAAAAGTGTTTATTTCTGTATTTCAACATGATTTGGTGCTTGTTTTTGGAAAAGTGTTTATTTCTGTATTTCAACATGATTTGGAGCTTGTTGTTGGAAAAGTGTTTATTTCTGTATTCCAATATTGCAACTTGCTGAAAACTGTCCACATTGTTCCTATCATCCAGTTCTAACAGTACTGAAAACAAAATCCCTTACAGAGTGCCTCAAACATGATTTAAAGCTTGTTTATGAAAAAGTGTTTATTTCTGTATTTCAACATGATTTGGTGCTTGTTTTTGGAAAAGTGTTTATTTCTGTATTTCAACATGATTTGGAGCTTGTTATTGGAAAAGTGTTTATTTCTGTATTCCAATATTGCAACTTGCTGAAAACTGTCCTCAGTGTTCCTATCATCCAGTTCTAATAGTACTGAAAACAAAATCACTTACAGAGTGCCTCAAACATGATTTAGAGCTTGTTTATGAAAAAGTGTTTATTTCTGTATTTCAACATGATTTGGAGCTGGTTTTTGGAAAAGTGTTTATTTCTGTATTTCAACATGATTTGGAGCTTGTTTTTGGAAAAGTGTTTATTTCTGTATTTCAACATGATTTGGAGCTTGTTTTTGGAAAAGTGTTTATTTCTGTATTTCAACATGATTTGGAGCTTGTTTTTGGAAAAGTGTTTATTTCTGTATTCAAATATTGCAACTTGCTGAAAACTGTCCACAGTGTTCCTATCATCCAGTTCTAATAGTACTGAAAACAAAATCACTTACAGAGTGCCTCAAACATGATTTAGAGCTTGTTTATGAAAAAGTGTTTATTTCTGTATTTCAACATGATTTGGAGCTGGTTTTTGGAAAAGTGTTTATTTCTGTATTCCAATATTGCAACTTGCTGAAAACTGTCCACAGTTTCCTATCATCCAGTTCTAACAGTCCTGAAAACAAAATCCCTTACAGAGTGCCTCAAACATGATTTAGAGCTTGTTTATGAAAAAGTGTTTATTTCTGTATTTCAACATGATTTGGTGCTTGTTTTTGGAAAAGTGTTTATTTCTGTATTTCAACATGATTTGGAGCTTGTTTTTGGAAAAGTGTTTTTTTCTTTATTCCAATATTGCAACTTGCTGAAAACTGTCCACAGTGTTCCTATCATCCAGTTCTAACAGTACTGACAACAAAATCACTTACAGAGTGCCTCAAACATGATTTAGAGCTTGTTTATGAAAAAGTGTTTATTTCTGTATTTCAACATGATTTGGAGCTTGTTTTTGGAAAAGTGTTTATTTCTGTATTTCAAAATGATTTTGAGCTTGTTTTTGGAAAGTGTTAATTTCTGTATTTCAACATGATTTGGAGCTTGATTTTGGAAAAGTGTTTATTTCTCTATTCCAATATTGCAACTTGCTGAAAACTGTCCACAGTTTACCTATCATCCACTTCTAACAGTACTGGAAAAAAAATCACTTCCAGAGTGCCTCAAGCATGATTTAGAGCTTGTTTATGAAAAAGTGTTTATTTCTGTATTTCAACATGATTTGGAGCTTGTTTTTGGAAAAGTGTTTTTTTCTGTATTCCAATATTGCAACTTGCTGAAAACTGTACACAGTGTTCCTATCATCAAGTTCTAACAGTACTGAAAAAAAAAGCACTTACATAGTGCCTCAAACATGATTTAGAGCTTGTTTATGAAAAAGTGTTTATTTCTGTATTTCAACATGATTTGGAGCTTGTTTTTGGAAAAGTGTTTATTTCTGTATTTCAACATGATTTGGAGCTTGTTTTTGGAAAAGTGTTTATTTCTGTATTTCAACATGATTTGAAGCTTGTTTTTGGAAAAGTGTTTTTTTCTGTATTCCAATATTGCAACTTGCTGAAAACTGTACACAGTGTTCCTATCATCCAGTTCTAACAGTACTGAAAAAAAATCACTTACATAGTGCCTCAAACATGATTTAGAGCTTGTTTATGAAAAAGTGTTTATTTCTGTATTTCAACATGATTTGGTGCTTGTTTTTGGAAAAGTGTTTATTTCTGTATTTCAACATGATTTGGAGCTTGTTTTTGGAAAAGTGTTTTTTTCTTTATTCCAATATTGCAACTTGCTGAAAACTGTCCACAGTGTTCCTATCATCCAGTTCTAACAGTACTGACAACAAAATCACTTACAGAGTGCCTCAAACATGATTTAGAGCTTGTTTATGAAAAAGTGTTTATTTCTGTATTTCAACATGATTTGGAGCTTGTTTTTGGAAAAGTGTTTATTTCTGTATTTCAACATGATTTTGAGCTTGTTTTTGGAAAGTGTTAATTTCTGTATTTCAACATGATTTGGAGCTTGATTTTGGAAAAGTGTTTATTTCTCTATTCCAATATTGCAACTTGCTGAAAACTGTCCACAGTTTACCTATCATCCACTTCTAACAGTACTGGAAAAAAAATCACTTCCAGAGTGCCTCAAGCATGATTTAGAGCTTGTTTATGAAAAAGTGTTTATTTCTGTATTTCAACATGATTTGGAGCTTGTTTTTGGAAAAGTGTTTTTTTCTGTATTCCAATATTGCAACTTGCTGAAAACTGTACACAGTGTTCCTATCATCAAGTTCTAACAGTACTGAAAAAAAAAGCACTTACATAGTGCCTCAAACATGATTTAGAGCTTGTTTATGAAAAAGTGTTTATTTCTGTATTTCAACATGATTTGGAGCTTGTTTTTGGAAAAGTGTTTATTTCTGTATTTCAACATGATTTGGAGCTTGTTTTTGGAAAAGTGTTTATTTCTGTATTTCAACATGATTTGAAGCTTGTTTTTGGAAAAGTGTTTTTTTCTGTATTCCAATATTGCAACTTGCTGAAAACTGTACACAGTGTTCCTATCATCCAGTTCTAACAGTACTGAAAAAAAATCACTTACATAGTGCCTCAAACATGATTTAGAGCTTGTTTATGAAAAAGTGTTTA
The DNA here is from genome assembly GCF_029448725.1 of Salvelinus fontinalis. Taxonomy (NCBI): domain Eukaryota; kingdom Metazoa; phylum Chordata; class Actinopteri; order Salmoniformes; family Salmonidae; genus Salvelinus; species Salvelinus fontinalis. The sequence continues at coordinate 425,410 of NW_026600258.1, forward strand.
TTTCTGTATTTCAACATGATTTGGTGCTTGTTTTTGGAAAAGTGTTTATTTCTGTATTTCAACATGATTTGGAGCTTGTTTTTGGAAAAGTGTTTATTTCTGTATTCCAATATTGCAACTTGCTGAAAACTGTCCTCAGTGTTCCTATCATCCAGTTCTAATAGTACTGAAAACAAAATCACTTACAGAGTGCCTCAAACATGATTTAGAGCTTGTTTATGAAAAAGTGTTTATTTCTGTATTTCAACATGATTTGGAGCTGGTTTTTGGAAAAGTGTTTATTTCTGTATTTCAACATGATTTGGAGCTTGTTTTTGGAAAAGTGTTTATTTCTGTATTTCAACATGATTTGGAGCTTGTTTTTGGAAAAGTGTTTATTTCTGTATTCAAATATTGCAACTTGCTGAAAACTGTCCACAGTGTTCCTATCATCCAGTTCTAATAGTACTGAAAACAAAATCACTTACAGAGTGCCTCAAACATGATTTAGAGCTTGTTTATGAAAAAGTGTTTATTTCTGTATTTCAACATGATTTGGTGCTTGTTTTTGGAAAAGTGTTTATTTCTGTATTTCAACATGATTTGGATCTTGTTTTTGGAAAAGTGTTTATTTCTGTATTCCAATATTGCAACTTGCTGAAAACTGTCCTCAGTGTTCCTATCATCCAGTTCTAATAGTACTGAAAACAAAATCACTTACAGAGTGCCTCAAACATGATTTAGAGCTTGTTTATGAAAAAGTGTTTATTTCTGTATTTCAACATGATTTGGAGCTGGTTTTTGGAAAAGTGTTTATTTCTGTATTTCAACATGATTTGGAGCTTGTTTTTGGAAAAGTGTTTATTTCTGTATTTCAACATGATTTGGAGTTTGTTTTTGGAAAAGTGTTTATTTCTGTATTTCAACATGATTTGGAGCTTGTTTTTGGAAAAGTGTTTATTTCTGTATTCAAATATTGCAACTTGCTGAAAACTGTCCACAGTGTTCCTATCATCCAGTTCTAATAGTACTGAAAACAAAATCACTTACAGAGTGCCTCAAACATGATTTAGAGCTTGTTTATGAAAAAGTGTTTATTTCTGTATTTCAACATGATTTGGAGCTGGTTTTTGGAAAAGTGTTTATTTCTGTATTCCAATATTGCAACTTGCTGAAAACTGTCCTCAGTGTTCCTATCATCCAGTTCTAATAGTACTGAAAACAAAATCACTTACAGAGTGCCTCAAACATGATTTAGAGCTTGTTTATGAAAAAGTGTTTATTTCTGTATTTCAACATGATTTGGAGCTGGTTTTTGGAAAAGTGTTTATTTCTGTATTTCAACATGATTTGGAGCTTGTTTTTGGAAAAGTGTTTATTTCTGTATTTCAACATGATTTTGAGCTTGTTTTTGGAAAGTGTTCATTTCTGTATTTCAACATGATTTGGAGCTTGTTTTTGGAAAAGTGATTATTTCTCTATTCCAATATTGCAACTTGCTGAAAACTGTACACAGTGTACCTATCATCCAGTTCTAACAGTACAGAAAAAAAATCACTTCCAGAGTGCCTCAAACATGATTTAGAGCTTGTTTATGAAAAAAGAATATTTCTGTATTTCAACATGATTTGGAGCTTGTTTTTGGAAAAGTGTTTATTTCTGTATTTCAACATGATTTGGAGCTTGTTTTTGGAAAAGTGTTCATTTCTGTATTTCAACATGATTTGAAGCTTGTTTTTGGAAAAGTGTTTATTTCTGTATTCCAATATTGCAACTTGCTGAAAACTGTACACAGTGTTCCTATCATCCAGTTCTAACAGTACTGAAAAAAAATAACTTACAGATTGCCTCAAACATGATTTAGAGCTTGTTTATGAAAAAGTGTTTATTTCTGTATTTCAACATGATTTGGAGCTTGTTTTTGGAAAAGTGTTTATTTCTGTATTTCAACGTGATTTTGAGCTTGTTTTTGGAAAGTGTTCATTTCTGTATTTCAACATGATTTGGACCTTGTTTTTGGAAAAGTGTTTTTTTTTCTGTATTCCAATATTGCAACTTGCTGAAAACTGTACACAGTGTTCCTATCATCCAGTTCTAACAGTACTGAAAAAAAATCACTTACATAGTGCCTCAAACATGATTTAGAGCTTGTTTATGAAATTGTGTTTATTTCTCTATTTCAACATGATTTGGAGCTTGTTTTTGGAAAAGTGTTTATTTCTGTATTTCAACATGACTTTGAGCTTGTTTTTGGAAAAGTGTTCACTTCTGTATTTCAACATGATTTGGAGCTTGTTTTTGGAAAAGTGTTTATTTCTGTATTTCAACATGATTTTGAGCTTGTTTTTGGAAAAGTGTTCATTTCTGTATTTCAACATGATTTGGAGCTTGTTTTGGAAAAGTGTTTATTTCTGTATTCCAATATTGCAACTTGCTGAAAACTGTCCACAGTGTTCCTATCATCCAGTTCCAACAGTACTGAGAAAAAAAAATCCCTTCCAGAGTGCCTCAAACATGATTTAGATCTTGTTTATGAAAAAGTTTTATTTCTGTATTTCAACATGATTTGGAGCTTGTTTTTGGAAAAGTGTTTATTTCTGTATTTCAACATGATTTGGAGCTTGTTTTTGGAAAAGTGTTTATTTCTGTATTTCAACATGATTTGAAGCTTGTTTTTGGAAAAGTGTTTTTTTCTGTATTCCAATATTGCAACTTGCTGAAAACTGTACACAGTGTTCCTATCATCCAGTTCTAACAGTACTGAAAGAAAATCACTTACATAGTGCCTCAAACATGATTTAGAGCTTGTTTATGAAAAAGTTTTATTTATGTATTTCAACATGATTTGGAGCTTGTTTTTGGAAAAGTGTTTATTTCTGTATTTCAACATGATTTGGAGCTTGTTTTTGGAAAAGTGTTTATTTCTGTATTTCAACATGATTTGAAGCTTGTTTTTGGAAAAGTGTTTTTTTCTGTATTCCAATATTGCAACTTGCTGAAAACTGTACACAGTGTTCCTATCATCCAGTTCTAACAGTACTGAAAAAAAATCACTTACATAGTGCCTCAAACATGATTTAGAGCTTGTTTATGAAATTGTGTTTATTTCTCTATTTCAACATGATTTGGAGCTTGTTTTTGGAAAGGTGTTCACTTCTGTATTTCAACATGATTTGGAGCTTGTTTTTGGAAAAGTGTTTATTTCTGTATTTCAACATGATTTGGAGCTTGTTTTTGGAAAAGTGTTTATTTCTGTATTTCAACATGATTTGAAGCTTGTTTTTGGAAAAGTGTTTTTTTCTGTATTCCAATATTGCAACTTGCTGAAAACTGTACACAGTGTTCCTATCATCCAGTTCTAACAGTACTGAAAAAAAATCACTTACATAGTGCCTCAAACATGATTTAGAGCTTGTTTATGAAATTGTGTTTATTTCTCTATTTCAACATGATTTGGAGCTTGTTTTTGGAAAAGTGTTTATTTCTGTATTTCAACATGACTTTGAGCTTGTTTTTGGAAAATGTTCACTTCTGTATTTCAACATGATTTGGAGCTTGTTTTTGGAAAAGTGTTTATTTCTGTATTTCAACATGATTTTGAGCTTGTTTTTGGAAAAGTGTTCATTTCTGTATTTCAACATGATTTGGAGCTTGTTTTGGAAAAGTGTTTATTTCTGTATTCCAATATTGCAACTTGCTGAAAACTGTCCACAGTGTTCCTATCATCCAGTTCCAACAGTACTGAGAAAAAAAAATCCCTTCCAAAGTGCCTCAAACATGATTTAGATCTTGTTTATGAAAAAGTTTTATTTCTGTATTTCAACTTGATTTGGAGCTTGTTTTTGGAAAAGTGTTTATTTCTGTATTTCAACATGATTTGGAGCTTGTTTTTGGAAAAGTGTTTATTTCTGTATTTCAACATGATTTGAAGCTTGTTTTTGGAAAAGTGTTTTTTTCTGTATTCCAATATTGCAACTTGCTGAAAACTGTACACAGTGTTCCTATCATCCAGTTCTAACAGTACTGAAAGAAAATCACTTACATAGTGCCTCAAACATGATTTAGAGCTTGTTTATGAAAAAGTTTTATTTCTGTATTTCAACATGATTTGGAGCTTGTTTTTGGAAAAGTGTTTATTTCTGTATTTCAACATGATTTGGAGCTTGTTTTTGGAAAAGTGTTTATTTCTGTATTTCAACATGATTTGAAGCTTGTTTTTGGAAAAGTGTTTTTTTCTGTATTCCAATATTGCAACTTGCTGAAAACTGTACACAGTGTTCCTATCATCCAGTTCTAACAGTACTGAAAAAAAATCACTTACATAGTGCCTCAAACATGATTTAGAGCTTGTTTATGAAATTGTGTTTATTTCTCTATTTCAACATGATTTGGAGCTTGTTTTTGGAAAAGTGTTTATTTCTGTATTTCAACATGACTTTGAGCTTGTTTTTGGAAAAGTGTTCACTTCTGTATTTCAACATGATTTGGAGCTTGTTTTTGGAAAAGTGTTTATTTCTGTATTTCAACATGATTTTGAGCTTGTTTTTGGAAAAGTGTTCATTTCTGTATTTCAACATGATTTGGAGCTTGTTTTGGAAAAGTGTTTATTTCTGTATTCCAATATTGCAACTTGCTGAAAACTGTCCACAGTGTTCCTATCATCCAGTTCCAACAGTACTGAGAAAAAAAAATCCCTTCCAGAGTGCCTCAAACATGATTTAGATCTTGTTTATGAAAAAGTTTTATTTCTGTATTTCAACATGATTTGGAGCTTGTTTTTGGAAAAGTGTTTATTTCTGTATTTCAACATGATTTGGAGCTTGTTTTTGGAAAAGTGTTTATTTCTGTATTTCAACATGATTTGAAGCTTGTTTTTGGAAAAGTGTTTTTTTCTGTATTCCAATATTGCAACTTGCTGAAAACTGTACACAGTGTTCCTATCATCCAGTTCTAACAGTACTGAAAGAAAATCACTTACATAGTGCCTCAAACATGATTTAGAGCTTGTTTATGACAAAGTTTTATTTCTGTATTTCAACATGATTTGGAGCTTGTTTTTGGAAAAGTGTTTATTTCTGTATTTCAACATGATTTGGAGCTTGTTTTTGGAAAAGTGTTTATTTCTGTATTTCAACATGATTTGAAGCTTGTTTTTGGAAAAGTGTTTTTTTCTGTATTCCAATATTGCAACTTGCTGAAAACTGTACACAGTGTTCCTATCATCCAGTTCTAACAGTACTGAAAGAAAATCACTTACATAGTGCCTCAAACATGATTTAGAGCTTGTTTATGAAAAAGTGTTTATTTCTGTATTTCAACATGATTTGGAGCTTGTTTTTGGAAAAGTGTTTATTTCTGTATTTCAACATGATTTTGAGCTTGTTTTTGGAAAGTGTTCATTTCTGTATTTCAACATGATTTGGAACTTGTTTTTGGAAAAGTGTTTATTTCTCTATTCCAATATTGCAACTTGCTGAAAACTGTACACAGTGTACCTATCATCCAGTTCTAACAGTACTGAAAAAAAATCACTTCCAGAGTGCCTCAAACATGATTTAGAGCTTGTTTATGAAAAAGTGTTTATTTCTGTATTTCAACATGATTTGGAGCTTGTTTTTGGAAAAGTGTTTATTTCTGTATTTCAACATGATTTGGAGCTTGTTTTTGGAAAAGTGTTTATTTCTCGATTCCAATATTGCAACTTGCTGAAAACTGTCCACAGTGTTCCTATCATCCAGTTCTAACAGTACTGGAAAAAAATCCCTTCCAGAGTGCCTCAAACATGATTTAGAGCTTGTTTATGAAAAAGTTTTATTTCTGTATTTCAACATGATTTGGAGCTTGTTTTTGGAAAAGTGTTTATTTCTGAATTTCAACATGATTTTGAGCTTGTTTTTGGAAAAGTGTTCATTTCTCTATTTCAACATGATTTGGAGCTTGTTTTGGAAAAGTGTTTATTTCTGTATTCCAATATTGCAACTTGCTGAAAACTGTCCACAGTGTTCCTATCATCCAGTTCCAACAGTACTGAAAAAAAATCCCTTCCAGAGTGCCTCAGACATGATTTAGAGCTTGTTTATGAAAAAGTTTTATTTCTGTATTTCAACATGATTTGGAGCTTGTTTTTGGAAAAGTGTTTATTTCTGTATTTCAACATGATTTGGAGCTTGTTTTTGGAAAAGTGTTTATTTCTGTATTTCAACATGATTTGAAGCTTGTTTTTGGAAAAGTGTTTTTTTCTGTATTCCAATATTGCAACTTGCTGAAAACTGTACACAGTGTTCCTATCATCCAGTTCTAACAGTACTGAAAAAAAATCACTTACATAGTGCCTCAAACATGATTTAGAGCTTGTTTATGAAAAAGTGTTTATTTCTGTATTTCAACATGATTTGGAGCTTGTTTTTGGAAAAGTGTTTATTTCTGTGTTTCAACATGATTTTGAGCTTGTTTTTGGAAAGTGTTCATTTCTGTATTTCAACATGATTTGGAGCTTGTTTTTGGAAAAGTGTTTATTTCTCTATTCCAATATTGCAACTTGCTGAAAACTGTACACAGTGTACCTATCATCCAGTTCTAACAGTACAGAAAAAAAATCACTTCCAGAGTGCCTCAAACATGATTTAGAGCTTGTTTATGAAAAAAAAATATTTCTGTATTTCAACATGATTTGGAGCTTGTTTTTGGAAAAGTGTTTATTTCTGTATTTCAACGTGATTTTGAGCTTGTTTTTGGAAAGTGTTCATTTCTGTATTTCAACATGATTTGGAGCTTGTTTTTGGAAAAGTGTTTTTTTTCTGTATTCCAATATTGCAACTTGCTGAAAACTGTACACAGTGTTCCTATCATCCAGTTCTAACAGTACTGAAAAAAAATCACTTACATAGTGCCTCAAACATGATTTAGAGCTTGTTTATGAAATTGTGTTTATTTCTCTATTTCAACATGATTTGGAGCTTGTTTTTGGAAAAGTGTTTATTTCTGTATTTCAACATGACTTTGAGCTTGTTTTTGGAAAAGTGTTCACTTCTGTATTTCAACATGATTTGGAGCTTGTTTTTGGAAAAGTGTTTATTTCTGTATTTCAACATGATTTTGAGCTTGTTTTTGGAAAAGTGTTCATTTCTGTATTTCAACATGATTTGGAGCTTGTTTTGGAAAAGTGTTTATTTCTGTATTCCAATATTGCAACTTGCTGAAAACTGTCCACAGTGTTCCTATCATCCAGTTCCAACAGTACTGAAAAAAAAATCCCTTCCAGAGTGCCTCAGACATGATTTAGAGCTTGTTTATGAAAAAGTTTTATTTCTGTATTTCAACATGATTTGGAGCTTGTTTTTGGAAAAGTGTTTATTTCTGTATTTCAACATGATTTGGAGCTTGTTTTTGGAAAAGTGTTTATTTCTGTATTTCAACATGATTTGAAGCTTGTTTTTGGAAAAGTGTTTTTTTCTGTATTCCAATATTGCAACTTGCTGAAAACTGTACACAGTGTTCCTATCATCCAGTTCTAACAGTACTGAAAAAAAATCACTTACATAGTGCCTCAAACATGATTTAGAGCTTGTTTATGAAAAAGTGTTTATTTCTGTATTTCAACATGATTTGGAGCTTGTTTTTGGAAAAGTGTTTATTTCTGTATTTCAACATGATTTTGAGCTTGTTTTTGGAAAGTGTTCATTTCTGTATTTCAACATGATTTGGAGCTTGTTTTTGGAAAAGTGTTTATTTCTCTATTCCAATATTGCAACTTGCTGAAAACTGTACACAGTGTACCTATCATCCAGTTCTAACAGTACTGAAAAAAAATCACTTCCAGAGTGCCTCAAACATGATTTAGAGCTTGTTTATGAAAAAGTGTTTATTTCTGTATTTCAACATGATATGGAGCTTGTTTTTGGAAAAGTGTTTATTTCTGTATTTCAACATGATTTGGAGCTTGTTTTTGGAAAAGTGTTTATTTCTCTATTCCAATATTGCAACTTGCTGAAAACTGTCCACAGTGTTCCTATCATCCAGTTCTAACAGTACTGGAAAAAAATCCCTTCCAGAGTGCCTCAAACATGATTTAGAGCTTGTTTATGAAAAAGTTTTATTTCTGTATTTCAACATGATTTGGAGCTTGTTTTTGGAAAGTGTTAATTTCTGTATTTCAACATGATTTGGAGCTTGTTTTTGGAAAAGTGTTCATTTCTGTATTTCAACATGATTTGAAGCTTGTTTTTGGAAAAGTGTTTATTTATGTATTCCAATATTGCAACTTGCTGAAAACTGTACACAGTGTTCCTATCATCCAGTTCTAACAGTACTGAAAAAAAATTACTTACAGATTGCCTCAAACATGATTTAGAGCTTGTTTATGAAAAAGTGTTTATTTCTGTATTTCAACATGATTTGGAGCTTGTTTTTGGAAAAGTGTTTATTTCTGTATTTCAACATGATTTTGAGCTTGTTTTTGAAAAAGTGTTCATTTCTGTATTTCAACATGATTTGGAGCTTGTTTTGGAAAAGTGTTTATTTCTGTATTCCAATATTGCAACTTGCTGAAAACTGTCCACAGCGTTCCTATCATCCAGTTCCAACAGTACTGAAAAAAAAAATCCCTTCCAGAGTGCCTCAAACATGATTTAGAGCTTGTTTATGAAAAAGTTTTATTTCTGTATTTCAACATGATTTGGAGCTTGTTTTTGGAAAAGTGCATTTTTCTGTATTCCAATATTGCAACTTGCTGAAAACTGTACACAGTGTTCCTATCATCCAGTTCTAACAGTACTGAAAAAAAATCACTTACATAGTGCCTCAAACATGATTTAGAGCTTGTTTATGAAAAAGTGTTTATTTCTGTATTTCAACATGATTTGGAGCTTGTTTTTGGAAAAGTGTTTCTTTCTGTATTTCAACATGATTTTGAGCTTGTTTTTGGAAAGTGTTCATTTCTGTATTTCAACATGATTTTGAGCTTGTTTTTGGAAAAGTGTTTATTTCTCTATTCCAATATTGCAACTTGCTGAAAACTGTACACAGTGTACCTATCATCCAGTTCTAACAGTACTGGAAAAAAATCCCTTCCAGAGTGCCTCAAACATGATTTAGAGCTTGTTTATGAAAAAGTTTTATTTCTGTATTTCAACATGATTTGGAGCTTGTTTTTGGAAAAGTGTTCATTTCTGTATTTCAACATGATTTGAAGCTTGTTTTTGGAAAAGTGTTTATTTATGTATTCCAATATTGCAACTTGCTGAAAACTGTACACAGTGTTCCTATCATCCAGTTCTAACAGTACTGAAAAAAAATAACTTACAGATTGCCTCAAACATGATTTAGAGCTTGTTTATGAAAAAGTGTTTATTTCTGTATTTCAACATGATTTGGAGCTTGTTTTTGGAAAAGTGTTTATTTCTGTATTTCAACGTGATTTTGAGCTTGTTTTTGGAAAGTGTTCATTTCTGTATTTCAACATGATATGGAGCTTGTTTTTGGAAAAGTGTTTTTTTTCTGTATTCCAATATTGCAACTTGCTGAAAACTGTACACAGTGTTCCTATCATCCAGTTCTAACAGTACTGAAAAAAAATCACTTACATAGTGCCTCAAACATGATTTAGAGCTTGTTTATGAAATTGTGTTTATTTCTCTATTTCAACATGATTTGGAGCTTTTTTTTGGAAAAGTGTTTATTTCTGTATTTCAACATGATTTTGAGCTTGTTTTTGGAAAAGTGTTCATTTCTGTATTTCAACATGATTTGGAGCTTGTTTTGGAAAAGTGTTTATTTCTGTATTCCAATATTGCAACTTGCTGAAAACTGTCCACAGTGTTCCTATCATCCAGTTCCAACAGTACTGAAAAAAAAAATCCCTTCCAGAGTGCCTCAAACATGATTTAGAGCGTGTTTATGAAAAAGTTTTATTTCTGTATTTCAACATGATTTGGAGCTTGTTTTTGGAAAAGTGTTTTTGTCTGTATTCCAATATTGCAACTTGCTGAAAACTGTCCACAGTGTTCCCACCATCCAGTTCTAACAGCACTGAAAAAAAAATAACTTACAGAGTGACTCAAACATGATTTAGAGCTTGTTCATGAAAAAGTGTTTATTTCTCTATTTCAACATGATTTGGAGTTTGTTTTTGGAAAAGTGTTTATTTCTGTATTTCAACATGATTTTGAGCTTGTTTTTGGAAAGTGTTAATTTCTGTATTTCAACATGATTTGGAGCTTGTTTTTGGAAAAGTGTTTATTTCTGTATTTCAACATGATTTGAAGCTTGTTTTTGGAAAAAAAAATTTTTCTGTATTCCAATATTGCAACTTGCTGAAAACTGTACACAGTGTTCCTATCATCAAGATCTAACAGTACTGAAAAAAAAGCACTTACATAGTGCCTCAAACATGATTTAGAGCTTGTTTATGAAAAAGTGTTTGTTTCTGTATTTCAACATGATTTGGAGCTTGTTTTTGGAAAAGTGTTTATTTCTGTATTTCAACATGATTTGGAGCTTGTTTTTGGAAAAGTGTTTATTTCTCTATTCCAATATTGCAACTTGCTGAAAACTGTACAGAGTGTACCTATCATCCAGTTCTAACAGTACTGAAAAAAAATCACTTCCAGAGTGCTTCAAACATGATTTAGAGCTTGTTTATGAAAAAGTGTTTATTTCTGTATTTCAACATGATTTGGAGCTTGTTTTTGGAAAAGTGTTTATTTCTGTATTTCAACATGACTTTGAGCTTGTTTTTGGAGAAGTGTTCATTTCTGTATTTCAACATGATTTGGAGCTTGTTTTTGTAAAAGTGTTCATTTCTGTATTTCAACATGATTTGGAGCTTGTTTTTGGAAAAGTGTTTTTTTCTGTATTCCAATATTGCAACTTGCTGAAAACTGTCCACAGTGTTCCTATCATCCAGTTCCAACAGTACTGAAAAAAAAATAACTTACAGAGTGCCTCAAACATGATTTAGAGCTTGTTTATGAAAAAGTGTTTATTTCTGTATTTCAACATGATTTGGAGCTTGTTTTTGGAAAAGTGTTTATTTCTGTATTTCAACATGATTTTGAGCTTGTTTTTTGAAAAGTGTTCATTTCTTTATTTCAACATGATTTGGAGCTTGTTTTTGGAAAAGTGTTTTTGTCTGTATTCCAATATTGCAACTTGCTGAAAACTGTCCACAGTGTTCCCACCATCCAGTTCTAACAGCACTGAAAAAAAAATAACTTACAGAGTGACTCAAACATGATTTAGAGCTTGTTCATGAAAAAGTGTTTATTTCTCTATTTCAACATGATTTGGAGTTTGTTTTTGGAAAGTGTTAATTTCTGTATTTCAACATGATTTGGAGCTTGTTTTTGGAAAAGTGTTTATTTCTCTATTCCAATATTGCAACTTGCTGAAAACTGTCCACAGTGTTCCTATCATCCAGTTCTAACAGTACTGGAAAAAAATCCCTTCCAGAGCGCCTCAAACATGATTTAGAGCTTGTTTATGAAAAAGTTTTATTTCTGTATTTCAACATGATTTGGAGCTTGTTTTTGGAAAAGTGTTTATTTCTGTATTTCAACATGATTTGGAGCTTGTTTTTGGAAAAGTGTTTATTTCTGTATTTCAACATGATTTGGAGCTTGTTTTTGGAAAAGTGTTTATTTCTGTATTTCAACATGATTTGGAGCTTGTTTTTTGAAAAGTGTTCATTTCTGTATTTCAACATGATTTGGAGCTTGTTTTTGGAAAAAGTGTTTATTTCTGTATTTCAACATGATTTTGAGCTTTTTTTTGGAAAAGTGTTCATTTCTGTATTTCAACATGATTTGGAGCTTGTTTTGGAAAAGTGTTTATTTCTGTATTCCAATATTGCAACTTGCTGAAAACTGTCCACAGTGTTCCTATCATCCAGTTCCAACAGTACTGAAAAAAAAATCCCTTCCAGAGTGCCTCAAACATGATTTAGAGCTTGTTTATGAAAAAGTTTTATTTCTGTATTTCAACATGATTTGGAGCTTGTTTTTGGAAAAGTGTTTATTTCTGTATTTCAACATGATTTTGAGCTTGTTTTTGGAAAGTGTTCATTTCTGTATTTCAACATGATTTGGAGCTTGTTTTTGGAAAAGTGTTTATTTCTCTATTCCAATATTGCAACTTGCTGAAAACTGTACAGTGTACCTATCATCCAGTTCTAACAGTACTGAAAAAAAATCACTTCCAGAGTGCCTCAAACATGATTTAGAGCTTGTTTATGAAAAAGTGTTTATTTCTGTATTTCAACATGATTTGGAGCTTGTTTTTGTAAAAGTGTTCATTTCTGTATTTCAACATGATTTGGAGCTTATTTTTGGAAAAGTGTTTTTTTCTGTATTCCAATATTGCAACTTGCTGAAAACTGTCCACAGTGTTCCTATCATCCAGTTCCAACAGTACTGAAAAAAAAATAACTTACAGAGTGCCTCAAACATGATTTAGAGCTTGTTTATGAAAAAGTGTTTATTTCTGTATTTCAACATGATTTGGAGCTTGTTTTTGGAAAAGTGTTTATTTCTGTATTTCAACATGATTTTGAGCTTGTTTTTTGAAAAGTGTTCATTTCTTTATTTCAACATGATTTGGAGCTTGTTTTTGGAAAAGTGTTTATGTCTGTATTCCAATATTGCAACTTGCTGAAAACTGTCCACAGTGTTCCTACCATCCAGTTCTAACAGCACTGAAAAAAAATAACTTACAGAGTGACTCAAACATGATTTAGAGCTTGTTCATGAAAAAGTGTTTATTTCTCTATTTCAACATGATTTGGAGCTTGTTTTTGGAAAAGTGTTTATTTCTGTATTTCAACATGATTTTGAGCTTGTTTTTGGAAAGTGTTAATTTCTGTATTTCAACATGATTTGGAGCTTGTTTTTGGAAAAGTGTTTATTTCTCTATTCCAATATTGCAACTTGCTGAAAACTGTCCACAGTTTACCTATCATCCACTTCTAACAGTACTGGGAAAGAAATCACTTCCAGAGTGCCTCAAACATGATTTAGAGTTTGTTTATGAAAAAGTGTTTATTTCTGTATTTCAACATGATTTGGAGCTTGTTTTTGGAAAAGTGTTTATTTCTGTATTTCAACATGATTTGAAGCTTGTTTTTGGAAAAGTGTTTTTTTCTGTATTCCAATATTGCAACTTGCTGAAAACTGTACACAGTGTTCCTATCATCAAGATCTAACAGTACTGAAAAAAAGCACTTACATAGTGCCTCAAACATGATTTAGAGCTTGTTTATGAAAAAGTGTTTATTTCTGTATTTCAACATGATTTGGAGCTTGTTTTTGGAAAAGTGTTTATTTCTGTATTTCAACATGATTTGGAGCTTGTTTTTGGAAAAGTGTTTATTTCTCTATTCCAATATTGCAACTTGCTGAAAACTGTCCACAGTGTTCCTATCATCCAGTTCTAACAGTACTGGAAAAAAATCCCTTCCAGAGTGCCTCAAACATGATTTAGAGCTTGTTTATGAAAAAGTTTTATTTCTGTATTTCAACATGATTTGAAGCTTGTTTTTGGAAAAGTGTTTTTTTCTGTATTCCAATATTGCAACTTGCTGAAAACTGTACACAGTGTTCCTATCATCCAGTTCTAACAGTACTGAAAAAAAATCACTTACATAGTGCCTCAAACATGATTTAGAGCTTGTTTATGAAAAAGTGTTTATTTCTGTATTTCAACATGATTTGGAGCTTGTTTTTGGAAAAGTGTTTATTTCTGTATTTCAACATGATTTGGAGCTTGTTTTTGGAAAAGTGTTTATTTCTGTATTTCAACATGATTTGGAGCTTGTTTTTTGAAAAGTGTTCATTTCTGTATTTCAACATGATTTGGAGCTTGTTTTTGGAAAAGTGTTTATTTCTGTATTCCAATATTGCAACTTGCTCAAAACTGTCCACAGTGTTCCTATCATCCAGTTCTAACAGTACTGAAAAAAAATAACTTACAGAGTGCCTCAAACATGATTTAGAGCTTGTTTATGAAAAAGTTTTATTTCTGTATTTCAACATGATTTGGAGCTTGTTTTTGGAAAAGTGTTTATTTCTCTATTCCAATATTGCAACTTGCTGAAAACTGTCCACAGTGTTCCTATCATCCAGTTCTAACAGTACTGGAAAAAATCCCTTCCAGAGTGCCTCAAACATGATTTAGAGCTTGTTTATGAAAAAGTTTTATTTCTGTATTTCAACATGATTTGGAGCTTGTTTTTGGAAAAGTGTTTATTTCTGTATTTCAACATGGTTTGGAGCTTGTTTTTGGAAAAGTGTTTATTTCTGTATTTCAACATGATTTGAAGCTTGTTTTTGGAAAAGTGTTTATGTCTGTATTCCAATATTGCAACTTGCTGAAAACTGTCCACAGTGTTCCTACCATCCAGTTCTAACAGCACTGGAAAAAAAATAACTTACAGAGTGACTCAAACATGATTTAGAGCTTGTTCATGAAAAAGTGTTTATTTCTCTATTTCAACATGATTTGGAGCTTGTTTTTGGAAAAGTGTTTATTTCTGTATTTCAACATGATTTTGAGCTTGTTTTTGGAAAGTGTTAATTTCTGTATTTCAACATGATTTGGAGCTTGTTTTGGAAAAGTGTTTATTTCTCTATTCCAATATTGCAACTTGCTGAAAACTGTCCACAGTTTACCTATCATCCACTTCTAACAGTACTGGGGAAAAAATCCCTTCCAGAGTGCCTCAAACATGATTTAGAGCTTGTTTATGAAAAAGTTTTATTTCTGTATTTCAACATGATTTGGAGCTTGTTTTTGGAAAGTGTTAATTTCTGTATTTCAACATGATTTGGAGCTTGTTTTTGGAAAAGTGTTCATTTCTGTATTTCAACATGATTTGAAGCTTGTTTTTGGAAAAGTGTTTATTTATGTATTCCAATATTGCAACTTGCTGAAAACTGTACACAGTGTTCCTATCATCCAGTTCTAACAGTACTGAAAAAAAATTACTTACAGATTGCCTCAAACATGATTTAGAGCTTGTTTATGAAAAAGTGTTTATTTCTGTATTTCAACATGATTTGGAGCTTGTTTTTGGAAAAGTGTTTATTTCTGTATTTCAACATGATTTTGAGCTTGTTTTTGGAAAAGTGTTTATTTCTGTATTCCAATATTGCAACTTGCTGAAAACTGTCCACAGCGTTCCTATCATCCAGTTCCAACAGTACTGAAAAAAAAAATCCCTTCCAGTGCCTCAAACATGATTTAGAGCTTGTTTATGAAAAAGTTTTATTTCTGTATTTCAACATGATTTGGAGCTTGTTTTTGGAAAAGTGTTTATTTCTGTATTTCAACATGATTTGGAGCTTGTTTTTGGAAAAGTGTTTATTTCTCTATTCCAACATTGCAACTTGCTGAAAACTGTCCACAGTGTTCCTATCATCCAGTTCTAACAGTCCTGGAAAAAAATCCCTTCCAGAGTGCCTCAAACATGATTTAGAGCTTGTTTATGAAAAAGTTTTATTTCTGTATTTCAACATGATTTGGAGCTTGTTTTTGGAAAAGTGTTCATTTCTGTATTTCAACATGATTTGAAGCTTGTTTTTGGAAAAGTGTTTATTTATGTATTCCAATATTGCAACTTGCTGAAAACTGTACACAGTGTTCCTATCATCCAGTTCTAACAGTACTGAAAAAAAATAACTTACAGATTGCCTCAAACATGATTTAGAGCTTGTTTATGAAAAAGTGTTTATTTCTGTATTTCAACATGATTTGGAGCTTGTTTTTGGAAAAGTGTTTATTTCTGTATTTCAACGTGATTTTGAGCTTGTTTTTGGAAAGTGTTCATTTCTGTATTTCAACATGATATGGAGCTTGTTTTTGGAAAAGTGTTTTTTTTCTGTATTCCAATATTGCAACTTGCTGAAAACTGTACACAGTGTTCCTATCATCCAGTTCTAACAGTACTGAAAAAAAATCACTTACATAGTGCCTCAAACATGATTTAGAGCTTGTTTATGAAATTGTGTTTATTTCTCTATTTCAACATGATTTGGAGCTTGTTTTTGGAAAAGTGTTTATTTCTGTATTTCAACATGATTTTGAGCTTGTTTTTGGAAAAGTGTTCATTTCTGTATTTCAACATGATTTGGAGCTTGTTTTGGAAAAGTGTTTATTTCTGTATTCCAATATTGCAACTTGCTGAAAACTGTCCACAGTGTTCCTATCATCCAGTTCCAACAGTACTGAAAAAAAAAATCCCTTCCAGAGTGCCTCAAACATGATTTAGAGCTTGTTTATGAAAAAGTGTTTATTTCTGTATTTCAACATGATTTGGAGCTTGTTTTTGGAAAAGTGTTTATTTCTGTATTTCAACATGATTTTGAGCTTGTTTTTTGAAAAGTGTTCATTTCTTTATTTCAACATGATTTGGAGCTTGTTTTTGGAAAAGTGTTTTTGTCTGTATTCCAATATTGCAACTTGCTGAAAACTGTCCACAGTGTTCCCACCATCCAGTTCTAACAGCACTGAAAAAAAAATAACTTACAGAGTGACTCAAACATGATTTAGAGCTTGTTCATGAAAAAGTGTTTATTTCTCTATTTCAACATGATTTGGAGTTTGTTTTTGGAAAAGTGTTTATTTCTGTATTTCAACATGATTTTGAGCTTGTTTTTGGAAAGTGTTAATTTCTGTATTTCAACATGATTTGGAGCTTGTTTTTGGAAAAGTGTTTATTTCTGTATTTCAACATGATTTGAAGCTTGTTTTTGGAAAATTGTTTTTTTCTGTATTCCAATATTGCAACTTGCTGAAAACTGTACACAGTGTTCCTATCATCAAGATCTAACAGTACTGAAAAAAAAGCACTTACATAGTGCCTCAAACATGATTTAGAGCTTGTTTATGAAAAAGTGTTTGTTTCTGTATTTCAACATGATTTGGAGCTTGTTTTTGGAAAAGTGTTTATTTCTGTATTTCAACATGATTTGGAGCTTGTTTTTGGAAAAGTGTTTATTTCTCTATTCCAATATTGCAACTTGCTGAAAACTGTACAGAGTGTACCTATCATCCAGTTCTAACAGTACTGAAAAAAAATCACTTCCAGAGTGCCTCAAACATGATTTAGAGCTTGTTTATGAAAAAGTGTTTATTTCTGTATTTCAACATGATTTGGAGCTTGTTTTTGGAAAAGTGTTTATTTCTGTATTTCAACATGATTTGGAGCTTGTTTTTTGAAAAGTGTTCATTTCTTTATTTCAACATGATTTGGAGCTTGTTTTTGGAAAAGTGTTTTTGTCTGTATTCCAATATTGCAACTTGCTGAAAACTGTCCACAGTGTTCCCACCATCCAGTTCTAACAGCACTGAAAAAAAAATAACTTACAGAGTGACTCAAACATGATTTAGAGCTTGTTCATGAAAAAGTGTTTATTTCTCTATTTCAACATGATTTGGAGTTTGTTTTTGGAAAGTGTTAATTTCTGTATTTCAACATGATTTGGAGCTTGTTTTTGGAAAAGTGTTTATTTCTCTATTCCAATATTGCAACTTGCTGAAAACTGTCCACAGTGTTCCTATCATCCAGTTCTAACAGTACTGGAAAAAAATCCCTTCCAGAGCGCCTCAAACATGATTTAGAGCTTGTTTATGAAAAAGTTTTATTTCTGTATTTCAACATGATTTGGAGCTTGTTTTTGGAAAAGTGTTTATTTCTGTATTTCAACATGATTTGGAGCTTGTTTTTGGAAAAGTGTTTATTTCTGTATTTCAACATGATTTGGAGCTTGTTTTTGGAAAAGTGTTTATTTCTGTATTTCAACATGATTTGGAGCTTGTTTTTTGAAAAGTGTTCATTTCTGTATTTCAACATGATTTGGAGCTTGTTTTTGGAAAAAGTGTTTATTTCTGTATTTCAACATGATTTTGAGCTTGTTTTTGGAAAGTGTTAATTTCTGTATTTCAACATGATTTGGAGCTTGTTTTTGGAAAAGTGTTTATTTCTGTATTTCAACATGATTTGAAGCTTGTTTTTGGAAAATTGTTTTTTTCTGTATTCCAATATTGCAACTTGCTGAAAACTGTACACAGTGTTCCTATCATCAAGATCTAACAGTACTGAAAAAAAAGCACTTACATAGTGCCTCAAACATGATTTAGAGCTTGTTTATGAAAAAGTGTTTGTTTCTGTATTTCAACATGATTTGGAGCTTGTTTTTGGAAAAGTGTTTATTTCTGTATTTCAACATGATTTGGAGCTTGTTTTTGGAAAAGTGTTTATTTCTCTATTTCAACATGATTTTGAGCTTGTTTTTGGAAAGTGTTAATTTCTGTATTTCAACATGATTTGGAGCTTGTTTTTGGAAAAGTGTTTATTTCTGTATTTCAACATGATTTGGAGCTTGTTTTTGGAAAAGTGTTTATTTCTCTATTTCAACATGATTTTGAGCTTGTTTTTGGAAAGTGTTAATTTCTGTATTTCAACATGATTTGGAGCTTGTTTTTGGAAAAGTGTTTATTTCTGTATTTCAACATGATTTGAAGCTTGTTTTTGGAAAAGTGTTTATTTCTGTATTTCAACATGACTTTGAGCTTGTTTTTGGAAAAGTGTTCATTTCTGTATTTCAACATGATTTGGAGCTTGTTTTTGTAAAAGTGTTCATTTCTGTATTTCAACATGATTTGGAGCTTGTTTTTGGAAAAGTGTTTTTTTCTGTATTCCAATATTGCAACTTGCTGAAAACTGTCCACAGTGTTCCTATCATCCAGTTCCAACAGTACTGAAAAAAAAATAACTTACAGAGTGCCTCAAACATGATTTAGAGCTTGTTTATGAAAAAGTGTTTATTTCTGTATTTCAACATGATTTGGAGCTTGTTTTTGGAAAAGTGTTTATTTCTGTATTTCAACATGATTTTGAGCTTGTTTTTTGAAAAGTGTTCATTTCTTTATTTCAACATGATTTGGAGCTTGTTTTTGGAAAAGTGTTTATGTCTGTATTCCAATATTGCAACTTGCTGAAAACTGTCCACAGTGTTCCTACCATCCAGTTCTAACAGCACTGAAAAAAAATAACTTACAGAGTGACTCAAACATGATTTAGAGCTTGTTCATGAAAAAGTGTTTATTTCTCTATTTCAACATGATTTGGAGCTTGTTTTTGGAAAAGTGTTTATTTCTGTATTTCAACATGATTTTGAGCTTGTTTTTGGAAAGTGTTAATTTCTGTATTTCAACATGATTTGGAGCTTGTTTTTGGAAAAGTGTTTATTTCTCTATTCCAATATTGCAACTTGCTGAAAACTGTCCACAGTTTACCTATCATCCACTTCTAACAGTACTGGGAAAGAAATCACTTCCAGAGTGCCTCAAACATGATTTAGAGTTTGTTTATGAAAAAGTGTTTATTTCTGTATTTCAACATGATTTGGAGCTTGTTTTTGGAAAAGTGTTTATTTCTGTATTTCAACATGATTTGGAGCTTGTTTTTGGAAAAGTGTTTATTTCTCTATTCCAATATTGCAACTTGCTGAAAACTGTCCACAGTGTTCCTATCATCCAGTTCTAACAGTACTGGAAAAAAATCCCTTCCAGAGTGCCTCAAACATGATTTAGAGCTTGTTTATGAAAAAGTTTTATTTCTGTATTTCAACATGATTTGAAGCTTGTTTTTGGAAAAGTGTTTTTTTCTGTATTCCAATATTGCAACTTGCTGAAAACTGTACACAGTGTTCCTATCATCCAGTTCTAACAGTACTGAAAAAAAATCACTTACATAGTGCCTCAAACATGATTTAGAGCTTGTTTATGAAAAAGTGTTTATTTCTGTATTTCAACATGATTTGGAGCTTGTTTTTGGAAAAGTGTTTATTTCTGTATTTCAACATGATTTGGAGCTTGTTTTTGGAAAAGTGTTTATTTCTGTATTTCAACATGATTTGGAGCTTGTTTTTGGAAAAGTGTTTATTTCTGTATTCCAATATTGCAACTTGCTCAAAACTGTCCACAGTGTTCCTATCATCCAGTTCTAACAGTACTGAAAAAAAATAACTTACAGAGTGCCTCAAACATGATTTAGAGCTTGTTTATGAAAAAGTTTTATTTCTGTATTTCAACATGATTTGGAGCTTGTTTTTGGAAAAGTGTTTATTTCTCTATTCCAATATTGCAACTTGCTGAAAACTGTCCACAGTGTTCCTATCATCCAGTTCTAACAGTACTGGAAAAAATCCCTTCCAGAGTGCCTCAAACATGATTTAGAGCTTGTTTATGAAAAAGTTTTATTTCTGTATTTCAACATGATTTGGAGCTTGTTTTTGGAAAAGTGTTTATTTCTGTATTTCAACATGGTTTGGAGCTTGTTTTTGGAAAAGTGTTTATTTCTGTATTTCAACATGATTTGAAGCTTGTTTTTGGAAAAGTGTTTATGTCTGTATTCCAATATTGCAACTTGCTGAAAACTGTCCACAGTGTTCCTACCATCCAGTTCTAACAGCACTGGAAAAAAAATAACTTACAGAGTGACTCAAACATGATTTAGAGCTTGTTCATGAAAAAGTGTTTATTTCTCTATTTCAACATGATTTGGAGCTTGTTTTTGGAAAAGTGTTTATTTCTGTATTTCAACATGATTTTGAGCTTGTTTTTGGAAAGTGTTAATTTCTGTATTTCAACATGATTTGGAGCTTGTTTTGGAAAAGTGTTTATTTCTCTATTCCAATATTGCAACTTGCTGAAAACTGTCCACAGTTTACCTATCATCCACTTCTAACAGTACTGGGAAAGAAATCACTTCCAGAGTGCCTCAAACATGATTTAGAGCTTGTTTATGAAAAAGTGTTTATTTCTGTATTTCAACCTGATTTGGAGCTTGTTTTTGGAAAAGTGTTTATTTCTGTATTTCAACATGATTTGAAGCTTGTTTTTGGAAAAGTGTTTTTTTCTGTATTCCAATATTGCAACTTGCTGAAAACTGTACACAGTGTTCCTATCATCAAGATCTAACAGTACTGAAAAAAAAGCACTTACATAGTGCCTCAAACATGATTTAGAGCTTGTTTATGAAAAAGTGTTTATTTCTGTATTTCAACATGATTTGGAGCTTGTTTTTGGAAAAGTGTTTATTTCTGTATTTCAACATGATTTGGAGCTTGTTTTTGGAAAAGTGTTTATTTCTGTATTTCAACATGATTTGAAGCTTGTTTTTGGAAAAAAAAAAAATTCTGTATTCCAATATTGCAACTTGCTGAAAACTGTACACAGTGTTCCTATCATCCAGTTCTAACAGTACTGAAAAAAAATCACTTACATAGTGCCTCAAACATGATTTAGAGCTTGTTTATGAAAAAGTGTTTATTTCTGTATTTCAACATGATTTGGAGCTTGTTTTTGGAAAAGTGTTTATTTCTGTATTTGAACATGATTTGGAGCTTGTTTTTGGAAAAGTGTTTATTTCTGTATTTCAACATGATTTGGAGCTTGTTTTTTGAAAAGTGTTCATTTCTGTATTTCAACATGATTTGGAGCTTGTTTTTGGAAAAGTGTTTATTTCTGTATTCCAATATTGCAACTTGCTCAAAACTGTCCACAGTGTTCCTATCATCCAGTTCTAACAGTACTGAAAAAAAAATTACTTACAGAGTGCCTCAAACATGATTTAGAGCTTGTTTATGAAAAAGTTTTATTTCTGTATTTCAACATGATTTGGAGCTTGTTTTTGGAAAAGTGTTTATTTCTGTATTTCAACATGATTTGGAGCTTGTTTTTGGAAAAGTGTTTATTTCTGTATTTCAACATGATTTGGAGCTTGTTTTTGGAAAAGTGTTTATTTCTGTATTTCAACATGATTTGGAACTTGTTTTTGGAAAAGTGTTTATTTCTGTATTTCAACATGATTTGGAGCTTGTTTTTTGAAAAGTGTTCATTTCTGTATTTCAACATGATTTGGAGCTTGTTTTTGGAAAAGTGTTTATTTCTGTATTTCAACATGATTTTGAGCTTGTTTTTGGAAAAGTGTTCATTTCTGTATTTCAACATGATTTGGAGCTTGTTTTGGAAAAGTGTTTATTTCTGTATTCCAATATTGCAACTTGCTGAAAACTGTCCACAGTGTTCCTATCATCCAGTTCCAACAGTACTGGAGAAAAAAAATCCCTTCCAGAGTGCCTCAAACATGATTTAGAGCTTGTTTATGAAAAAGTTTTATTTCTGTATTTCAACATGATTTGGAGCTTGTTTTTGGAAAAGTGTTTTTTTCTTTATTCCAATATTGCAACTTGCTGAAAACTGTACACAGAGTTCCTATCATCCAGTTCTAACAGTACTGAAAAAAAATCACTTACATAGTGCCTCAAACATGATTTAGAGCTTGTTTATGAAAAAGTGTTTATTTCTGTATTTCAACATGATTTGGAGCTTGTTTTTGGAAAAGTGTTTATTTCTGTATTTCAACATGATTTTGAGCTTGTTTTTGGAAAGTGTTCATTTCTGTATTTCAACATGATTTGGAGCTTGTTTTTGGAAAAGTGTTTATTTCTCTATTCCAATATTGCAACTTGCTGAAAACTGTACAGTGTACCTATCATCCAGTTCTAACAGTACTGAAAAAAAATCACTTCCAGAGTGCCTCAAACATGATTTAGAGCTTGTTTATGAAAAAGTGTTCATTTCTGTATTTCAACATGATTTGGAGCTTGTTTTTGGAAAAGTGTTTATTTCTGTATTTCAACATGACTTTGAGCTTGTTTTTGGAAAAGTGTTCATTTCTGTATTTCAACATGATTTGGAGCTTGTTTTTGTAAAAGTGTTCATTTCTGTATTTCAACATGATTTGGAGCTTGTTTTTGGAAAAGTGTTTTTTTCTGTATTCCAATATTGCAACTTGCTGAAAACTGTCCACAGTGTTCCTATCATCCAGTTCCAACAGTACTGAAAAAAAAATAACTTACAGAATGCCTCAAACATGATTTAGAGCTTGTTTATGAAAAAGTGTTTATTTCTGTATTTCAACATGATTTGGAGCTTGTTTTTGGAAAAGTGTTTATTTCTGTATTTCAACATGATTTTGAGCTTGTTTTTTGAAAAGTGTTCATTTCTTTATTTCAACATGATTTGGAGCTTGTTTTTGGAAAAGTGTTTATTTCTGTATTTCAACATGATTTTGAGCTTGTTTTTGGAAAAGTGTTCATTTCTGTATTTCAACATGATTTGGAGCTTGTTTTTGGAAAAGTGTTTATTTCTCTATTCCAATATTGCAACTTGCTGAAAACTGTCCACAGTTTACCTATCATCCACTTCTAACAGTACTGGGAAAGAAATCACTTCCAGAGTGCCTCAAACATGATTTAGAGTTTGTTTATGAAAAAGTGTTTATTTCTGTATTTCAACATGATTTGGAGCTTGTTTTTGGAAAAGTGTTTATTTCTGTATTTCAACATGATTTGGAGCTTGTTTTTGGAAAAGTGTTTATTTCTCTATTCCAATATTGCAACTTGCTGAAAACTGTCCACAGTGTTCCTATCATCCAGTTCTAACAGTACTGGAAAAAAATCCCTTCCAGAGTGCCTCAAACATGATTTAGAGCTTGTTTATGAAAAAGTTTTATTTCTGTATTTCAACATGATTTGAAGCTTGTTTTTGGAAAAGTGTTTTTTTCTGTATTCCAATATTGCAACTTGCTGAAAACTGTACACAGTGTTCCTATCATCCAGTTCTAACAGTACTGAAAAAAAATCACTTACATAGTGCCTCAAACATGATTTAGAGCTTGTTTATGAAAAAGTGTTTATTTCTGTATTTCAACATGATTTGGAGCTTGTTTTTGGAAAAGTGTTTATTTCTGTATTTCAACATGATTTGGAGCTTGTTTTTGGAAAAGTGTTTATTTCTGTATTTCAACATGATTTGGAGCTTGTTTTTGGAAAAGTGTTTATTTCTGTATTCCAATATTGCAACTTGCTCAAAACTGTCCACAGTGTTCCTATCATCCAGTTCTAACAGTACTGAAAAAAAATAACTTACAGAGTGCCTCAAACATGATTTAGAGCTTGTTTATGAAAAAGTTTTATTTCTGTATTTCAACATGATTTGGAGCTTGTTTTTGGAAAAGTGTTTATTTCTCTATTCCAATATTGCAACTTGCTGAAAACTGTCCACAGTGTTCCTATCATCCAGTTCTAACAGTACTGGAAAAAATCCCTTCCAGAGTGCCTCAAACATGATTTAGAGCTTGTTTATGAAAAAGTTTTATTTCTGTATTTCAACATGATTTGGAGCTTGTTTTTGGAAAAGTGTTTATTTCTGTATTTCAACATGGTTTGGAGCTTGTTTTTGGAAAAGTGTTTATTTCTGTATTTCAACATGATTTGAAGCTTGTTTTTGGAAAAGTGTTTATGTCTGTATTCCAATATTGCAACTTGCTGAAAACTGTCCACAGTGTTCCTACCATCCAGTTCTAACAGCACTGGAAAAAAAATAACTTACAGAGTGACTCAAACATGATTTAGAGCTTGTTCATGAAAAAGTGTTTATTTCTCTATTTCAACATGATTTGGAGCTTGTTTTTGGAAAAGTGTTTATTTCTGTATTTCAACATGATTTTGAGCTTGTTTTTGGAAAGTGTTAATTTCTGTATTTCAACATGATTTGGAGCTTGTTTTGGAAAAGTGTTTATTTCTCTATTCCAATATTGCAACTTGCTGAAAACTGTCCACAGTTTACCTATCATCCACTTCTAACAGTACTGGGAAAGAAATCACTTCCAGAGTGCCTCAAACATGATTTAGAGCTTGTTTATGAAAAAGTGTTTATTTCTGTATTTCAACCTGATTTGGAGCTTGTTTTTGGAAAAGTGTTTATTTCTGTATTTCAACATGATTTGAAGCTTGTTTTTGGAAAAGTGTTTTTTTCTGTATTCCAATATTGCAACTTGCTGAAAACTGTACACAGTGTTCCTATCATCAAGATCTAACAGTACTGAAAAAAAAGCACTTACATAGTGCCTCAAACATGATTTAGAGCTTGTTTATGAAAAAGTGTTTATTTCTGTATTTCAACATGATTTGGAGCTTGTTTTTGGAAAAGTGTTTATTTCTGTATTTCAACATGATTTGGAGCTTGTTTTTGGAAAAGTGTTTATTTCTGTATTTCAACATGATTTGAAGCTTGTTTTTGGAAAAAAAAAAAATTCTGTATTCCAATATTGCAACTTGCTGAAAACTGTACACAGTGTTCCTATCATCCAGTTCTAACAGTACTGAAAAAAAATCACTTACATAGTGCCTCAAACATGATTTAGAGCTTGTTTATGAAAAAGTGTTTATTTCTGTATTTCAACATGATTTGGAGCTTGTTTTTGGAAAAGTGTTTATTTCTGTATTTGAACATGATTTGGAGCTTGTTTTTGGAAAAGTGTTTATTTCTGTATTTCAACATGATTTGGAGCTTGTTTTTTGAAAAGTGTTCATTTCTGTATTTCAACATGATTTGGAGCTTGTTTTTGGAAAAGTGTTTATTTCTGTATTCCAATATTGCAACTTGCTCAAAACTGTCCACAGTGTTCCTATCATCCAGTTCTAACAGTACTGAAAAAAAAATTACTTACAGAGTGCCTCAAACATGATTTAGAGCTTGTTTATGAAAAAGTTTTATTTCTGTATTTCAACATGATTTGGAGCTTGTTTTTGGAAAAGTGTTTATTTCTGTATTTCAACATGATTTGGAGCTTGTTTTTGGAAAAGTGTTTATTTCTGTATTTCAACATGATTTGGAGCTTGTTTTTGGAAAAGTGTTTATTTCTGTATTTCAACATGATTTGGAACTTGTTTTTGGAAAAGTGTTTATTTCTGTATTTCAACATGATTTGGAGCTTGTTTTTTGAAAAGTGTTCATTTCTGTATTTCAACATGATTTGGAGCTTGTTTTTGGAAAAGTGTTTATTTCTGTATTTCAACATGATTTTGAGCTTGTTTTTGGAAAAGTGTTCATTTCTGTATTTCAACATGATTTGGAGCTTGTTTTGGAAAAGTGTTTATTTCTGTATTCCAATATTGCAACTTGCTGAAAACTGTCCACAGTGTTCCTATCATCCAGTTCCAACAGTACTGGAGAAAAAAAATCCCTTCCAGAGTGCCTCAAACATGATTTAGAGCTTGTTTATGAAAAAGTTTTATTTCTGTATTTCAACATGATTTGGAGCTTGTTTTTGGAAAAGTGTTTTTTTCTTTATTCCAATATTGCAACTTGCTGAAAACTGTACACAGAGTTCCTATCATCCAGTTCTAACAGTACTGAAAAAAAATCACTTACATAGTGCCTCAAACATGATTTAGAGCTTGTTTATGAAAAAGTGTTTATTTCTGTATTTCAACATGATTTGGAGCTTGTTTTTGGAAAAGTGTTTATTTCTGTATTTCAACATGATTTTGAGCTTGTTTTTGGAAAGTGTTCATTTCTGTATTTCAACATGATTTGGAGCTTGTTTTTGGAAAAGTGTTTATTTCTCTATTCCAATATTGCAACTTGCTGAAAACTGTACAGTGTACCTATCATCCAGTTCTAACAGTACTGAAAAAAAATCACTTCCAGAGTGCCTCAAACATGATTTAGAGCTTGTTTATGAAAAAGTGTTCATTTCTGTATTTCAACATGATTTGGAGCTTGTTTTTGGAAAAGTGTTTATTTCTGTATTTCAACATGACTTTGAGCTTGTTTTTGGAAAAGTGTTCATTTCTGTATTTCAACATGATTTGGAGCTTGTTTTTGTAAAAGTGTTCATTTCTGTATTTCAACATGATTTGGAGCTTGTTTTTGGAAAAGTGTTTTTTTCTGTATTCCAATATTGCAACTTGCTGAAAACTGTCCACAGTGTTCCTATCATCCAGTTCCAACAGTACTGAAAAAAAAATAACTTACAGAATGCCTCAAACATGATTTAGAGCTTGTTTATGAAAAAGTGTTTATTTCTGTATTTCAACATGATTTGGAGCTTGTTTTTGGAAAAGTGTTTATTTCTGTATTTCAACATGATTTTGAGCTTGTTTTTTGAAAAGTGTTCATTTCTTTATTTCAACATGATTTGGAGCTTGTTTTTGGAAAAGTGTTTATGTCTGTATTCCAATATTGCAACTTGCTGAAAACTGTCCACAGTGTTCCTACCATCCAGTTCTAACAGCACTGAAAAAAAATAACTTACAGAGTGACTCAAACATGATTTAGAGCTTGTTCATGAAAAAGTGTTTATTTCTCTATTTCAACATGATTTGGAGCTTGTTTTTGGAAAAGTGTTTATTTCTGTATTTCAACATGATTTTGAGCTTGTTTTTGGAAAGTGTTAATTTCTGTATTTCAACATGATTTGGAGCTTGTTTTTGGAAAAGTGTTTATTTCTCTATTCCAATATTGCAACTTGCTGAAAACTGTCCACAGTTTACCTATCATCCACTTCTAACAGTACTGGGAAAGAAATCACTTCCAGAGTGCCTCAAACATGATTTAGAGTTTGTTTATGAAAAAGTGTTTATTTCTGTATTTCAACATGATTTGGAGCTTGTTTTTGGAAAAGTGTTTATTTCTGTATTTCAACATGATTTGAAGCTTGTTTTTGGAAAAGTGTTTTTTTCTGTATTCCAATATTGCAACTTGCTGAAAACTGTACACAGTGTTCCTATCATCAAGATCTAACAGTACTGAAAAAAAAGCACTTACATAGTGCCTCAAACATGATTTAGAGCTTGTTTATGAAAAAGTGTTTATTTCTGTATTTCAACATGATTTGGAGCTTGTTTTTGGAAAAGTGTTTATTTCTGTATTTCAACATGATTTGGAGCTTGTTTTTGGAAAAGTGTTTATTTCTCTATTCCAATATTGCAACTTGCTGAAAACTGTCCACAGTGTTCCTATCATCCAGTTCTAACAGTACTGGAAAAAAATCCCTTCCAGAGTGCCTCAAACATGATTTAGAGCTTGTTTATGAAAAAGTTTTATTTCTGTATTTCAACATGATTTGGAGCTTGTTTTTGGAAAAGTGTTTATTTCTGTATTTCAACATGATTTGGAGCTTGTTTTTGGAAAAGTGTTTATTTCTGTATTTCAACATGATTTGAAGCTTGTTTTTGGAAAAGTGTTTTTTTCTGTATTCCAATATTGCAACTTGCTGAAAACTGTACACAGTGTTCCTATCATCCAGTTCTAACAGTACTGAAAAAAAATCACTTACATAGTGCCTCAAACATGATTTAGAGCTTGTTTATGAAAAAGTGTTTATTTCTGTATTTCAACATGATTTGGAGCTTGTTTTTGGAAAAGTGTTTATTTCTGTATTTCCACATGATTTGGAGCTTGTTTTTGGAAAAGTGTTTATTTCTGTATTTCAACATGATTTGGAGCTTGTTTTTTGAAAAGTGTTCATTTCTGTATTTCAACATGATTTGGAGCTTGTTTTTGGAAAAGTGTTTATTTCTGTATTCCAATATTGCAACTTGCTCAAAACTGTCCACAGTGTTCCTATCATCCAGTTCTAACAGTACTGGAAAAAAATCCCTTCCAGAGTGCCTCAAACATGATTTAGAGCTTGTTTATGAAAAAGTTTTATTTCTGTATTTCAACATGATTTGGAGCTTGTTTTTGGAAAAGTGTTTATTTCTATTTCAACATGGTTTGGAGCTTGTTTTTGGAAAAGTGTTTATTTCTGTATTTCAACATGATTTGAAGCTTGTTTTTGGAAAAGTGTTTATGTCTGTATTCCAATATTGCAACTTGCTGAAAACTGTCCACAGTTTACCTATCATCCACTTCTAACAGTACTGGGAAAGAAATCACTTCCAGAGTGCCTCAAACATGATTTAGAGCTTGTTTATGAAAAAGTGTTTATTTCTGTATTTCAACATGATTTGGAGCTTGTTTTTGGAAAAGTGTTTATTTCTGTATTTCAACATGATTTGAAGCTTGTTTTTGGAAAAGTGTTTTTTTCTGTATTCCAATATTGCAACTTGCTGAAAACTGTACACAGTGTTCCTATCATCAAGATCTAACAGTACTGAAAAAAAAGCACTTACATAGTGCCTCAAACATGATTTAGAGCTTGTTTATGAAAAAGTGTTTATTTCTGTATTTCAACATGATTTGGAGCTTGTTTTTGGAAAAGTGTTTATTTCTGTATTTCAACATGATTTGGAGCTTGTTTTTGGAAAAGTGTTTTTTTCTGTATTCCAATATTGCAGCTTGCTGAAAACTGTCCACAGTGTTCCTATCATCCAGTTCTAACAGTACTGGAAAAAAATCCCTTCCAGAGTGCCTCAAACATGATTTAGAGCTTGTTTATGAAAAAGTTTTATTTCTGTATTTCAACATGATTTGGAGCTTGTTTTTGGAAAAGTGTTTATTTCTGTATTTCAACATGATTTGGAGCTTGTTTTTGGAAAAGTGTTTATTTCTGTATTTCAACATGATTTGAAGCTTGTTTTTGGAAAAGTTTTTTTTTCTGTATTCCAATATTGCAACTTGCTGAAAACTGTCCACAGTGTTCCTATCATCCAGTTCTAACAGTACTGAAAACAAAATCCCTTACAAAGTGCCTCAAACATGATTTAGAGCTTGTTTATGAAAAAGTGTTTATTTCTGTATTTAAACATGATTTGGTGCTTGTTTTTGGAAAAGTGTTTATTTCTGTATTTCAACATGATTTGGAGCTTGTTTTTGGAAAAGTGTTTATTTCTGTATTCCAATATTGCAACTTGCTGAAAACTGTCCTCAGTGTTCCTATCATCCAGTTCTAATAGTACTGAAAACAAAATCACTTACAGAGTGCCTCAAACATGATTTAGAGCTTGTTTATGAAAAAGTGTTTATTTCTGTATTTCAACATGATTTGGAGCTGGTTTTTGGAAAAGTGTTTATTTCTGTATTTCAACATGATTTGGAGCTTGTTTTTGGAAAAGTGTTTATTTCTGTATTTCAACATGATTTGGAGCTTGTTTTTGGAAAAGTGTTTATTTCTGTATTTCAACATGATTTGGAGCTTGTTTTTGGAAAAGTGTTTATTTCTGTATTCAAATATTGCAACTTGCTGAAAACTGTCCACAGTGTTCCTATCATCCAGTTCTAACAGTACTGAAAACAAAATCACTTACAGAGTGCCTCAAACATGATTTAGAGCTTGTTTATGAAAAAGTGTTTATTTCTGTATTTCAACATGATTTGGAGCTGGTTTTTGGAAAAGTGTTTATTTCTGTATTTCAACATGATTTGGAGCTTGTTTTTGGAAAAGTGTTTATTTCTGTATTCCAATATTGCAACTTGCTGAAAACTGTCCACAGTGTTTCTATCATCCAGTTCTAACAGTACTGAAAAAAAATCACTTACAGAGTGCCTCAAACATGATTTAGAGCTTGTTTATGAAAAACTGTTTATTTCTGTATTTCAACATGATTTGGAGCTTGTTTTTGGAAAAGTGTTTATTTCTGTTTTTCAACATGATTTGAAGCTTGTTTTTGGAAAAGTGTTTATTTCTGTATTCCAATATTGCAACTTGCTGAAAACTGTCCACAGTGTCCCTATCATCCAGTTCTAACAGTACTGAAAACAAAATCCCTTACAGAGTGCCTCAAACATGATTTAGAGCTTGTTTATGAAAAAGTGTTTATTTCTGTATTTCAACATGATTTGGTGCTTGTTTTTGGAAAAGTGTTTATTTCTGTATTCCAATATGATTTGGAGCTTGATTTTGGAAAAGTGTTTATTTCTGTATTCCAATATTGCAACTTGCTGAAAACTGTCCACAGTGTTCCTATCATCCAGTTCTAACAGTACTGAAAACAAAATCCCTTGCAGAGTGCCTCAAACATGATTTAGAGCTTGTTTATGAAAAAGTGTTTATTTCTGTATTTCAACATGATTTGGTGCTTGTTTTTGGAAAAGTGTTTATTTCTGTATTTCAACATGATTTGGAGCTTGTTTTTGGAAAAGTGTTTATTTCTGTATTTCAACATGATTTGGAGCTTGGTTTTGGAAAAGTGTTTATTTCTGTATTCCAATATTGCAACTTGCTGAAAATTGTCCTCAGTGTTCCTATCATCCAGTTCTAATAGTACTGAAAACAAAATCACTTACAGAGTGCCTCAAACATGATTTAGAGCTTGTTTATGAAAAACTGTTTATTTCTGTATTTCAACATGATTTGGAGCTTGTTTTTGGAAAAGTGTTTATTTCTGTATTTCAACATGATTTGAAGCTTGTTTTTGGAAAAGTTTTTTTTTCTGTATTCCAATATTGCAACTTGCTGAAAACTGTCCACAGTGTTCCTATCATCCAGTTCTAACAGTACTGAAAACAAAATCCCTTACAAAGTGCCTCAAACATGATTTAGAGCTTGTTTATGAAAAAGTGTTTATTTCTGTATTTAAACATGATTTGGTGCTTGTTTTTGGAAAAGTGTTTATTTCTGTATTTCAACATGATTTGGAGCTTGTTTTTGGAAAAGTGTTTATTTCTGTATTCCAATATTGCAACTTGCTGAAAACTGTCCTCAGTGTTCCTATCATCCAGTTCTAATAGTACTGAAAACAAAATCACTTACAGAGTGCCTCAAACATGATTTAGAGCTTGTTTATGAAAAAGTGTTTATTTCTGTATTTCAACATGATTTGGAGCTGGTTTTTGGAAAAGTGTTTATTTCTGTATTTCAACATGATTTGGAGCTTGTTTTTGGAAAAGTGTTTATTTCTGTATTTCAACATGATTTGGAGCTTGTTTTTGGAAAAGTGTTTATTTCTGTATTTCAACATGATTTGGAGCTTGTTTTTGGAAAAGTGTTTATTTCTGTATTCAAATATTGCAACTTGCTGAAAACTGTCCACAGTGTTCCTATCATCCAGTTCTAACAGTACTGAAAACAAAATCACTTACAGAGTGCCTCAAACATGATTTAGAGCTTGTTTATGAAAAAGTGTTTATTTCTGTATTTCAACATGATTTGGAGCTGGTTTTTGGAAAAGTGTTTATTTCTGTATTTCAACATGATTTGGAGCTTGTTTTTGGAAAAGTGTTTATTTCTGTATTCCAATATTGCAACTTGCTGAAAACTGTCCACAGTGTTTCTATCATCCAGTTCTAACAGTACTGAAAAAAAATCACTTACAGAGTGCCTCAAACATGATTTAGAGCTTGTTTATGAAAAACTGTTTATTTCTGTATTTCAACATGATTTGGAGCTTGTTTTTGGAAAAGTGTTTATTTCTGTTTTTCAACATGATTTGAAGCTTGTTTTTGGAAAAGTGTTTATTTCTGTATTCCAATATTGCAACTTGCTGAAAACTGTCCACAGTGTCCCTATCATCCAGTTCTAACAGTACTGAAAACAAAATCCCTTACAGAGTGCCTCAAACATGATTTAGAGCTTGTTTATGAAAAAGTGTTTATTTCTGTATTTCAACATGATTTGGTGCTTGTTTTTGGAAAAGTGTTTATTTCTGTATTCCAATATGATTTGGAGCTTGATTTTGGAAAAGTGTTTATTTCTGTATTCCAATATTGCAACTTGCTGAAAACTGTCCACAGTGTTCCTATCATCCAGTTCTAACAGTACTGAAAACAAAATCCCTTGCAGAGTGCCTCAAACATGATTTAGAGCTTGTTTATGAAAAAGTGTTTATTTCTGTATTTCAACATGATTTGGTGCTTGTTTTTGGAAAAGTGTTTATTTCTGTATTTCAACATGATTTGGAGCTTGTTTTTGGAAAAGTGTTTATTTCTGTATTTCAACATGATTTGGAGCTTGGTTTTGGAAAAGTGTTTATTTCTGTATTCCAATATTGCAACTTGCTGAAAATTGTCCTCAGTGTTCCTATCATCCAGTTCTAATAGTACTGAAAACAAAATCACTTACAGAGTGCCTCAAACATGATTTAGAGCTTGTTTATGAAAAACTGTTTATTTCTGT
Organism: Salvelinus fontinalis; assembly: GCF_029448725.1. Classification (NCBI taxonomy): domain Eukaryota; kingdom Metazoa; phylum Chordata; class Actinopteri; order Salmoniformes; family Salmonidae; genus Salvelinus; species Salvelinus fontinalis. Next base: position 458,291 of record NW_026600258.1, read on the forward strand.
ATTTCAACATGATTTGGAGCTTGTTTTTGGAAAAGTGTTTATTTCTGTATTCCAATATTGCAACTTGCTGAAAACTGTCCACAGTGTTCCTATCATCCAGTTCTAACAGTACTGAAAACAAAATCCCTTACAGAGTGCCTCAAACATGATTTAGAGCTTGTTTATGAAAAAGTGTTTATTTCTGTATTTAAACATGATTTGGTGCTTGTTTTTGGAAAAGTGTTTATTTCTGTATTTCAACATGATTTGGAGCTTGTTTTTGGAAAAGTGTTTATTTCTGTATTCCAATATTGCAACTTGCTGAAAACTGTCCTCAGTGTTCCTATCATCCAGTTCTAATAGTACTGAAAACAAAATCACTTACAGAGTGCCTCAAACATGATTTAGAGCTTGTTTATGAAAAAGTGTTTATTTCTGTATTTCAACATGATTTGGAGCTGGTTTTTGGAAAAGTGTTTATTTCTGTATTTCAACATGATTTGGAGCTTGTTTTTGGAAAAGTGTTTATTTCTGTATTTCAACATGATTTGGAGCTTGTTTTTGGAAAAGTGTTTATTTCTGTATTCAAATATTGCAACTTGCTGAAAACTGTCCACAGTGTTCCTATCATCCAGTTCTAACAGTACTGAAAACAAAATCACTTACAGAGTGCCTCAAACATGATTTAGAGCTTGTTTATGAAAAAGTGTTTATTTCTGTATTTCAACATGATTTGGAGCTGGTTTTTGGAAAAGTGTTTATTTCTGTATTTCAACATGATTTGGAGCTTGTTTTTGGAAAAGTGTTTATTTCTGTATTCCAATATTGCAACTTGCTGAAAACTGTCCACAGTGTTCCTATCATCCAGTTCTAACAGTACTGAAAACAAAATCACTTACAGAGTGCCTCAAACATGATTTAGAGCTTGTTTATGAAAAAGTGTTTATTTCTGTATTTCAACATGATTTGGTGCTTCTATTTGGAAAAGTGTTTATTTCTGTATTTCAACATGATTTGGAGCTTGTTTTTGGAAAAGTGTTTATTTCTGTATTCCAATATGATTTGGAGCTTGTTTTTGGAAAAGTGTTTATTTCTCTATTCCAATATTGCAACTTGCTGAAAACTGTCCACAGTGTTCCTATCATCCAGTTCTAACAGTACTGAAAACAAAATCCCTTACAGAGTGCCTCAAACATGATTTAGAGCTTGTTTATGAAAAAGTGTTTATTTCTGTATTTAAACATGATTTGGTGCTTGTTTTTGGAAAAGTGTTTATTTTTGTATTTCAACATGATTTGGAGCTTGTTTTTGGAAAAGTGTTTATTTCTGTATTCCAATATTGCAACTTGCTGAAAACTGTCCTCAGTGTTCCTATCATCCAGTTCTAATAGTACTGAAAACAAAATCACTTACAGAGTGCCTCAAACATGATTTAGAGCTTGTTTATGAAAAAGTGTTTATTTCTGTATTTCAACATGATTTGGAGCTGGTTTTTGGAAAAGTGTTTATTTCTGTATTTCAACATGATTTGGAGCTTGTTTTTGGAAAAGTGTTTATTTCTGTATTTCAACATGATTTGGAGCTTGTTTTTGGAAAAGTGTTTATTTCTGTATTCAAATATTGCAACTTGCTGAAAACTGTCCACAGTGTTCCTATCATCCAGTTCTAATAGTACTGAAAACAAAATCACTTACAGAGTGCCTCAAACATGATTTAGAGCTTGTTTATGAAAAAGTGTTCATTTCTGTATTTCAACATGATTTGGAGCTGGTTTTTGGAAAAGTGTTTATTTCTGTATTTCAACATGATTTGGAGCTTGTTTTTGGAAAAGTGTTTATTTCTGTATTCCAATATTGCAACTTGCTGAAAACTGTCCACAGTGTTCCTATCATCCAGTTCTAACAGTACTGAAAAAAAATCACTTACATAGTGCCTCAAACATGATTTAGAGCTTGTTAATGAAAAAGTGTTTATTTCTGTATTTCAACATGATTTGGAGCTTGTTTTTGAAAAAGTGTTTATTTCTGTATTCCAATATTGCAACTTGCTGAAAACTGTCCACAGTGTTTCTATCATCCAGTTCTAACAGTACTGAAAAAAAATCACTTACAGAGTGCCTCAAACATGATTTAGAGCTTGTTTATGAAAAAGTGTTTATTTCTGTATTTCAACATGATTTGGAGCTTGTTTTTGAAAAAGTGTTTATTTCTGTATTCCAATATTGCAACTTGCTGAAAACTGTCCACAGTGTTTCTATCATCCAGTTCTAACAGTCTGAAAAAAAATCACTTACAGAGTGCCTCAAACATGATTTAGAGCTTGTTTATGAAAAACTGTTTATTTCTGTATTTCAACATGATTTGGAGCTTGTTTTTGGAAAAGTGTTTATTTCTGTATTCCAATATTGCAACTTGCTGAAAACTGTCCACAGTGTTCCTATCATCCAGTTCTAACAGTACTGAAAACAAAATCACTTACAGAGTGCCTCAAACATGATTTAGAGCTTGTTTATGAAAAAGTGTTTATTTCTGTATTTCAACATGATTTGGAGCTGGTTTTTGGAAAAGTGTTTATTTCTGTATTTCAACATGATTTGGAGCTTGTTTTTGGAAAAGTGTTTATTTCTGTATTCCAATATTGCAACTTGCTGAAAACTGTCCACAGTGTTCCTATCATCCAGTTCTAACAGTACTGAAAAAAAATCACTTACAGAGTGCCTCAAACATGATTTAGAGCTTGTTTATGAAAAAGTGTTTATTTCTGTATTTCAACATGATTTGGAGCTTGTTTTTGAAAAAGTGTTTATTTCTGTATTCCAATATTGCAACTTGCTGAAAACTGTCCACAGTGTTCCTATCATCCAGTTCTAATAGTACTGAAAACAAAATCACTTACAGTGCCTCAAACATGATTTAGAGCTTGTTTATGAAAAACTGTTTATTTCTGTATTTCAACATGATTTGGAGCTTGATTTTGGAAAAGTGTTTATTTCTTTATTCCAATATTGCAACTTGCTGAAAACTGTCCACAGTGTTCCTATCATCCAGTTCTAACAGTACTGAAAACAAAATCCCTTACAGAGTGCCTCAAACATGATTTAGAGCTTGTTTATGAAAAAGTGTTTATTTCTGTATTTCAACATGATTTGGTGCTTGTTTTTGGAAAAGTGTTTATTTCTGTATTTCAACATGATTTGGAGCTTGTTTTTGGAAAAGTGTTTATTTCTGTATTCCAATATGATTTGGAGCTTGTTTTTGGAAAAGTGTTTATTTCTCTATTCCAATATTGCAACTTGCTGAAAACTGTCCACAGTGTTCCTATCATCCAGTTCTAACAGTACTGAAAACAAAATCCCTTGCAGAGTGCCTCAAACATGATTTAGAGCTTGTTTATGAAAAAGTGTTTATTTCTGTATTTCAACATGATTTGGTGCTTGTTTTTGGAAAAGTGTTTATTTCTGTATTTCAACATGATTTGGAGCTTGTTTTTGGAAAAGTGTTTATTTCTGTATTCCAATATTGCAACTTGCTGAAAACTGTCCACAGTGTTCCTATCATCCAGTTCTAACAGTACTGAAAACAAAATCCCTTACAGAGTGCCTCAAACATGATTTAGAGCTTGTTTATGAAAAAGTGTTTATTTCTGTATTTAAACATGATTTGGTGCTTGTTTTTGGAAAAGTGTTTATTTCTGTATTTCAACATGATTTGGAGCTTGTTTTTGGAAAAGTGTTTATTTCTGTATTCCAATATTGCAACTTGCTGAAAACTGTCCTCAGTGTTCCTATCATCCAGTTCTAATAGTACTGAAAACAAAATCACTTACAGAGTGCCTCAAACATGATTTAGAGCTTGTTTATGAAAAAGTGTTTATTTCTGTATTTCAACATGATTTGGAGCTGGTTTTTGGAAAAGTGTTTATTTCTGTATTTCAACATGATTTGGAGCTTGTTTTTGGAAAAGTGTTTATTTCTGTTTTTCAACATGATTTGGAGCTTGTTTTTGGAAAAGTGTTTATTTCTGTATTTCAACATGATTTGGAGCTTGTTTTTGGAAAAGTGTTTATTTCTGTATTCAAATATTGCAACTTGCTGAAAACTGTCCACAGTGTTCCTATCATCCAGTTCTAATAGTACTGAAAACAAAATCACTTACAGAGTGCCTCAAACATGATTTAGAGCTTGTTTATGAAAAAGTGTTCATTTCTGTATTTCAACATGATTTGGAGCTGGTTTTTGGAAAAGTGTTTATTTCTGTATTTCAACATGATTTGGAGCTTGTTTTTGGAAAAGTGTTTATTTCTGTATTCCAATATTGCAACTTGCTGAAAACTGTCCACAGTGTTCCTATCATCCAGTTCTAACAGTACTGAAAAAAAATCACTTACAGATTGCCTCAAACATGATTTAGAGCTTGTTTATGAAAAAGTGTTTATTTCTGTCTTTCAACATGATTTGGAGCTTGATATTGGAAAAGTGTTTATTTCTGTATTTCAACATGATTTGGAGCTTGTTTTTGGAAAAGTGTTTATTTCTGTATTTCAACATGATTTGGTGCTTGTTTTTGGAAAAGTGTTTATTTCTGTATTTCAACATGATTTGGAGCTTGTTTTTGGAAAAGTGTTTATTTCTGTATTCCAATATTGCAACTTGCTGAAAACTGTCCACAGTGTTCCTATCATCCAGTTCTAACAGTACTGAAAAAAAATCACTTACAGAGTGCCTCAAACATGATTTAGAGCTTGTTTATGAAAAAGTGTTTATTTCTGTATTTCAACATGATTTGGAGCTTGTTTTTGAAAAAGTGTTTATTTCTGTATTCCAATATTGCAACTTGCTGAAAACTGTCCACAGTGTTTCTATCATCCAGTTCTAACAGTCTGAAAAAAAATCACTTACAGAGTGCCTCAAACATGATTTAGAGCTTGTTTATGAAAAACTGTTTATTTCTGTATTTCAACATGATTTGGAGCTTGTTTTTGGAAAAGTGTTTATTTCTGTATTCCAATATTGCAACTTGCTGAAAACTGTCCACAATGTTCCTATCATCCAGTTCTAACAGTACTGAAAACAAAATCACTTACAGAGTGCCTCAAACATGATTTAGAGCTTGTTTATGAAAAACTGTTTATTTCTGTATTTCAACATGATTTGGTGCTTGTTTTCGGAAAAGTGTTTATTTCTGTATTTCAACATGATTTGGAGCTTGTTTTTGGAAAAGTGTTTATTTCTGTATTCCAATATGATTTGGAGCTTGTTTTTGGAAAAGTGTTTATTTCTCTATTCCAATATTGCAACTTGCTGAAAACTGTCCACAGTGTTCCTATCATCCAGTTCTAACAGTACTGAAAACAAAATCCCTTGCAGAGTGCCTCAAACATGATTTAGAGCTTGTTTATGAAAAAGTGTTTATTTCTGTATTTCAACATGATTTGGTGCTTGTTTTTGGAAAAGTGTTTATTTCTGTATTTCAACATGATTTGGAGCTTGTTTTTGGAAAAGTGTTTATTTCTGTATTCCAATATTGCAACTTGCTGAAAACTGTCCACAGTGTTCCTATCATCCAGTTCTAACAGTACTGAAAACAAAATCCCTTACAGAGTGCCTCAAACATGATTTAAAGCTTGTTTATGAAAAAGTGTTTATTTCTGTCTTTCAACATGATTTGGAGCTTGTTATTGGAAAAGTGTTTATTTCTGTATTCCAATATTGCAACTTGCTGAAAACTGTCCACAATGTTCCTATCATCCAGTTCTAACAGTACTGAAAACAAAATCACTTACAGAGTGCCTCAAACATGATTTAGAGCTTGTTTATGAAAAAGTGTTTATTTCTGTATTTCAACATGATTTGGAGCTGGTTTTTGGAAAAGTGTTTATTTCTGTATTTCAACATGATTTGGAGCTTGTTTTTGGAAAAGTGTTTATTTCTGTATTCCAATATTGCAACTTGCTGAAAACTGTCCACAGTGTTCCTATCATCCAGTTCTAACAGTACTGAAAAAAAAATCACTTACAGAGTGCCTCAAACATGATTTAGAGCTTGTTTATGAAAAAGTGTTTATTTCTGTATTTCAACATGATTTGGAGCTTGTTTTTGAAAAAGTGTTTATTTCTGTATTCCAATATTGCAACTTGCTGAAAACTGTCCACAGTGTTCCTATCATCCAGTTCTAATAGTACTGAAAACAAAATCACTTACAGAGTGCCTCAAACATGATTTAGAGCTTGTTTATGAAAAACTGTTTATTTCTGTATTTCAACATGATTTGGAGCTTGATTTTGGAAAAGTGTTTATTTCTTTATTCCAATATTGCAACTTGCTGAAAACTGTCCACAGTGTTCCTATCATCCAGTTCTAACAGTACTGAAAACAAAATCCCTTACAGAGTGCCTCAAACATGATTTAGAGCTTGTTTATGAAAAACTGTTTATTTCTGTATTTCAACATGATTTGGTGCTTGTTTTCGGAAAAGTGTTTATTTCTGTATTTCAACATGATTTGGAGCTTGTTTTTGGAAAAGTGTTTATTTCTGTATTCCAATATGATTTGGAGCTTGTTTTTGGAAAAGTGTTTATTTCTCTATTCCAATATTGCAACTTGCTGAAAACTGTCCACAGTGTTCCTATCATCCAGTTCTAACAGTACTGAAAACAAAATCCCTTGCAGAGTGCCTCAAACATGATTTAGAGCTTGTTTATGAAAAAGTGTTTATTTCTGTATTTCAACATGATTTGGTGCTTGTTTTTGGAAAAGTGTTTATTTCTGTATTTCAACATGATTTGGAGCTTGTTTTTGGAAAAGTGTTTATTTCTGTATTCCAATATTGCAACTTGCTGAAAACTGTCCACAGTGTTCCTATCATCCAGTTCTAACAGTACTGAAAACAAAATCCCTTACAGAGTGCCTCAAACATGATTTAAAGCTTGTTTATGAAAAAGTGTTTATTTCTGTCTTTCAACATGATTTGGAGCTTGTTATTGGAAAAGTGTTTATTTCTGTATTCCAATATTGCAACTTGCTGAAAACTGTCCTCAGTGTTCCTATCATCCAGTTCTAATAGTACTGAAAACAAAATCACTTACAGAGTGCCTCAAACATGATTTAGAGCTTGTTTATGAAAAAGTGTTTATTTCTGTATTTCAACATGATTTGGAGCTGGTTTTTGGAAAAGTGTTTATTTCTGTATTTCAACATGATTTGGAGCTTGTTTTTGGAAAAGTGTTTATTTCTGTATTTCAACATGATTTGGAGCTTGTTTTTGGAAAAGTGTTTATTTCTGTATTTCAACATGATTTGGAGCTTGTTTTTGGAAAAGTGTTTATTTCTGTATTTCAACATGATTTGGAGCTTGTTTTTGGAAAAGTGTTTATTTCTGTATTCCAATATTGCAACTTGCTGAAAACTGTCCACAGTGTTCCTATCATCCAGTTCTAACAGTACTCAAAAAAAATCACTTACAGATTGCCTCAAACATGATTTAGAGCTTGTTTATGAAAAAGTGTTTATTTCTGTATTTCAACATGATTTGGAGCTGGTTTTTGGAAAAGTGTTTATTTCTGTATTTCAACATGATTTGGAGCTTGTTTTTGGAAAAGTGTTTATTTCTGTATTCCAATATTGCAACTTGCTGAAAACTGTCCACAGTGTTCCTATCATCCAGTTCTAACAGTACTGAAAACAAAATCCCTTACAGAGTGCCTCAAACATGATTTAGAGCTTGTTTATGAAAAAGTGTTTATTTCTGTATTTAAACATGATTTGGTGCTTGTTTTTGGAAAAGTGTTTATTTCTGTATTTCAACATGATTTGGAGCTTGTTTTTGGAAAAGTGTTTATTTCTGTATTCCAATATTGCAACTTGCTGAAAACTGTCCTCAGTGTTCCTATCATCCAGTTCTAACAGTACTGAAAACAAAATCACTTACAGAGTGCCTCAAACATGATTTAGAGCTTGTTTATGAAAAAGTGTTTATTTCTGTATTTCAACATGATTTGGAGCTTGTTTTTGGAAAAGTGTTTATTTCTGTATTTCAACATGATTTGGAGCTTGTTTTTGGAAAAGTGTTTATTTCTGTATTTCAACATGATTTGGAGCTTGTTTTTGGAAAAGTGTTTATTTCTGTATTTCAACATGATTTGGAGCTTGTTTTTGGAAAAGTGTTTATTTCTGTATTCAAATATTGCAACTTGCTGAAAACTGTCCACAGTGTTCCTATCATCCATTTCTAATAGTACTGAAAACAAAATCACTTACAGAGTGCCTCAAACATGATTTAGAGCTTGTTTATGAAAAAGTGTTCATTTCTGTATTTCAACATGATTTGGAGCTGGTTTTTGGAAAAGTGTTTATTTCTGTATTTCAACATGATTTGGAGCTTGTTTTTGGAAAAGTGTTTATTTCTGTATTCCAATATTGCAACTTGCTGAAAACTGTCCACAGTGTTCCTATCATCCAGTTCTAACAGTACTGAAAAAAAATCACTTACAGATTGCCTCAAACATGATTTAGAGCTTGTTTATGAAAAAGTGTTTATTTCTGTATTTCAACATGATTTGGAGCTTGTTTTTGAAAAAGTGTTTATTTCTGTATTCCAATATTGCAACTTGCTCAAAACTGTCCACAGTGTTTCTATCATCCAGTTCAGACACTACTGAAAAAAAATCACTTACAGAGTGCCTCAAACATGATTTAGAGCTTGTTTATGAAAAAGTGTTTATTTCTGTATTTCAACATGATTTGGTGCTTGTTTTTGGAAAAGTGTTTATTTCTGTATTTCAACATGATTTGGAGCTTGTTTTTGGAAAAGTGTTTATTTCTGTATTCCAATATTGCAACTTGCTGAAAACTGTCCACAGTGTTCCTATCATCCAGTTCTAACAGTACTGAAAACAAAATCCCTTACAGAGTGCCTCAAACATGATTTAGAGCTTGTTTATGAAAAAGTGTTTATTTCTGTATTTCAACATGATTTGGAGCTGGTTTTTGGAAAAGTGTTTATTTCTGTATTTCAACATGATTTGGAGCTTGTTTTTGGAAAAGTGTTTATTTCTGTATTTCAACATGATTTGGAGCTTGTTTTTGGAAAAGTGTTTATTTCTGTATTTCAACATGATTTGGAGCTTGTTTTTGGAAAAGTGTTTATTTCTGTATTTCAACATGATTTGGAGCTTGTTTTTGGAAAAGTGTTTATTTCTGTATTCCAATATTGCAACTTGCTGAAAACTGTCCACAGTGTTCCTATCATCCAGTTCTAACAGTACTGAAAAAAAATCACTTACAGATTGCGTCAAACATGATTTAGAGCTTGTTTATGAAAAAGTGTTTATTTCTGTATTTCAACATGATTTGGTGCTTGTTTTTGGAAAAGTGTTTATTTCTGTATTTCAACATGATTTGGAGCTTGTTTTTGGAAAAGTGTTTATTTCTGTATTCCATAATTGCAACTTGCTGAAAACTGTCCACAGTGTTCCTATCATCCAGTTCTAACACTACTGAAAAAAAATCACTTACAGAGTGCCTCAAACATGATTTAGAGCTTGTTTATGAAAAAGTGTTTATTTCTGTATTTCAACATGATTTGGTGCTTGTTTTTGGAAAAGTGTTTATTTCTGTATTTCAACATGATTTGGAGCTTGTTTTTGGAAAAGTGTTTATTTCTGTATTCCAATATTGCAACTTGCTGAAAACTGTCCACAGTGTTCCTATCATCCAGTTCTAATAGTACTGAAAACAAAATCACTTACAGAGTGCCTCAAACATGATTTAGAGCTTGTTTATGAAAAAGTGTTTATTTCTGTATTTCAACATGATTTGGAGCTTGTTTTTGGAAAAGTGTTTATTTCTGTATTTCAACATGATTTGGAGCTTGTTTTTGGAAAAGTGTTTATTTCTGTATTTCAACATGATTTGGAGCTTGTTTTTGGAAAAGTGTTTATTTCTGTATTTCAACATGATTTGGAGCTTGTTTTTGGAAAAGTGTTTATTTCTGTATTCAAATATTGCAACTTGCTGAAAACTGTCCACAGTGTTCCTATCATCCATTTCTAATAGTACTGAAAACAAAATCACTTACAGAGTGCCTCAAACATGATTTAGAGCTTGTTTATGAAAAAGTGTTCATTTCTGTATTTCAACATGATTTGGAGCTGGTTTTTGGAAAAGTGTTTATTTCTGTATTTCAACATGATTTGGAGCTTGTTTTTGGAAAAGTGTTTATTTCTGTATTCCAATATTGCAACTTGCTGAAAACTGTCCACAGTGTTCCTATCATCCAGTTCTAACAGTACTGAAAAAAAATCACTTACAGATTGCCTCAAACATGATTTAGAGCTTGTTTATGAAAAAGTGTTTATTTCTGTATTTCAACATGATTTGGAGCTTGTTTTTGAAAAAGTGTTTATTTCTGTATTCCAATATTGCAACTTGCTCAAAACTGTCCACAGTGTTTCTATCATCCAGTTCAGACACTACTGAAAAAAAATCACTTACAGAGTGCCTCAAACATGATTTAGAGCTTGTTTATGAAAAAGTGTTTATTTCTGTATTTCAACATGATTTGGTGCTTGTTTTTGGAAAAGTGTTTATTTCTGTATTTCAACATGATTTGGAGCTTGTTTTTGGAAAAGTGTTTATTTCTGTATTCCAATATTGCAACTTGCTGAAAACTGTCCACAGTGTTCCTATCATCCAGTTCTAACAGTACTGAAAACAAAATCCCTTACAGAGTGCCTCAAACATGATTTAAAGCTTGTTTATGAAAAAGTGTTTATTTCTGTCTTTCAACATGATTTGGAGCTTGTTATTGGAAAAGTGTTTATTTCTGTATTCCAATATTGCAACTTGCTGAAAACTGTCCTCAGTGTTCCTATCATCCAGTTCTAATAGTACTGAAAACAAAATCACTTACAGAGTGCCTCAAACATGATTTAGAGCTTGTTTATGAAAAAGTGTTTATTTCTGTATTTCAACATGATTTGGAGCTGGTTTTTGGAAAAGTGTTTATTTCTGTATTTCAACATGATTTGGAGCTTGTTTTTGGAAAAGTGTTTATTTCTGTATTTCAACATGATTTGGAGCTTGTTTTTGGAAAAGTGTTTATTTCTGTATTTCAACATGATTTGGAGCTTGTTTTTGGAAAAGTGTTTATTTCTGTATTTCAACATGATTTGGAGCTTGTTTTTGGAAAAGTGTTTATTTCTGTATTCCAATATTGCAACTTGCTGAAAACTGTCCACAGTGTTCCTATCATCCAGTTCTAACAGTACTGAAAAAAAATCACTTACAGATTGCGTCAAACATGATTTAGAGCTTGTTTATGAAAAAGTGTTTATTTCTGTATTTCAACATGATTTGGAGCTTGTTTTTGAAAAAGTGTTTATTTCTGTATTCCAATATTGCAACTTGCTGAAAACTGTCCACAGTGTTTCTATCATCCAGTTCTAACAGTACTGAAAAAAAATCACTTACAGAGTGCCTCAAACATGATTTAGAGCTTGTTTATGAAAAACTGTTTATTTCTGTATTTCAACATGATTTGGAGCTTGATTTTGGAAAAGTGTTTATTTCTGTATTCCAATATTGCAACTTGCTGAAAACTGTCCACAGTGTTCCTATCATCCAGTTCTAACAGTACTGAAAAAAAATCACTTACAGATTGCCTCAAACATGATTTAGAGCTTGTTTATGAAAAAGTGTTTATTTCTGTATTTCAACATGATTTGTAGCTTGTTTTTGGAAAAGTGTTTATTTCTGTATTTCAACATGATTTGGAGCTGGTTTTTGGAAAAGTGTTTATTTCTGTATTTCAACATGATTTGGAGCTTGTTTTTGGAAAAGTGTTTATTTCTGTATTCCAATATTGCAACTTGCTGAAAACTGTCCACAGTGTTCCTATCATCCAGTTCTAACAGTACTGAAAACAAAATCACTTACAGAGTGCCTCAAACATGATTTAGAGCTTGTTTATGAAAAAGTGTTTATTTCTGTCTTTCAACATGATTTGGAGCTTGTTTTTGGAAAAGTGTTTATTTCTGTATTCCAATATTGCAACTTGCTGAAAACTGTCCTCAGTGTTCCTATCATCCAGTTCTAATAGTACTGAAAACAAAATCACTTACAGAGTGCCTCAAACATGATTTAGAGCTTGTTTATGAAAAAGTGTTTATTTCTGTATTTCAACATGATTTGGAGCTGGTTTTTGGAAAAGTGTTTATTTCTGTATTTCAACATGATTTGGAGCTTGTTTTTGGAAAAGTGTTTATTTCTGTATTTCAACATGATTTGGAGCTTGTTTTTGGAAAAGTGTTTATTTCTGTATTTCAACATGATTTGGAGCTTGTTTTTGGAAAAGTGTTTATTTCTGTATTTCAACATGATTTGGAGCTTGTTTTTGGAAAAGTGTTTATTTCTGTATTCCAATATTGCAACTTGCTGAAAACTGTCCACAGTGTTCCTATCATCCAGTTCTAACAGTACTGAAAAAAAATCACTTACAGATTGCCTCAAACATGATTTAGAGCTTGTTTATGAAAAAGTGTTTATTTCTGTATTTCAACATGATTTGGAGCTTGTTTTTGAAAAAGTGTTTATTTCTGTATTCCAATATTGCAACTTGCTGAAAACTGTCCACAGTGTTTCTATCATCCAGTTCTAACAGTACTGAAAAAAAATCACTTACAGAGTGCCTCAAACATGATTTAGAGCTTGTTTATGAAAAACTGTTTATTTCTGTATTTCAACATGATTTGGAGCTTGATTTTGGAAAAGTGTTTATTTCTGTATTCCAATATTGCAACTTGCTGAAAACTGTCCACAGTGTTCCTATCATCCAGTTCTAACAGTACTGAAAAAAAATCACTTACAGATTGCCTCAAACATGATTTAGAGCTTGTTTATGAAAAAGTGTTTTTTCTGTATTTCAACATGATTTGGAGCTTGTTTTTGAAAAAGTGTTTATTTCTGTATTCCAATATTGCAACTTGTTGAAAACTGTCCACAGTGTTTCTATCATCCAGTTCTAACAGTACTGAAAAAAAATCACTTAAAGAGTGCCTCAAACATGATTTAGAGCTTGTTTATGAAAAACTGTTTATTTCTGTATTTCAACATGATTTGGAGCTTGATTTTGGAAAAGTGTTTATTTCTGTATTCCAATATTGCAACTTGCTGAAAACTGTCCACAGTGTTCCTATCATCCAGTTCTAACAGTACTGAAAACAAAATCCCTTACAGAGTGCCTCAAACATGATTTAGAGCTTGTTTATGAAAAAGTGTTTATTTCTGTATTTCAACATGATTTGGTGCTTGTTTTTGGAAAAGTGTTTATTTCTGTATTTCAACATGATTTGGAGCTTGTTTTTGGAAAAGTGTTTATTTCTGTATTCCAATATGATTTGGAGCTTGTTTTTGGAAAAGTGTTTATTTCTGTATTCCAATATTGCAACTTGCTGAAAACTGTCCTCAGTGTTCCTATCATCCAGTTCTAATAGTACTGAAAACAAAATCACTTACAGAGTGCCTCAAACATGATTTAGAGCTTGTTTATGAAAAAGTGTTTATTTCTGTATTTCAACATGATTTGGTGCTTGTTTTTGGAAAAGTGTTTATTTCTGTATTTCAACATGATTTGGAGCTTGTTTTTGGAAAAGTGTTTATTTCTGTATTCCAATATGATTTGGAGCTTGTTTTTGGAAAAGTGTTTATTTCTGTATTCCAATATGATTTGGAGCTTGTTTTTGGAAAAGTGTTTATTTCTGTATTCCAATATGATTTGGAGCTTGTTTTTGGAAAAGTGTTTATTTCTGTATTTCAACATGATTTGGAGCTTGTTTTTGGAAAAGTGTTTATTTCTGTATTCCAATATTGCAACTTGCTGAAAACTGTCCACAGTTTCCTATCATCCAGTTCTAACAGTCCTGAAAACAAAATCCCTTACAGAGTGCCTCAAACATGATTTAGAGCTTGTTTATGAAAAAGTGTTTATTTCTGTATTTCAACATGATTTGGTGCTTGTTTTTGGAAAAGTGTTTATTTCTGTATTTCAACATGATTTGGAGCTTGTTTTTGGAAAAGTGTTTTTTTCTTTATTCCAATATTGCAACTTGCTGAAAACTGTCCACAGTGTTCCTATCATCCAGTTCTAACAGTACTGACAACAAAATCACTTACAGAGTGCCTCAAACATGATTTAGAGCTTGTTTATGAAAAAGTGTTTATTTCTGTATTTCAACATGATTTGGTGCTTGTTTTTGGAAAAGTGTTTATTTCTGTATTTCAACATGATTTGGAGCTTGTTTTTGGAAAAGTGTTTATTTCTGTATTCCATAATTGCAACTTGCTGAAAACTGTCCACAGTGTTCCTATCATCCAGTTCTAACACTACTGAAAAAAAATCACTTACAGAGTGCCTCAAACATGATTTAGAGCTTGTTTATGAAAAAGTGTTTATTTCTGTATTTCAACATGATTTGGAGCTGGTTTTTGGAAAAGTGTTTATTTCTGTATTCCAATATTGCAACTTGCTGAAAACTGTCCACAGTGTTCCTATCATCCAGTTCTAACAGTACTGAAAACAAAATCCCTTACAGAGTGCCTCAAACATGATTTAGAGCTTGTTTATGAAAAAGTGTTTATTTCTGTATTTCAACATGATTTGGTGCTTGTTTTTGGAAAAGTGTTTATTTCTGTATTTCAACATGATTTGGAGCTTGTTTTTGGAAAAGTGTTTATTTCTGTATTCCAATATGATTTGGAGCTTGTTTTTGGAAAAGTGTTTATTTCTGTATTCCAATATGATTTGGAGCTTGTTTTTGGAAAAGTGTTTATTTCTGTATTCCAATATTGCAACTTGCTGAAAACTGTCCTCAGTGTTCCTATCATCCAGTTCTAATAGTACTGAAAACAAAATCACTTACAGAGTGCCTCAAACATGATTTAGAGCTTGTTTATGAAAAAGTGTTTATTTCTGTATTTCAACATGATTTGGTGCTTGTTTTTGGAAAAGTGTTTATTTCTGTATTTCAACATGATTTGGAGCTTGTTTTTGGAAAAGTGTTTATTTCTGTATTCCAATATGATTTGGAGCTTGTTTTTGGAAAAGTGTTTATTTCTGTATTCCAATATGATTTGGAGCTTGTTTTTGGAAAAGTGTTTATTTCTGTATTCCAATATGATTTGGAGCTTGTTTTTGGAAAAGTGTTTATTTCTGTATTTCAACATGATTTGGAGCTTGTTTTTGGAAAAGTGTTTATTTCTGTATTCCAATATTGCAACTTGCTGAAAACTGTCCACAGTTTCCTATCATCCAGTTCTAACAGTCCTGAAAACAAAATCCCTTACAGAGTGCCTCAAACATGATTTAGAGCTTGTTTATGAAAAAGTGTTTATTTCTGTATTTCAACATGATTTGGTGCTTGTTTTTGGAAAAGTGTTTATTTCTGTATTTCAACATGATTTGGAGCTTGTTTTTGGAAAAGTGTTTTTTTCTTTATTCCAATATTGCAACTTGCTGAAAACTGTCCACAGTGTTCCTATCATCCAGTTCTAACAGTACTGACAACAAAATCACTTACAGAGTGCCTCAAACATGATTTAGAGCTTGTTTATGAAAAAGTGTTTATTTCTGTATTTCAACATGATTTGGTGCTTGTTTTTGGAAAAGTGTTTATTTCTGTATTTCAACATGATTTGGAGCTTGTTTTTGGAAAAGTGTTTATTTCTGTATTCCATAATTGCAACTTGCTGAAAACTGTCCACAGTGTTCCTATCATCCAGTTCTAACACTACTGAAAAAAAATCACTTACAGAGTGCCTCAAACATGATTTAGAGCTTGTTTATGAAAAAGTGTTTATTTCTGTATTTCAACATGATTTGGAGCTGGTTTTTGGAAAAGTGTTTATTTCTGTATTCCAATATTGCAACTTGCTGAAAACTGTCCACAGTGTTCCTATCATCCAGTTCTAATAGTACTGAAAACAAAATCACTTACAGAGTGCCTCAAACATGATTTAGAGCTTGTTTATGAAAAAGTGTTTATTTCTGTGTTTCAACATGATTTGGAGCTGGTTTTCGGAAAAGTGTTTATTTCTGTATTTCAACATGATTTGGAGCTTGTCTTTGGAAAAGTGTTTATTTCTGTTTTCCAATATTGCAACTTGCTGAAAACTGTCCACAGTGTTCCTATCATCCAGTTATAACAGTACTGAAAACAAAATCCCTTACAGAGTGCCTCAAACATGATTTAGAGCTTGTTTATGAAAAAGTGTTTATTTCTGTATTTCAACATGATTTGGAGCTGGTTTTTGGAAAAGTGTTTATTTCTGTATTTCAACATGATTTGGAGCTTGTTTTTGGAAAAGTGTTTATTTCTGTATTCCAATATTGCAACTTGCTGAAAACTGTCCACAGTGTTCCTATCATCCAGTTCTAACAGTACTGAAAACAAAATCCCTTACAGAGTGCCTCAAACATGATTTAAAGCTTGTTTATGAAAAAGTGTTTATTTCTGTATTTCAACATGATTTGGTGCTTGTTTTTGGAAAAGTGTTTATTTCTGTATTTCAACATGATTTGGAGCTTGTTTTTGGAAAAGTGTTTATTTCTGTATTTCAACATGATTTGGAGCTTGTTATTGGAAAAGTGTTTATTTCTGTATTCCAATATTGCAACTTGCTGAAAACTGTCCTCAGTGTTCCTATCATCCAGTTCTAATAGTACTGAAAACAAAATCACTTACAGAGTGCCTCAAACATGATTTAGAGCTTGTTTATGAAAAAGTGTTTATTTCTGTATTTCAACATGATTTGGAGCTGGTTTTTGGAAAAGTGTTTATTTCTGTATTTCAACATGATTTGGAGCTTGTTTTTGGAAAAGTGTTTATTTCTGTATTTCAACATGATTTGGAGCTTGTTTTTGGAAAAGTGTTTATTTCTGTATTTCAACATGATTTGGAGCTTGTTTTTGGAAAAGTGTTTATTTCTGTATTCCAATATTGCAACTTGCTGAAAACTGTCCTCAGTGTTCCTATCATCCAGTTCTAATAGTACTGAAAACAAAATCACTTACAGAGTGCCTCAAACATGATTTAGAGCTTGTTTATGAAAAAGTGTTCATTTCTGTATTTCAACATGATTTGGAGCTGGTTTTTGGAAAAGTGTTTATTTCTGTATTTCAACATGATTTGGAGCTTGTTTTTGGAAAAGTGTTTATTTCTGTATTCCAATATTGCAACTTGCTGAAAACTGTCCACAGTGTTCCTATCATCCAGTTCTAACAGTACTGAAAAAAAAATCACTTACAGATTGCCTCAAACATGATTTAGAGCTTGTTTATGAAAAAGTGTTTATTTCTGTATTTCAACATGATTTGGAGCATGTTTTTGGAAAAGTGTTTATTTCTGTATTCCAATATTGCAACTTGCTGAAAACTGTCCTCAGTGTTCCTATCATCCAGTTCTAATAGTACTGAAAACAAAATCACTTACAGAGTGCCTCAAACATGATTTAGAGCTTGTTTATGAAAAAGTGTTTATTTCTGTATTTCAACATGATTTGGAGCTGGTTTTTGGAAAAGTGTTTATTTCTGTATTTCAACATGATTTGGAGCTTGTTTTTGGAAAAGTGTTTATTTCTGTATTTCAACATGATTTGGAGCTTGTTTTTGGAAAAGTGTTTATTTCTGTATTTCAACATGATTTGGAGCTTGTTTTTGGAAAAGTGTTTATTTCTGTATTCCAATATTGCAACTTGCTGAAAACTGTCCTCAGTGTTCCTATCATCCAGTTCTAATAGTACTGAAAACAAAATCACTTACAGAGTGCCTCAAACATGATTTAGAGCTTGTTTATGAAAAAGTGTTCATTTCTGTATTTCAACATGATTTGGAGCTGGTTTTTGGAAAAGTGTTTATTTCTGTATTTCAACATGATTTGGAGCTTGTTTTTGGAAAAGTGTTTATTTCTGTATTCCAATATTGCAACTTGCTGAAAACTGTCCACAGTGTTCCTATCATCCAGTTCTAACAGTACTGAAAAAAAAATCACTTACAGATTGCCTCAAACATGATTTAGAGCTTGTTTATGAAAAAGTGTTTATTTCTGTATTTCAACATGATTTGGAGCATGTTTTTGGAAAAGTGTTTATTTCTGTATTCCAATATTGCAACTTGCTGAAAACTGTCCACAGTGTTCCTATCATCCAGTTCTAACAGTACTGAAAACAAAATCCCTTACAGAGTGCCTCAAACATGATTTAAAGCTTGTTTATGAAAAAGTGTTTATTTCTGTATTTCAACATGATTTGGTGCTTGTTTTTGGAAAAGTGTTTATTTCTGTATTTCAACATGATTTGGAGCTTGTTATTGGAAAAGTGTTTATTTCTGTATTCCAATATTGCAACTTGCTGAAAACTGTCCACAGTGTTCCTATCATCCAGTTCTAACAGTACTGAAAACAAAATCCCTTACAGAGTGCCTCAAACATGATTTAGAGCTTGTTTATGAAAAAGTGTTTATTTCTGTATTTAAACATGATTTGGTGCTTGTTTTTGGAAAAGTGTTTATTTCTGTATTTCAACATGATTTGGAGCTTGTTTTTGGAAAAGTGTTTATTTCTGTATTCCAATATTGCAACTTGCTGAAAACTGTCCTCAGTGTTCCTATCATCCAGTTCTAATAGTACTGAAAACAAAATCACTTACAGAGTGCCTCAAACATGATTTAGAGCTTGTTTATGAAAAAGTGTTTATTTCTGTATTTCAACATGATTTGGAGCTGGTTTTTGGAAAAGTGTTTTTTCTGTATTTCAACATGATTTGGAGCTTGTTTTTGGAAAAGTGTTTATTTCTGTATTTCAACATGATTTGGAGCTTGTTTTTGGAAAAGTGTTTATTTCTGTATTTCAACATGATTTGGAGCTTGTTTTTGGAAAAGTGTTTATTTCTGTATTCAAATATTGCAACTTGCTGAAAACTGTCCACAGTGTTCCTATCATCCAGTTCTAATAGTACTGAAAACAAAATCACTTACAGAGTGCCTCAAACATGATTTAGAGCTTGTTTATGAAAAAGTGTTCATTTCTGTATTTCAACATGATTTGGAGCTGGTTTTTGGAAAAGTGTTTATTTCTGTATTTCAACATGATTTGGAGCTTGTTTTTGGAAAAGTGTTTATTTCTGTATTCCAATATTGCAACTTGCTGAAAACTGTCCACAGTGTTCCTATCATCCAGTTCTAACAGTACTGAAAAAAAATCACTTACAGATTGCCTCAAACATGATTTAGAGCTTGTTTATGAAAAAGTGTTTATTTCTGTATTTCAACATGATTTGGAGCTTGTTTTTGAAAAAGTGTTTATTTCTGTATTCCAATATTGCAACTTGCTGAAAACTGTCCACAGTGTTCCTATCATCCAGTTCTAACAGTACTGAAAAAAAATCACTTACAGATTGCCTCAAACATGATTTAGAGCTTGTTTATGAAAAAGTGTTTATTTCTGTATTTCAACATGATTTGGAGCTTGTTTTTGGAAAAGTGTTTATTTCTGTTTTCCAATATTGCAACTTGCTGAAAACTGTCCACAGTGTTCCTATCATCCAGTTCTAACAGTACTGAAAACAAAATCCCTTACAGAGTGCCTCAAACATGATTTAGAGCTTGTTTATGAAAAAGTGTTTATTTCTGTATTTCAACATGATTTGGTGCTTGTTTTTGGAAAAGTGTTTATTTCTGTATTTCAACATGATTTGGAGCTTGTTGTTGGAAAAGTGTTTATTTCTGTATTCCAATATTGCAACTTGCTGAAAACTGTCCACAGTGTTCCTATCATCCAGTTCTAACAGTACTGAAAACAAAATCCCTTACAGAGTGCCTCAAACATGATTTAAAGCTTGTTTATGAAAAAGTGTTTATTTCTGTATTTCAACATGATTTGGTGCTTGTTTTTGGAAAAGTGTTTATTTCTGTATTTCAACATGATTTGGAGCTTGTTATTGGAAAAGTGTTTATTTCTGTATTCCAATATTGCAACTTGCTGAAAACTGTCCTCAGTGTTCCTATCATCCAGTTCTAATAGTACTGAAAACAAAATCACTTACAGAGTGCCTCAAACATGATTTAGAGCTTGTTTATGAAAAAGTGTTTATTTCTGTATTTCAACATGATTTGGTGCTTGTTTTTGGAAAAGTGTTTATTTCTGTATTTCAACATGATTTGGAGCTTGTTTTTGGAAAAGTGTTTATTTCTGTATTCCAATATGATTTGGAGCTTGTTTTTGGAAAAGTGTTTATTTCTGTATTCCAATATTGCAACTTGCTGAAAACTGTCCTCAGTGTTCCTATCATCCAGTTCTAATAGTACTGAAAACAAAATCCCTTACAGAGTGCCTCAAACATGATTTAAAGCTTGTTTATGAAAAAGTGTTTATTTCTGTATTTCAACATGATTTGGTGCTTGTTTTTGGAAAAGTGTTTATTTCTGTATTTCAACATGATTTGGAGCTTGTTATTGGAAAAGTGTTTATTTCTGTATTCCAATATTGCAACTTGCTGAAAACTGTCCTCAGTGTTCCTATCATCCAGTTCTAATAGTACTGAAAACAAAATCACTTACAGAGTGCCTCAAACATGATTTAGAGCTTGTTTATGAAAAAGTGTTTATTTCTGTATTTCAACATGATTTGGAGCTGGTTTTTGGAAAAGTGTTTATTTCTGTATTTCAACATGATTTGGAGCTTGATTTTGGAAAAGTGTTTATTTCTGTATTCCAATATTGCAACTTGCTGAAAACTGTCCACAGTGTTCCTATCATCCAGTTCTAACAGTACTGAAAACAAAATCCCTTACAGAGTGCCTCAAACATGATTTAGAGCTTGTTTATGAAAAAGTGTTTATTTCTGTATTTCAACATGATTTGGTGCTTGTTTTTGGAAAAGTGTTTATTTCTGTATTTCAACATGATTTGGAGCTTGTTTTTGGAAAAGTGTTTATTTCTGTATTCCAATATGATTTGGAGCTTGTTTTTGGAAAAGTGTTTATTTCTGTATTCCAATATTGCAACTTGCTGAAAACTGTCCTCAGTGTTCCTATCATCCAGTTCTAATAGTACTGAAAACAAAATCACTTACAGAGTGCCTCAAACATGATTTAGAGCTTGTTTATGAAAAAGTGTTTATTTCTGTATTTCAACATGATTTGGAGCTGGTTTTTGGAAAAGTGTTTATTTCTGTATTTCAACATGATTTGGAGCTTGTTTTTGGAAAAGTGTTTATTTCTGTATTTCAACATGATTTGGAGCTTGTTTTTGGAAAAGTGTTTATTTCTGTATTTCAACATGATTTGGAGCTTGTTTTTGGAAAAGTGTTTATTTCTGTATTCCAATATTGCAACTTGCTGAAAACTGTCCTCAGTGTTCCTATCATCCAGTTCTAATAGTACTGAAAACAAAATCACTTACAGAGTGCCTCAAACATGATTTAGAGCTTGTTTATGAAAAACTATTTATTTCTGTATTTCAACATGATTTGGAGCTTGTTTTTGGAAAAGTGTTTATTTCTGTATTCCAATATTGCAACTTGCTGAAAACTGTCCACAGTGTTCCTATCATCCAGTTCTAACAGTACTGAAAACAAAATCCCTTACAGAGTGCCTCAAACATGATTTAGAGCTTGTTTATGAAAAAGTGTTTATTTCTGTATTTCAACATGATTTGGAGCTTGTTTTTGGAAAAGTGTTTATTTCTGTATTTCAACATGATTTGGAGCTTGTTTTTGGAAAAGTATTTATTTCTGTATTCAAATATTGCAACTTGCTGAAAACTGTCCTCAGTGTTCCTATCATCCAGTTCTAATAGTACTGAAAACAAAATCACTTACAGAGTGCCTCAAACATGATTTAGAGCTTGTTTATAAAAAAGTGTTTATTTCTGTATTTCAACATGATTTGGAGCTGGTTTTTGGAAAAGTGTTTATTTCTGTATTTCAACATGATTTGGAGCTTGTTTATGAAAAAGTGTTTATTTCTGTATTTCAACATGATTTGGTGCTTGTTTTTGGAAAAGTGTTTATTTCTGTATTTCAACATGATTTGGAGCTTGTTTTTGGAAAAGTGTTTATTTCTGTATTCCAATATTGCAACTTGCTGAAAACTGTCCACAGTGTTCCTATCATCCAGTTCTAATAGTACTGAAAACAAAATCACTTACAGAGTGCCTCAAACATGATTTAGAGCTTGTTTATGAAAAAGTGTTTATTTCTGTATTTCAACATGATTTGGAGCTGGTTTTTGGAAAAGTGTTTATTTCTGTATTCCAATATTGCAACTTGCTGAAAACTGTCCACAGTGTTCCTATCATCCAGTTCTAACAGTACTGACAACAAAATCACTTACAGAGTGCCTCAAACATGATTTAGAGCTTGTTTATGAAAAAGTGTTTATTTCTGTATTTCAACATGATTTGGAGCTTGTTTTTGGAAAAGTGTTTATTTCTGTATTTCAACATGATTTTGAGCTTGTTTTTGGAAAGTGTTAATTTCTGTATTTCAACATGATTTGGAGCTTGTTTTTGGAAAAGTGTTTATTTCTCTATTCCAATATTGCAACTTGCTGAAAACTGTCCACAGTTTACCTATCATCCACTTCTAACAGTACTGGAAAAAAAATCACTTCCAGAGTGCCTCAAGCATGATTTAGAGCTTGTTTATGAAAAAGTGTTTATTTCTGTATTTCAACATGATTTGGAGCTTGTTTTTGGAAAAGTGTTTTTTTCTGTATTCCAATATTGCAACTTGCTGAAAACTGTACACAGTGTTCCTATCATCAAGTTCTAACAGTACTGAAAAAAAAAGCACTTACATAGTGCCTCAAACATGATTTAGAGCTTGTTTATGAAAAAGTGTTTATTTCTGTATTTCAACATGATTTGGAGCTTGTTTTTGGAAAAGTGTTTATTTCTGTATTTCAACATGATTTGGAGCTTGTTTTTGGAAAAGTGTTTATTTCTGTATTTCAACATGATTTGAAGCTTGTTTTTGGAAAAGTGTTTTTTTCTGTATTCCAATATTGCAACTTGCTGAAAACTGTACACAGTGTTCCTATCATCCAGTTCTAACAGTACTGAAAAAAAATCACTTACATAGTGCCTCAAACATGATTTAGAGCTTGTTTATGAAAAAGTGTTTATTTCTGTATTTCAACATGATTTGGTGCTTGTTTTTGGAAAAGTGTTTATTTCTGTATTCCAATATTGCAACTTGCTGAAAACTGTCCTCAGTGTTCCTATCATCCAGTTCTAATAGTACTGAAAACAAAATCACTTACAGAGTGCCTCAAACATGATTTAGAGCTTGTTTATGAAAAAGTGTTTATTTCTGTATTTCAACATGATTTGGAGCTTGTTTTTGGAAAAGTGTTTATTTCTGTATTTCAACATGATTTGAAGCTTGTTTTTGGAAAAGTGTTTTTTTCTGTATTCAAATATTGCAACTTGCTGAAAACTGTCCACAGTGTTCCTATCATCCAGTTCTAATAGTACTGAAAACAAAATCACTTACAGAGTGCCTCAAACATGATTTAGAGCTTGTTTATGAAAAAGTGTTTATTTCTGTATTTCAACATGATTTGGTGCTTGTTTTTGGAAAAGTGTTTATTTCTGTATTTCAACATGATTTGGAGCTTGTTTTTGGAAAAGTGTTTATTTCTGTATTTCAACATGATTTGGAGCTTGTTTTTGGAAAAGTGTTTTTTTCTTTATTCCAATATTGCAACTTGCTGAAAACTGTCCACAGTGTTCCTATCATCCAGTTCTAACAGTACTGACAACAAAATCACTTACAGAGTGCCTCAAACATGATTTAGAGCTTGTTTATGAAAAAGTGTTTATTTCTGTATTTCAACATGATTTGGAGCTTGTTTTTGGAAAAGTGTTTATTTCTGTATTTCAACATGATTTTGAGCTTGTTTTTGGAAAGTGTTAATTTCTGTATTTCAACATGATTTGGAGCTTGTTTTTGGAAAAGTGTTTATTTCTCTATTCCAATATTGCAACTTGCTGAAAACTGTCCACAGTTTACCTATCATCCACTTCTAACAGTACTGGAAAAAAAATCACTTCCAGAGTGCCTCAAGCATGATTTAGAGCTTGTTTATGAAAAAGTGTTTATTTCTGTATTTCAACATGATTTGGAGCTTGTTTTTGGAAAAGTGTTTTTTTCTGTATTCCAATATTGCAACTTGCTGAAAACTGTACACAGTGTTCCTATCATCAAGTTCTAACAGTACTGAAAAAAAAAGCACTTACATAGTGCCTCAAACATGATTTAGAGCTTGTTTATGAAAAAGTGTTTATTTCTGTATTTCAACATGATTTGGAGCTTGTTTTTGGAAAAGTGTTTATTTCTGTATTTCAACATGATTTGGAGCTTGTTTTTGGAAAAGTGTTTATTTCTGTATTTCAACATGATTTGAAGCTTGTTTTTGGAAAAGTGTTTTTTTCTGTATTCCAATATTGCAACTTGCTGAAAACTGTACACAGTGTTCCTATCATCCAGTTCTAACAGTACTGAAAAAAAATCACTTACATAGTGCCTCAAACATGATTTAGAGCTTGTTTATGAAAAAGTGTTTATTTCTGTATTTCAACATGATTTGGAGCTTGTTTTTGGAAAAGTGTTTATTTCTGTATTTCAACATGATTTTGAGCTTGTTTTTGGAAAGTGTTCATTTCTGTATTTCAACATGATTTGGAGCTTGTTTTTGGAAAAGTGTTTATTTCTCTATTCCAATATTGCAACTTGCTGAAAACTGTACACAGTGTACCTATCATCCAGTTCTAACAGTACAGAAAAAAAATCACTTCCAGAGTGCCTCAAACATGATTTAGAGCTTGTTTATGAAAAAGTGTTTATTTCTGTATTTCAACGTGATTTTGAGCTTGTTTTTGGAAAGTGTTCATTTCTGTATTTCAACATGATTTGGACCTTGTTTTTGGAAAAGTGTTTTTTTTTTCTGTATTCCAATATTGCAACTTGCTGAAAACTGTACACAGTGTTCCTATCATCCAGTTCTAACAGTACTGAACAAAAATCACTTACATAGTGCCTCAAACATGATTTAGAGCTTGTTTATGAAATTGTGTTTATTTCTCTATTTCAACATGATTTGGAGCTTGTTTTTGGAAAAGTGTTTATTTCTGTATTTCAACATGACTTTGAGCTTGTTTTTGGAAAAGTGTTCACTTCTGTATTTCAACATGATTTTGAGCTTGTTTTTGGAAAAGTGTTTATTTCTGTATTTCAACATGATTTTGAGCTTGTTTTTGGAAAAGTGTTCATTTCTGTATTTCAACATGATTTGGAGCTTGTTTTGGAAAAGTGTTTATTTCTGTATTCCAATATTGCAACTTGCTGAAAACTGTCCACAGTGTTCCTATCATCCAGTTCCAACAGAACTGAGAGAAAAAAATCCCTTCCAGAGTGCCTCAAACATGATTTAGAGCTTGTTTATGAAAAAGTGTTTATTTCTGTATTTCAACATGATTTGGTGCTTGTTTTTGGAAAAGTGTTTATTTCTGTATTTCAACATGATTTGGAGCTTGTTTTTGGAAAAGTGTTTATTTCTGTATTCCAATATTGCAACTTGCTGAAAACTGTCCTCAGTGTTCCTATCATCCAGTTCTAATAGTACTGAAAACAAAATCACTTACAGAGTGCCTCAAACATGATTTAGAGCTTGTTTATGAAAAAGTGTTTATTTCTGTATTTCAACATGATTTGGAGCTGGTTTTTGGAAAAGTGTTTATTTCTGTATTTCAACATGATTTGGAGCTTGTTTTTGGAAAAGTGTTTATTTCTGTATTTCAACATGATTTGGAGCTTGTTTTTGGAAAAGTGTTTATTTCTGTATTTCAACATGATTTGGAGCTTGTTTTTGGAAAAGTGTTTATTTCTGTATTCAAATATTGCAACTTGCTGAAAACTGTCCACAGTGTTCCTATCATCCAGTTCTAATAGTACTGAAAACAAAATCACTTCCAGAGTGCCTCAAACATGATTTAGAGCTTGTTTATGAAAAAGTGTTTATTTCTGTATTTCAACGTGATTTTGAGCTTGTTTTTGGAAAGTGTTCATTTCTGTATTTCAACATGATTTGGAGCTTGTTTTTGGAAAAGTGTTTTTTTCTGTATTCCAATATTGCAACTTGCTGAAAACTGTACACAGTGTTCCTATCATCAAGTTCTAACAGTACTGAAAAAAAAAGCACTTACATAGTGCCTCAAACATGATTTAGAGCTTGTTTATGAAAAAGTGTTTATTTCTGTATTTCAACATGATTTGGAGCTTGTTTTTGGAAAAGTGTTTATTTCTGTATTTCAACATGATTTGGAGCTTGTTTTTGGAAAAGTGTTTATTTCTGTATTTCAACATGATTTGAAGCTTGTTTTTGGAAAAGTGTTTTTTTCTGTATTCCAATATTGCAACTTGCTGAAAACTGTACACAGTGTTCCTATCATCCAGTTCTAACAGTACTGAAAAAAAATCACTTACATAGTGCCTCAAACATGATTTAGAGCTTGTTTATGAAAAAGTGTTTATTTCTGTATTTCAACATGATTTGGAGCTTGTTTTTGGAAAAGTGTTTATTTCTGTATTTCAACATGATTTTGAGCTTGTTTTTGGAAAGTGTTCATTTCTGTATTTCAACATGATTTGGAGCTTGTTTTTGGAAAAGTGTTTATTTCTCTATTCCAATATTGCAACTTGCTGAAAACTGTACACAGTGTACCTATCATCCAGTTCTAACAGTACAGAAAAAAAATCACTTCCAGAGTGCCTCAAACATGATTTAGAGCTTGTTTATGAAAAAGTGTTTATTTCTGTATTTCAACGTGATTTTGAGCTTGTTTTTGGAAAGTGTTCATTTCTGTATTTCAACATGATTTGGACCTTGTTTTTGGAAAAGTGTTTTTTTTTCTGTATTCCAATATTGCAACTTGCTGAAAACTGTACACAGTGTTCCTATCATCCAGTTCTAACAGTACTGAACAAAAATCACTTACATAGTGCCTCAAACATGATTTAGAGCTTGTTTAAGAAATTGTGTTTATTTCTCTATTTCAACATGATTTGGAGCTTGTTTTTGGAAAAGTGTTTATTTCTGTATTTCAACATGACTTTGAGCTTGTTTTTGGAAAAGTGTTCACTTCTGTATTTCAACATGATTTTGAGCTTGTTTTTGGAAAAGTGTTTATTTCTGTATTTCAACATGATTTTGAGCTTGTTTTTGGAAAAGTGTTCATTTCTGTATTTCAACATGATTTGGAGCTTGTTTTGGAAAAGTGTTTATTTCTGTATTCCAATATTGCAACTTGCTGAAAACTGTCCACAGTGTTCCTATCATCCAGTTCCAACAGAACTGAGAGAAAAAAATCCCTTCCAGAGTGCCTCAAACATGATTTAGAGCTTGTTTATGAAAAAGTGTTTATTTCTGTATTTCAACATGATTTGGTGCTTGTTTTTGGAAAAGTGTTTATTTCTGTATTTCAACATGATTTGGAGCTTGTTTTTGGAAAAGTGTTTATTTCTGTATTCCAATATTGCAACTTGCTGAAAACTGTCCTCAGTGTTCCTATCATCCAGTTCTAATAGTACTGAAAACAAAATCACTTACAGAGTGCCTCAAACATGATTTAGAGCTTGTTTATGAAAAAGTGTTTATTTCTGTATTTCAACATGATTTGGAGCTGGTTTTTGGAAAAGTGTTTATTTCTGTATTTCAACATGATTTGGAGCTTGTTTTTGGAAAAGTGTTTATTTCTGTATTTCAACATGATTTGGAGCTTGTTTTTGGAAAAGTGTTTATTTCTGTATTTCAACATGATTTGGAGCTTGTTTTTGGAAAAGTGTTTATTTCTGTATTCAAATATTGCAACTTGCTGAAAACTGTCCACAGTGTTCCTATCATCCAGTTCTAATAGTACTGAAAACAAAATCACTTCCAGAGTGCCTCAAACATGATTTAGAGCTTGTTTATGAAAAAGTGTTTATTTCTGTATTTCAACGTGATTTTGAGCTTGTTTTTGGAAAGTGTTCATTTCTGTATTTCAACATGATTTGGACCTTGTTTTTGGAAAAGTGTTTTTTTTTTCTGTATTCCAATATTGCAACTTGCTGAAAACTGTACACAGTGTTCCTATCATCCAGTTCTAACAGTACTGAACAAAAATCACTTACATAGTGCCTCAAACATGATTTAGAGCTTGTTTATGAAATTGTGTTTATTTCTCTATTTCAACATGATTTGGAGCTTGTTTTTGGAAAAGTGTTTATTTCTGTATTTCAACATGACTTTGAGCTTGTTTTTGGAAAAGTGTTCACTTCTGTATTTCAACATGATTTTGAGCTTGTTTTTGGAAAAGTGTTTATTTCTGTATTTCAACATGATTTTGAGCTTGTTTTTGGAAAAGTGTTCATTTCTGTATTTCAACATGATTTGGAGCTTGTTTTGGAAAAGTGTTTATTTCTGTATTCCAATATTGCAACTTGCTGAAAACTGTCCACAGTGTTCCTATCATCCAGTTCCAACAGAACTGAGAGAAAAAAATCCCTTCCAGAGTGCCTCAAACATGATTTAGAGCTTGTTTATGAAAAAGTGTTTATTTCTGTATTTCAACATGATTTGGTGCTTGTTTTTGGAAAAGTGTTTATTTCTGTATTTCAACATGATTTGGAGCTTGTTTTTGGAAAAGTGTTTATTTCTGTATTCCAATATTGCAACTTGCTGAAAACTGTCCTCAGTGTTCCTATCATCCAGTTCTAATAGTACTGAAAACAAAATCACTTACAGAGTGCCTCAAACATGATTTAGAGCTTGTTTATGAAAAAGTGTTTATTTCTGTATTTCAACATGATTTGGAGCTGGTTTTTGGAAAAGTGTTTATTTCTGTATTTCAACATGATTTGGAGCTTGTTTTTGGAAAAGTGTTTATTTCTGTATTTCAACATGATTTGGAGCTTGTTTTTGGAAAAGTGTTTATTTCTGTATTTCAACATGATTTGGAGCTTGTTTTTGGAAAAGTGTTTATTTCTGTATTCAAATATTGCAACTTGCTGAAAACTGTCCACAGTGTTCCTATCATCCAGTTCTAATAGTACTGAAAACAAAATCACTTACAGAGTGCCTCAAACATGATTTAGAGCTTGTTTATGAAAAAGTGTTTATTTCTGTATTTCAACATGATTTGGTGCTTGTTTTTGGAAAAGTGTTTATTTCTGTATTTCAACATGATTTGGAGCTTGTTTTTGGAAAAGTGTTTATTTCTGTATTCCAATATTGCAACTTGCTGAAAACTGTCCACAGTGTTCCTATCATCCAGTTCTAATAGTACTGAAAACAAAATCACTTACAGAGTGCCTCAAACATGATTTAGAGCTTGTTTATGAAAAAGTGTTTATTTCTGTATTTCAACATGATTTGGAGCTGGTTTTTGGAAAAGTGTTTATTTCTGTATTCCAATATTGCAACTTGCTGAAAACTGTCCACAGTTTCCTATCATCCAGTTCTAACAGTCCTGAAAACAAAATCCCTTACAGAGTGCCTCAAACATGATTTAGAGCTTGTTTATGAAAAAGTGTTTATTTCTGTATTTCAACATGATTTGGTGCTTGTTTTTGGAAAAGTGTTTATTTCTGTATTTCAACATGATTTGGAGCTTGTTTTTGGAAAAGTGTTTTTTTCTTTATTCCAATATTGCAACTTGCTGAAAACTGTCCACAGTGTTCCTATCATCCAGTTCTAACAGTACTGACAACAAAATCACTTACAGAGTGCCTCAAACATGATTTAGAGCTTGTTTATGAAAAAGTGTTTATTTCTGTATTTCAACATGATTTGGAGCTTGTTTTTGGAAAAGTGTTTATTTCTGTATTTCAACATGATTTTGAGTTTGTTTTTTGAAAAGTGGTCATTTCTGTATTTCAACATGATTTGGAGCTTGTTTTTGGAAAAGTGTTTATGTCTGTATTCCAATATTGCAACTTGCTGAAAACTGTCCACAGTGTTCCTACCATCCAGTTCTAACAGCACTGAAAAAAAAATAACTTACAGAGTGACTCAAACATGATTTAGAGCTTGTTCATGAAAAAGTGTTTATTTCTCTATTTCAACATGATTTGGAGCTTGTTTTTGGAAAAGTGTTTATTTCTGTATTTCAACATGATTTTGAGCTTGTTTTTGGAAAGTGTTAATTTCTGTATTTCAACATGATTTGGAGCTTGTTTTTGGAAAAGTGTTTATTTCTCTATTCCAATATTGCAACTTGCTGAAAACTGTCCACAGTTTACCTATCATCCACTTCTAACAGTACTGGAAAAAAAATCACTTCCAGAGTGCCTCAAGCATGATTTAGAGCTTGTTTATGAAAAAGTGTTTATTTCTGTATTTCAACATGATTTGGAGCTTGTTTTTGGAAAAGTGTTTTTTTCTGTATTCCAATATTGCAACTTGCTGAAAACTGTACACAGTGTTCCTATCATCAAGTTCTAACAGTACTGAAAAAAAAAGTACTTACATAGTGCCTCAAACATGATTTAGAGCTTGTTTATGAAAAAGTGTTTATTTCTGTATTTCAACATGATTTGGAGCTTGTTTTTGGAAAAGTGTTTATTTCTGTATTTCAACATGATTTGGAGCTTGTTTTTGGAAAAGTGTTTATTTCTGTATTTCAACATGATTTGAAGCTTGTTTTTGGAAAAGTGTTTTTTTCTGTATTCCAATATTGCAACTTGCTGAAAACTGTACACAGTGTTCCTATCATCCAGTTCTAACAGTACTGAAAAAAAATCACTTACATAGTGCCTCAAACATGATTTAGAGCTTGTTTATGAAAAAGTGTTTATTTCTGTATTTCAACATGATTTGGAGCTTGTTTTTGGAAAAGTGTTTATTTCTGTATTTCAACATGATTTTGAGCTTGTTTTTGGAAAGTGTTCATTTCTGTATTTCAACATGATTTGGAGCTTGTTTTTGGAAAAGTGTTTATTTCTCTATTCCAATATTGCAACTTGCTGAAAACTGTACACAGTGTACCTATCATCCAGTTCTAACAGTACAGAAAAAAAATCACTTCCAGAGTGCCTCAAACATGATTTAGAGCTTGTTTATGAAAAAGTGTTTATTTCTGTATTTCAACGTGATTTTGAGCTTGTTTTTGGAAAGTGTTCATTTCTGTATTTCAACATGATTTGGACCTTGTTTTTGGAAAAGTGTTTTTTTTTCTGTATTCCAATATTGCAACTTGCTGAAAACTGTACACAGTGTTCCTATCATCCAGTTCTAACAGTACTGAAAAAAAATCACTTACATAGTGCCTCAAACATGATTTAGAGCTTGTTTATGAAATTGTGTT
The DNA here is from genome assembly GCF_029448725.1 of Salvelinus fontinalis. Taxonomy (NCBI): domain Eukaryota; kingdom Metazoa; phylum Chordata; class Actinopteri; order Salmoniformes; family Salmonidae; genus Salvelinus; species Salvelinus fontinalis. The sequence goes on from NW_026600258.1 coordinate 489,661, forward strand.
TATTTCTCTATTTCAACATGATTTGGAGCTTGTTTTTGGAAAAGTGTTTATTTCTGTATTTCAACATGACTTTGAGCTTGTTTTTGGAAAAGTGTTCACTTCTGTATTTCAACATGATTTTGAGCTTGTTTTTGGAAAAGTGTTTATTTCTGTATTTCAACATGATTTTGAGCTTGTTTTTGGAAAAGTGTTCATTTCTGTATTTCAACATGATTTGGAGCTTGTTTTGGAAAAGTGTTTATTTCTGTATTCCAATATTGCAACTTGCTGAAAACTGTCCACAGTGTTCCTATCATCCAGTTCCAACAGAACTGAGAGAAAAAAATCCCTTCCAGAGTGCCTCAAACATGATTTAGAGCTTGTTTATGAAAAAGTTTTATTTCTGTATTTCAACATGATTTGGAGCTTGTTTTTGGAAAAGTGTTTATTTCTGTATTTCAACATGATTTTGAGCTTGTTTTTGGAAAGTGTTCATTTCTGTATTTCAACATGATTTGGAACTTGTTTTTGGAAAAGTGTTTATTTCTCTATTCCAATATTGCAACTTGCTGAAAACGGTACACAGTGTACCTATCATCCAGTTCTAACAGTACTGAAAAAAAAGCACTTCCAGAGTGCCTCAAACATGATTTAGAGCTTGTTTATGAAAAAGTGTTTATTTCTGTATTTCAACATGATTTGGAGCTTGTTTTTGGAAAAGTGTTTATTTCTGTATTTCAACATGATTTGGAGCTTGTTTTTGGAAAAGTGTTTATTTCTCTATTCCAATATTGCAACTTGCTGAAAACTGTCCACAGTGTTCCTATCATCCAGTTCTAACAGTACTGGAAAAAAATCCCTTCCAGAGTGCCTCAAACATCATTTAGAGCTTGTTTATGAAAAAAAAATATTTCTGTATTTCAACATGATTTGGAGCTTGTTTTTGGAAAAGTGTTTATTTCTGTATTTCAACATGATTTGGAGCTTGTTTTTGGAAAAGTGTTCATTTCTGTATTTCAACATGATTTGAAGCTTGTTTTTGGAAAAGTGTTTATTTCTGTATTCCAATATTGCAACTTGCTGAAAACTGTACACAGTGTTCCTATCATCCAGTTCTAACAGTACTGAAAAAAAATAACTTACAGATTGCCTCAAACATGATTTAGAGCTTGTTTATGAAAAAGTGTTTATTTCTGTATTTCAACATGATTTGGAGCTTGTTTTTGGAAAAGTGTTTATTTCTGTATTTCAACGTGATTTTGAGCTTGTTTTTGGAAAGTGTTCATTTCTGTATTTCAACATGATTTGGACCTTGTTTTTGGAAAAGTGTTTTTTTTTCTGTATTCCAATATTGCAACTTGCTGAAAACTGTACACAGTGTTCCTATCATCCAGTTCTAACAGTACTGAAAAAAAATCACTTACATAGTGCCTCAAACATGATTTAGAGCTTGTTTATGAAATTGTGTTTATTTCTCTATTTCAACATGATTTGGAGCTTGTTTTTGGAAAAGTGTTTATTTCTGTATTTCAACATGACTTTGAGCTTGTTTTTGGAAAAGTGTTCACTTCTGTATTTCAACATGATTTGGAGCTTGTTTTTGGAAAAGTGTTTATTTCTGTATTTCAACATGATTTTGAGCTTGTTTTTGGAAAAGTGTTCATTTCTGTATTTCAACATGATTTGGAGCTTGTTTTGGAAAAGTGTTTATTTCTGTATTCCAATATTGCAACTTGCTGAAAACTGTCCACAGTGTTCCTATCATCCAGTTCCAACAGTACTGAGAAAAAAAAATCCCTTCCAGAGTGCCTCAAACATGATTTAGATCTTGTTTATGAAAAAGTTTTATTTCTGTATTTCAACATGATTTGGAGCTTGTTTTTGGAAAAGTGTTTATTTCTGTATTTCAACATGATTTGGAGCTTGTTTTTGGAAAAGTGTTTATTTCTGTATTTCAACATGATTTGAAGCTTGTTTTTGGAAAAGTGTTTTTTTCTGTATTCCAATATTGCAACTTGCTGAAAACTGTACACAGTGTTCCTATCATCCAGTTCTAACAGTACTGAAAGAAAATCACTTACATAGTGCCTCAAACATGATTTAGAGCTTGTTTATGAAAAAGTTTTATTTATGTATTTCAACATGATTTGGAGCTTGTTTTTGGAAAAGTGTTTATTTCTGTATTTCAACATGATTTGGAGCTTGTTTTTGGAAAAGTGTTTATTTCTGTATTTCAACATGATTTGAAGCTTGTTTTTGGAAAAGTGTTTTTTTCTGTATTCCAATATTGCAACTTGCTGAAAACTGTACACAGTGTTCCTATCATCCAGTTCTAACAGTACTGAAAAAAAATCACTTACATAGTGCCTCAAACATGATTTAGAGCTTGTTTATGAAATTGTGTTTATTTCTCTATTTCAACATGATTTGGAGCTTGTTTTTGGAAAAGTGTTTATTTCTGTATTTCAACATGACTTTGAGCTTGTTTTTGGAAAAGTGTTCACTTCTGTATTTCAACATGATTTGGAGCTTGTTTTTGGAAAAGTGTTTATTTCTGTATTTCAACATGATTTTGAGCTTGTTTTTGGAAAAGTGTTCATTTCTGTATTTCAACATGATTTGGAGCTTGTTTTGGAAAAGTGTTTATTTCTGTATTCCAATATTGCAACTTGCTGAAAACTGTCCACAGTGTTCCTATCATCCAGTTCCAACAGTACTGAGAAAAAAAAATCCCTTCCAGAGTGCCTCAAACATGATTTAGATCTTGTTTATGAAAAAGTTTTATTTCTGTATTTCAACATGATTTGGAGCTTGTTTTTGGAAAAGTGTTTATTTCTGTATTTCAACATGATTTGGAGCTTGTTTTTGGAAAAGTGTTTATTTCTGTATTTCAACATGATTTGAAGCTTGTTTTTGGAAAAGTGTTTTTTTCTGTATTCCAATATTGCAACTTGCTGAAAACTGTACACAGTGTTCCTATCATCCAGTTCTAACAGTACTGAAAGAAAATCACTTACATAGTGCCTCAAACATGATTTAGAGCTTGTTTATGAAAAAGTTTTATTTCTGTATTTCAACATGATTTGGAGCTTGTTTTTGGAAAAGTGTTTATTTCTGTATTTCAACGTGATTTTGAGCTTGTTTTTGGAAAGTGTTCATTTCTGTATTTCAACATGATTTGGACCTTGTTTTTGGAAAAGTGTTTTTTTTTCTGTATTCCAATATTGCAACTTGCTGAAAACTGTACACAGTGTTCCTATCATCCAGTTCTAACAGTACTGAAAAAAAATCACTTACATAGTGCCTCAAACATGATTTAGAGCTTGTTTATGAAATTGTGTTTATTTCTCTATTTCAACATGATTTGGAGCTTGTTTTTGGAAAAGTGTTTATTTCTGTATTTCAACATGACTTTGAGCTTGTTTTTGGAAAAGTGTTCACTTCTGTATTTCAACATGATTTGGAGCTTGTTTTTGGAAAAGTGTTTATTTCTGTATTTCAACATGATTTTGAGCTTGTTTTTGGAAAAGTGTTCATTTCTGTATTTCAACATGATTTGGAGCTTGTTTTGGAAAAGTGTTTATTTCTGTATTCCAATATTGCAACTTGCTGAAAACTGTCCACAGTGTTCCTATCATCCAGTTCCAACAGTACTGAGAAAAAAAAATCCCTTCCAGAGTGCCTCAAACATGATTTAGATCTTGTTTATGAAAAAGTTTTATTTCTGTATTTCAACATGATTTGGAGCTTGTTTTTGGAAAAGTGTTTATTTCTGTATTTCAACATGATTTGGAGCTTGTTTTTGGAAAAGTGTTTATTTCTGTATTTCAACATGATTTGAAGCTTGTTTTTGGAAAAGTGTTTTTTTCTGTATTCCAATATTGCAACTTGCTGAAAACTGTACACAGTGTTCCTATCATCCAGTTCTAACAGTACTGAAAGAAAATCACTTACATAGTGCCTCAAACATGATTTAGAGCTTGTTTATGAAAAAGTTTTATTTATGTATTTCAACATGATTTGGAGCTTGTTTTTGGAAAAGTGTTTATTTCTGTATTTCAACATGATTTGGAGCTTGTTTTTGGAAAAGTGTTCACTTCTGTATTTCAACATGATTTGGAGCTTGTTTTTGGAAAAGTGTTTATTTCTGTATTTCAACATGATTTTGAGCTTGTTTTTGGAAAAGTGTTCATTTCTGTATTTCAACATGATTTGGAGCTTGTTTTGGAAAAGTGTTTATTTCTGTATTCCAATATTGCAACTTGCTGAAAACTGTCCACAGTGTTCCTATCATCCAGTTCCAACAGTACTGAGAAAAAAAAATCCCTTCCAGAGTGCCTCAAACATGATTTAGATCTTGTTTATGAAAAAGTTTTATTTCTGTATTTCAACATGATTTGGAGCTTGTTTTTGGAAAAGTGTTTATTTCTGTATTTCAACATGATTTGGAGCTTGTTTTTGGAAAAGTGTTTATTTCTGTATTTCAACATGATTTGAAGCTTGTTTTTGGAAAAGTGTTTTTTTTCTGTATTCCAATATTGCAACTTGCTGAAAACTGTACACAGTGTTCCTATCATCCAGTTCTAACAGTACTGAAAGAAAATCACTTACATAGTGCCTCAAACATGATTTAGAGCTTGTTTATGAAAAAGTTTTATTTATGTATTTCAACATGATTTGGAGCTTGTTTTTGGAAAAGTGTTTATTTCTGTATTTCAACATGATTTGGAGCTTGTTTTTGGAAAAGTGTTTATTTCTGTATTTCAACATGATTTGAAGCTTGTTTTTGGAAAAGTGTTTTTTTCTGTATTCCAATATTGCAACTTGCTGAAAACTGTACACAGTGTTCCTATCATCCAGTTCTAACAGTACTGAAAAAAAATCACTTACATAGTGCCTCAAACATGATTTAGAGCTTGTTTATGAAATTGTGTTTATTTCTCTATTTCAACATGATTTGGAGCTTGTTTTTGGAAAAGTGTTTATTTCTGTATTTCAACATGACTTTGAGCTTGTTTTTGGAAAAGTGTTCACTTCTGTATTTCAACATGATTTGGAGCTTGTTTTTGGAAAAGTGTTTATTTCTGTATTTCAACATGATTTTGAGCTTGTTTTTGGAAAAGTGTTCATTTCTGTATTTCAACATGATTTGGAGCTTGTTTTGGAAAAGTGTTTATTTCTGTATTCCAATATTGCAACTTGCTGAAAACTGTCCACAGTGTTCCTATCATCCAGTTCCAACAGTACTGAGAAAAAAAAATCCCTTCCAGAGTGCCTCAAACATGATTTAGATCTTGTTTATGAAAAAGTTTTATTTCTGTATTTCAACATGATTTGGAGCTTGTTTTTGGAAAAGTGTTTATTTCTGTATTTCAACATGATTTGGAGCTTGTTTTTGGAAAAGTGTTTATTTCTGTATTTCAACATGATTTGAAGCTTGTTTTTGGAAAAGTGTTTTTTTCTGTATTCCAATATTGCAACTTGCTGAAAACTGTACACAGTGTTCCTATCATCCAGTTCTAACAGTACTGAAAGAAAATCACTTACATAGTGCCTCAAACATGATTTAGAGCTTGTTTATGAAAAAGTTTTATTTCTGTATTTCAACATGATTTGGAGCTTGTTTTTGGAAAAGTGTTTATTTCTGTATTTCAACATGATTTGGAGCTTGTTTTTGGAAAAGTGTTTATTTCTGTATTTCAACATGATTTGAAGCTTGTTTTTGGAAAAGTGTTTTTTTCTGTATTCCAATATTGCAACTTGCTGAAAACTGTACACAGTGTTCCTATCATCCAGTTCTAACAGTACTGAAAAAAAATCACTTACATAGTGCCTCAAACATGATTTAGAGCTTGTTTATGAAATTGTGTTTATTTCTGTATTTCAACATGATTTGGAGCTTGTTTTTGGAAAAGTGTTCACTTCTGTATTTCAACATGATTTGGAGCTTGTTTTTGGAAAAGTGTTTATTTCTGTATTTCAACATGATTTTGAGCTTGTTTTTGGAAAAGTGTTTATTTCTGTATTTCAACATGATTTGAAGCTTGTTTTTGGAAAAGTGTTTTTTTCTGTATTCCAATATTGCAACTTGCTGAAAACTGTACACAGTGTTCCTATCATCCAGTTCTAACAGTACTGAAAGAAAATCACTTACATAGTGCCTCAAACATGATTTAGAGCTTGTTTATGAAAAAGTTTTATTTATGTATTTCAACATGATTTGGAGCTTGTTTTTGGAAAAGTGTTTATTTCTGTATTTCAACATGATTTGGAGCTTGTTTTTGGAAAAGTGTTTATTTCTGTATTTCAACATGATTTGAAGCTTGTTTTTGGAAAAGTGTTTTTTTCTGTATTCCAATATTGCAACTTGCTGAAAACTGTACACAGTGTTCCTATCATCCAGTTCTAACAGTACTGAAAAAAAATCACTTACATAGTGCCTCAAACATGATTTAGAGCTTGTTTATGAAATTGTGTTTATTTCTCTATTTCAACATGATTTGGAGCTTGTTTTTGGAAAAGTGTTTATTTCTGTATTTCAACATGACTTTGAGCTTGTTTTTGGAAAAGTGTTCACTTCTGTATTTCAACATGATTTGGAGCTTGTTTTTGGAAAAGTGTTTATTTCTGTATTTCAACATGATTTTGAGCTTGTTTTTGGAAAAGTGTTCATTTCTGTATTTCAACATGATTTGGAGCTTGTTTTGGAAAAGTGTTTATTTCTGTATTCCAATATTGCAACTTGCTGAAAACTGTCCACAGTGTTCCTATCATCCAGTTCCAACAGTACTGAGAAAAAAAAATCCCTTCCAAAGTGCCTCAAACATGATTTAGATCTTGTTTATGAAAAAGTTTTATTTCTGTATTTCAACATGATTTGGAGCTTGTTTTTGGAAAAGTGTTTATTTCTGTATTTCAACATGATTTGGAGCTTGTTTTTGGAAAAGTGTTTATTTCTGTATTTCAACATGATTTGAAGCTTGTTTTTGGAAAAGTGTTTTTTTCTGTATTCCAATATTGCAACTTGCTGAAAACTGTACACAGTGTTCCTATCATCCAGTTCTAACAGTACTGAAAGAAAATCACTTACATAGTGCCTCAAACATGATTTAGAGCTTGTTTATGAAAAAGTTTTATTTCTGTATTTCAACATGATTTGGAGCTTGTTTTTGGAAAAGTGTTTATTTCTGTATTTCAACATGATTTGGAGCTTGTTTTTGGAAAAGTGTTTATTTCTGTATTTCAACATGATTTGAAGCTTGTTTTTTGAAAAGTGTTTTTTTCTGTATTCCAATATTGCAACTTGCTGAAAACTGTACACAGTGTTCCTATCATCCAGTTCTAACAGTACTGAAAAAAAATCACTTACATAGTGCCTCAAACATGATTTAGAGCTTGTTTATGAAATTGTGTTTATTTCTCTATTTCAACATGATTTGGAGCTTGTTTTTGGAAAAGTGTTTATTTCTGTATTTCAACATGATTTGAAGCTTGTTTTTGGAAAAGTGTTTTTTTCTGTATTCCAATATTGCAACTTGCTGAAAACTGTACACAGTGTTCCTATCATCCAGTTCTAACAGTACTGAAAGAAAATCACTTACATAGTGCCTCAAACATGATTTAGAGCTTGTTTATGAAAAAGTTTTATTTATGTATTTCAACATGATTTGGAGCTTGTTTTTGGAAAAGTGTTTATTTCTGTATTTCAACATGATTTGGAGCTTGTTTTTGGAAAAGTGTTTATTTCTGTATTTCAACATGATTTGAAGCTTGTTTTTGGAAAAGTGTTTTTTTCTGTATTCCAATATTGCAACTTGCTGAAAACTGTACACAGTGTTCCTATCATCCAGTTCTAACAGTACTGAAAAAAAATCACTTACATAGTGCCTCAAACATGATTTAGAGCTTGTTTATGAAATTGTGTTTATTTCTCTATTTCAACATGATTTGGAGCTTGTTTTTGGAAAAGTGTTTATTTCTGTATTTCAACATGACTTTGAGCTTGTTTTTGGAAAAGTGTTCACTTCTGTATTTCAACATGATTTGGAGCTTGTTTTTGGAAAAGTGTTTATTTCTGTATTTCAACATGATTTTGAGCTTGTTTTTAGAAAAGTGTTCATTTCTGTATTTCAACATGATTTGGAGCTTGTTTTGGAAAAGTGTTTATTTCTGTATTCCAATATTGCAACTTGCTGAAAACTGTCCACAGTGTTCCTATCATCCAGTTCCAACAGTACTGAGAAAAAAAAATCCCTTCCAAAGTGCCTCAAACATGATTTAGATCTTGTTTATGAAAAAGTTTTATTTCTGTATTTCAACATGATTTGGAGCTTGTTTTTGGAAAAGTGTTTATTTCTGTATTTCAACATGATTTGGAGCTTGTTTTTGGAAAAGTGTTTATTTCTGTATTTCAACATGATTTGAAGCTTGTTTTTGGAAAAGTGTTTTTTTCTGTATTCCAATATTGCAACTTGCTGAAAACTGTACACAGTGTTCCTATCATCCAGTTCTAACAGTACTGAAAGAAAATCACTTACATAGTGCCTCAAACATGATTTAGAGCTTGTTTATGAAAAAGTTTTATTTCTGTATTTCAACATGATTTGGAGCTTGTTTTTGGAAAAGTGTTTATTTCTGTATTTCAACATGATTTGGAGCTTGTTTTTGGAAAAGTGTTTATTTCTGTATTTCAACATGATTTGAAGCTTGTTTTTGGAAAAGTGTTTTTTTCTGTATTCCAATATTGCAACTTGCTGAAAACTGTACACAGTGTTCCTATCATCCAGTTCTAACAGTACTGAAAAAAAATCACTTACATAGTGCCTCAAACATGATTTAGAGCTTGTTTATGAAATTGTGTTTATTTCTCTATTTCAACATGATTTGGAGCTTGTTTTTGGAAAAGTGTTTATTTCTGTATTTCAACATGACTTTGAGCTTGTTTTTGGAAAAGTGTTCACTTCTGTATTTCAACATGATTTGGAGCTTGTTTTTGGAAAAGTGTTTATTTCTGTATTTCAACATGATTTTGAGCTTGTTTTTGGAAAAGTGTTCATTTCTGTATTTCAACATGATTTGGAGCTTGTTTTGGAAAAGTGTTTATTTCTGTATTCCAATATTGCAACTTGCTGAAAACTGTCCACAGTGTTCCTATCATCCAGTTCCAACAGTACTGAGAAAAAAAAATCCCTTCCAGAGTGCCTCAAACATGATTTAGATCTTGTTTATGAAAAAGTTTTATTTCTGTATTTCAACATGATTTGGAGCTTGTTTTTGGAAAAGTGTTTATTTCTGTATTTCAACATGATTTAGAGCTTGTTTATGAAAAAGTTTTATTTCTGTATTTCAACATGATTTGGAGCTTGTTTTTGGAAAAGTGTTTATTTCTGTATTTCAACATGATTTGGAGCTTGTTTTTGGAAAAGTGTTTATTTCTGTATTTCAACATGATTTGAAGCTTGTTTTTGGAAAAGTGTTTTTTTCTGTATTCCAATATTGCAACTTGCTGAAAACTGTACACAGTGTTCCTATCATCCAGTTCTAACAGTCCTGAAAGAAAATCACTTACATAGTGCCTCAAACATGATTTAGAGCTTGTTTATGAAAAAGTGTTTATTTCTGTATTTCAACATGATTTGGAGCTTGTTTTTGGAAAAGTGTTTATTTCTGTATTTCAACATGATTTTGAGCTTGTTTTTGGAAAGTGTTCATTTCTGTATTTCAACATGATTTGGAACTTGTTTTTGGAAAAGTGTTTATTTCTCTATTCCAATATTGCAACTTGCTGAAAACTGTACACAGTGTACCTATCATCCAGTTCTAACTGTACTGAAAAAAAATCACTTCCAGAGTGCCTCAAACATGATTTAGAGCTTGTTTATGAAAAAGTGTTTATTTCTGTATTTCAACATGATTTGGAGCTTGTTTTTGGAAAAGTGTTTATTTCTGTATTTCAACATGATTTGGAGCTTGTTTTTGGAAAAGTGTTTATTTCTCGATTCCAATATTGCAACTTGCTGAAAACTGTCCACAGTGTTCCTATCATCCAGTTCTAACAGTACTGGAAAAAAATCCCTTCCAGAGTGCCTCAAACATGATTTAGAGCTTGTTTATGAAAAAGTTTTATTTCTGTATTTCAACATGATTTGGAGCTTGTTTTTGGAAAAGTGTTAATTTCTGTATTTCAACATGATTTGGAGCTTGTTTTTGGAAAAGTGTTCATTTCTGTATTTCAACATGATTTGAAGCTTGTTTTTGGAAAAGTGTTTATTTCTGTATTCCAATATTGCAACTTGCTGAAAACTGTACACAGTGTTCCTATCATCCAGTTCTAACAGTACTGAGAAAAAAAAATCCCTTCCAGAGTGCCTCAAACATGATTTAGATCTTGTTTATGAAAAAGTTTTATTTCTGTATTTCAACATGATTTGGAGCTTGTTTTTGGAAAAGTGTTTATTTCTGTATTTCAACATGATTTGGAGCTTGTTTTTGAAAAAGTGTTTATTTCTGTATTTCAACATGATTTGAAGCTTGTTTTTGGAAAAGTGTTTTTTTCTGTATTCCAATATTGCAACTTGCTGAAAACTGTACACAGTGTTCCTATCATCCAGTTCTAACAGTACTGAAAGAAAATCACTTACATAGTGCCTCAAACATGATTTAGAGCTTGTTTATGAAAAAGTTTTATTTCTGTATTTCAACATGATTTGGAGCTTGTTTTTGGAAAAGTGTTTATTTCTGTATTTCAACATGATTTGGAGCTTGTTTTTGGAAAAGTGTTTATTTCTGTATTTCAACATGATTTGAAGCTTGTTTTTGGAAAAGTGTTTTTTTCTGTATTCCAATATTGCAACTTGCTGAAAACTGTACACAGTGTTCCTATCATCCAGTTCTAACAGTACTGAAAGAAAATCACTTACATAGTGCCTCAAACATGATTTAGAGCTTGTTTATGAAAAAGTGTTTATTTCTGTATTTCAACATGATTTGGAGCTTGTTTTTGGAAAAGTGTTTATTTCTGTATTTCAACATGATTTTGAGCTTGTTTTTGGAAAGTGTTCATTTCTGTATTTCAACATGATTTGGAACTTGTTTTTGGAAAAGTGTTTATTTCTCGATTCCAATATTGCAACTTGCTGAAAACTGTCCACAGTGTTCCTATCATCCAGTTCTAACAGTACTGGAAAAAAATCCCTTCCAGAGTGCCTCAAACATGATTTAGAGCTTGTTTATGAAATTGTGTTTATTTCTCTATTTCAACATGATTTGGAGCTTGTTTTTGGAAAAGTGTTTATTTCTGTATTTCAACATGACTTTGAGCTTGTTTTTGGAAAAGTGTTCACTTCTGTATTTCAACATGATTTGGAGCTTGTTTTTGGAAAAGTGTTTATTTCTGTATTTCAACATGATTTTGAGCTTGTTTTTAGAAAAGTGTTCATTTCTGTATTTCAACATGATTTGGAGCTTGTTTTGGAAAAGTGTTTATTTCTGTATTCCAATATTGCAACTTGCTGAAAACTGTCCACAGTGTTCCTATCATCCAGTTCCAACAGTACTGAGAAAAAAAAATCCCTTCCAAAGTGCCTCAAACATGATTTAGATCTTGTTTATGAAAAAGTTTTATTTCTGTATTTCAACATGATTTGGAGCTTGTTTTTGGAAAAGTGTTTATTTCTGTATTTCAACATGATTTGGAGCTTGTTTTTGGAAAAGTGTTTATTTCTGTATTTCAACATGATTTGAAGCTTGTTTTTGGAAAAGTGTTTTTTTCTGTATTCCAATATTGCAACTTGCTGAAAACTGTACACAGTGTTCCTATCATCCAGTTCTAACAGTACTGAAAGAAAATCACTTACATAGTGCCTCAAACATGATTTAGAGCTTGTTTATGAAAAAGTTTTATTTCTGTATTTCAACATGATTTGGAGCTTGTTTTTGGAAAAGTGTTTATTTCTGTATTTCAACATGATTTGGAGCTTGTTTTTGGAAAAGTGTTTATTTCTGTATTTCAACATGATTTGAAGCTTGTTTTTGGAAAAGTGTTTTTTTCTGTATTCCAATATTGCAACTTGCTGAAAACTGTACACAGTGTTCCTATCATCCAGTTCTAACAGTACTGAAAAAAAATCACTTACATAGTGCCTCAAACATGATTTAGAGCTTGTTTATGAAATTGTGTTTATTTCTCTATTTCAACATGATTTGGAGCTTGTTTTTGGAAAAGTGTTTATTTCTGTATTTCAACATGACTTTGAGCTTGTTTTTGGAAAAGTGTTCACTTCTGTATTTCAACATGATTTGGAGCTTGTTTTTGGAAAAGTGTTTATTTCTGTATTTCAACATGATTTTGAGCTTGTTTTTGGAAAAGTGTTCATTTCTGTATTTCAACATGATTTGGAGCTTGTTTTGGAAAAGTGTTTATTTCTGTATTCCAATATTGCAACTTGCTGAAAACTGTCCACAGTGTTCCTATCATCCAGTTCCAACAGTACTGAGAAAAAAAAATCCCTTCCAGAGTGCCTCAAACATGATTTAGATCTTGTTTATGAAAAAGTTTTATTTCTGTATTTCAACATGATTTGGAGCTTGTTTTTGGAAAAGTGTTTATTTCTGTATTTCAACATGATTTAGAGCTTGTTTATGAAAAAGTTTTATTTCTGTATTTCAACATGATTTGGAGCTTGTTTTTGGAAAAGTGTTTATTTCTGTATTTCAACATGATTTGGAGCTTGTTTTTGGAAAAGTGTTTATTTCTGTATTTCAACATGATTTGAAGCTTGTTTTTGGAAAAGTGTTTTTTTCTGTATTCCAATATTGCAACTTGCTGAAAACTGTACACAGTGTTCCTATCATCCAGTTCTAACAGTCCTGAAAGAAAATCACTTACATAGTGCCTCAAACATGATTTAGAGCTTGTTTATGAAAAAGTGTTTATTTCTGTATTTCAACATGATTTGGAGCTTGTTTTTGGAAAAGTGTTTATTTCTGTATTTCAACATGATTTTGAGCTTGTTTTTGGAAAGTGTTCATTTCTGTATTTCAACATGATTTGGAACTTGTTTTTGGAAAAGTGTTTATTTCTCTATTCCAATATTGCAACTTGCTGAAAACTGTACACAGTGTACCTATCATCCAGTTCTAACAGTACTGAAAAAAAATCACTTCCAGAGTGCCTCAAACATGATTTAGAGCTTGTTTATGAAAAAGTGTTTATTTCTGTATTTCAACATGATTTGGAGCTTGTTTTTGGAAAAGTGTTTATTTCTGTATTTCAACATGATTTGGAGCTTGTTTTTGGAAAAGTGTTTATTTCTCGATTCCAATATTGCAACTTGCTGAAAACTGTCCACAGTGTTCCTATCATCCAGTTCTAACAGTACTGGAAAAAAATCCCTTCCAGAGTGCCTCAAACATGATTTAGAGCTTGTTTATGAAAAAGTTTTATTTCTGTATTTCAACATGATTTGGAGCTTGTTTTTGGAAAAGTGTTAATTTCTGTATTTCAACATGATTTGGAGCTTGTTTTTGGAAAAGTGTTCATTTCTGTATTTCAACATGATTTGAAGCTTGTTTTTGGAAAAGTGTTTATTTCTGTATTCCAATATTGCAACTTGCTGAAAACTGTACACAGTGTTCCTATCATCCAGTTCTAACAGTACTGAGAAAAAAAAATCCCTTCCAGAGTGCCTCAAACATGATTTAGATCTTGTTTATGAAAAAGTTTTATTTCTGTATTTCAACATGATTTGGAGCTTGTTTTTGGAAAAGTGTTTATTTCTGTATTTCAACATGATTTGGAGCTTGTTTTTGAAAAAGTGTTTATTTCTGTATTTCAACATGATTTGAAGCTTGTTTTTGGAAAAGTGTTTTTTTCTGTATTCCAATATTGCAACTTGCTGAAAACTGTACACAGTGTTCCTATCATCCAGTTCTAACAGTACTGAAAGAAAATCACTTACATAGTGCCTCAAACATGATTTAGAGCTTGTTTATGAAAAAGTTTTATTTCTGTATTTCAACATGATTTGGAGCTTGTTTTTGGAAAAGTGTTTATTTCTGTATTTCAACATGATTTGGAGCTTGTTTTTGGAAAAGTGTTTATTTCTGTATTTCAACATGATTTGAAGCTTGTTTTTGGAAAAGTGTTTTTTTCTGTATTCCAATATTGCAACTTGCTGAAAACTGTACACAGTGTTCCTATCATCCAGTTCTAACAGTACTGAAAGAAAATCACTTACATAGTGCCTCAAACATGATTTAGAGCTTGTTTATGAAAAAGTGTTTATTTCTGTATTTCAACATGATTTGGAGCTTGTTTTTGGAAAAGTGTTTATTTCTGTATTTCAACATGATTTTGAGCTTGTTTTTGGAAAGTGTTCATTTCTGTATTTCAACATGATTTGGAACTTGTTTTTGGAAAAGTGTTTATTTCTCGATTCCAATATTGCAACTTGCTGAAAACTGTCCACAGTGTTCCTATCATCCAGTTCTAACAGTACTGGAAAAAAATCCCTTCCAGAGTGCCTCAAACATGATTTAGAGCTTGTTTATGAAATTGTGTTTATTTCTCTATTTCAACATGATTTGGAGCTTGTTTTTGGAAAAGTGTTTATTTCTGTATTTCAACATGACTTTGAGCTTGTTTTTGGAAAAGTGTTCACTTCTGTATTTCAACATGATTTGGAGCTTGTTTTTGGAAAAGTGTTTATTTCTGTATTTCAACATGATTTTGAGCTTGTTTTTAGAAAAGTGTTCATTTCTGTATTTCAACATGATTTGGAGCTTGTTTTGGAAAAGTGTTTATTTCTGTATTCCAATATTGCAACTTGCTGAAAACTGTCCACAGTGTTCCTATCATCCAGTTCCAACAGTACTGAGAAAAAAAAATCCCTTCCAAAGTGCCTCAAACATGATTTAGATCTTGTTTATGAAAAAGTTTTATTTCTGTATTTCAACATGATTTGGAGCTTGTTTTTGGAAAAGTGTTTATTTCTGTATTTCAACATGATTTGGAGCTTGTTTTTGGAAAAGTGTTTATTTCTGTATTTCAACATGATTTGAAGCTTGTTTTTGGAAAAGTGTTTTTTTCTGTATTCCAATATTGCAACTTGCTGAAAACTGTACACAGTGTTCCTATCATCCAGTTCTAACAGTACTGAAAGAAAATCACTTACATAGTGCCTCAAACATGATTTAGAGCTTGTTTATGAAAAAGTGTTTATTTCTGTATTTCAACATGATTTGGAGCTTGTTTTTGGAAAAGTGTTTATTTCTGTATTTCAACATGATTTTGAGCTTGTTTTTGGAAAGTGTTCATTTCTGTATTTCAACATGATTTGGAACTTGTTTTTGGAAAAGTGTTTATTTCTCGATTCCAATATTGCAACTTGCTGAAAACTGTCCACAGTGTTCCTATCATCCAGTTCTAACAGTACTGGAAAAAAATCCCTTCCAGAGTGCCTCAAACATGATTTAGAGCTTGTTTATGAAAAAAAATTATTTCTGTATTTCAACATGATTTGGAGCTTGTTTTTGGAAAAGTGTTTATTTCTGTATTTCAACATGATTTGGAGCTTGTTTTTGGAAAAGTGTTCATTTCTGTATTTCAACATGATTTGAAGCTTGTTTTTGGAAAAGTGTTTATTTCTGTATTCCAATATTGCAACTTGCTGAAAACTGTACACAGTGTTCCTATCATCCAGTTCTAACAGTACTGAAAAAAAATAACTTACAGATTGCCTCAAACATGATTTAGAGCTTGTTTATGAAAAAGTGTTTATTTCTGTATTTCAACATGATTCGGAGCTTGTTTTTGGAAAAGTGTTTATTTCTGTATTTCAACGTGATTTTGAGCTTGTTTTTGGAAAGTGTTCATTTCTGTATTTCAACATGATTTGGAGCTTGTTTTTGGAAAAGTTTTTTTTTTCTGTATTCCAATATTGCAACTTGCTGAAAACTGTACACAGTGTTCCTATCATCCAGTTCTAACAGTACTGAAAAAAAATCACTTACATAGTGCCTCAAACATGATTTAGAGCTTGTTTATGAAATTGTGTTTATTTCTCTATTTCAACATGATTTGGAGCTTGTTTTTGGAAAAGTGTTTATTTCTGTATTTCAACATGACTTTGAGCTTGTTTTTGGAAAAGTGTTCACTTCTGTATTTCAACATGATTTGGAGCTTGTTTTTGGAAAAGTGTTTATTTCTGAATTTCAACATGATTTTGAGCTTGTTTTTGGAAAAGTGTTTATTTCTGTATTCCAATATTGCAACTTGCTGAAAACTGTACACAGTGTTCCTATCATCCAGTTCTAACAGTACTGAAAGAAAATCACTTACATAGTGCCTCAAACATGATTTAGAGCTTGTTTATGAAAAAGTGTTTATTTCTGTATTTCAACATGATTTGGAGCTTGTTTTTGGAAAAGTGTTTATTTCTGTATTTCAACATGATTTTGAGCTTGTTTTTGGAAAGTGTTCATTTCTGTATTTCAACATGATTTGGAACTTGTTTTTGGAAAAGTGTTTATTTCTCTATTCCAATATTGCAACTTGCTGAAAACTGTACACAGTGTACCTATCATCCAGTTCTAACAGTACTGAAAAAAAATCACTTCCAGAGTGCCTCAAACATGATTTAGAGCTTGTTTATGAAAAAGTGTTTATTTCTGTATTTCAACATGATTTGGAGCTTGTTTTTGGAAAAGTGTTTATTTCTGTATTTCAACATGATTTGGAGCTTGTTTTTGGAAAAGTGTTTATTTCTCGATTCCAATATTGCAACTTGCTGAAAACTGTCCACAGTGTTCCTATCATCCAGTTCTAACAGTACTGGAAAAAAATCCCTTCCAGAGTGCCTCAAACATGATTTAGAGCTTGTTTATGAAAAAGTTTTATTTCTGTATTTCAACATGATTTGGAGCTTGTTTTTGGAAAAGTGTTAATTTCTGTATTTCAACATGATTTGGAGCTTGTTTTTGGAAAAGTGTTCATTTCTGTATTTCAACATGATTTGAAGCTTGTTTTTGGAAAAGTGTTTATTTCTGTATTCCAATATTGCAACTTGCTGAAAACTGTACACAGTGTTCCTATCATCCAGTTCTAACAGTACTGAGAAAAAAAAATCCCTTCCAGAGTGCCTCAAACATGATTTAGATCTTGTTTATGAAAAAGTTTTATTTCTGTATTTCAACATGATTTGGAGCTTGTTTTTGGAAAAGTGTTTATTTCTGTATTTCAACATGATTTGGAGCTTGTTTTTGAAAAAGTGTTTATTTCTGTATTTCAACATGATTTGAAGCTTGTTTTTGGAAAAGTGTTTTTTTCTGTATTCCAATATTGCAACTTGCTGAAAACTGTCCACAGTGTTCCTATCATCCAGTTCTAACAGTACTGGAAAAAAATCCCTTCCAGAGTGCCTCAAACATGATTTAGAGCTTGTTTATGAAAAAAAAATATTTCTGTATTTCAACATGATTTGGAGCTTGTTTTTGGAAAAGTGTTTATTTCTGTATTTCAACATGATTTGGAGCTTGTTTTTGGAAAAGTGTTCATTTCTGTATTTCAACATGATTTGAAGCTTGTTTTTGGAAAAGTGTTTATTTCTGTATTCCAATATTGCAACTTGCTGAAAACTGTACACAGTGTTCCTATCATCCAGTTCTAACAGTACTGAAAAAAAATAACTTACAGATTGCCTCAAACATGATTTAGAGCTTGTTTATGAAAAAGTGTTTATTTCTGTATTTCAACATGATTCGGAGCTTGTTTTTGGAAAAGTGTTTATTTCTGTATTTCAACGTGATTTTGAGCTTGTTTTTGGAAAGTGTTCATTTCTGTATTTCAACATGATTTGGAGCTTGTTTTTGGAAAAGTTTTTTTTTTCTGTATTCCAATATTGCAACTTGCTGAAAACTGTACACAGTGTTCCTATCATCCAGTTCTAACAGTACTGAAAAAAAATCACTTACATAGTGCCTCAAACATGATTTAGAGCTTGTTTATGAAATTGTGTTTATTTCTCTATTTCAACATGATTTGGAGCTTGTTTTTGGAAAAGTGTTTATTTCTGTATTTCAACATGACTTTGAGCTTGTTTTTGGAAAAGTGTTCACTTCTGTATTTCAACATGATTTGGAGCTTGTTTTTTGAAAAGTGTTTATTTCTGAATTTCAACATGATTTTGAGCTTGTATTTGGAAAAGTGTTCATTTCTGTATTTCAACATGATTAGGAGCTTGTTTTGGAAAAGTGTTTATTTCTGTATTCCAATATTGCAACTTGCTGAAAACTCTCCACAGTGTTCCTATCATCCAGTTCCAACAGTACTGAAAAAAAATCCCTTCCAGAGTGCCTCAGACATGATTTAGAGCTTGTTTATGAAAAAGTTTTATTTCTGTATTTCAACATGATTTGGAGCTTGTTTTTGGAAAAGTGTTTATTTCTGTATTTCAACTTGATTTGGAGCTTGTTTTTGGAAAAGTGTTTATTTCTGTATTTCAACATGATTTGAAGCTTGTTTTTGGAAAAGTGTTTTTTTCTGTATTCCAATATTGCAACTTGCTGAAAACTGTACACAGTGTTCCTATCATCCAGTTCTAACAGTACTGAAAAAAAATCACTTACATAGTGCCTCAAACATGATTTAGAGCTTGTTTATGAAAAAGTGTTTATTTCTGTATTTCAACATGATTTGGAGCTTGTTTTTGGAAAAGTGTTTATTTCTGTGTTTCAACATGATTTTGAGCTTGTTTTTGGAAAGTGTTCATTTCTGTATTTCAACATGATTTTGAGCTTGTTTTTGGAAAAGTGTTTATTTCTCTATTCCAATATTGCAACTTGCTGAAAACTGTACACAGTGTACCTATCATCCAGTTCTAACAGTACTGAAAGAAAATCACTTACATAGTGCCTCAAACATGATTTAGAGCTTGTTTATGAAAAAGTTTTATTTCTGTATTTCAACATGATTTGGAGCTTGTTTTTGGAAAAGTGTTTATTTCTGTATTTCAACATGATTTGGAGCTTGTTTTTGGAAAAGTGTTTATTTCTGTATTTCAACATGATTTGAAGCTTGTTTTTGGAAAAGTGTTTTTTTCTGTATTCCAATATTGCAACTTGCTGAAAACTGTACACAGTGTTCCTATCATCCAGTTCTAACAGTACTGAAAGAAAATCACTTACATAGTGCCTCAAACATGATTTAGAGCTTGTTTATGAAAAAGTGTTTATTTCTGTATTTCAACATGATTTGGAGCTTGTTTTTGGAAAAGTGTTTATTTCTGTATTTCAACAAGATTTTGAGCTTGTTTTTGGAAAGTGTTCATTTCTGTATTTCAACATGATTTGGAACTTGTTTTTGGAAAAGTGTTTATTTCTCGATTCCAATATTGCAACTTGCTGAAAACTGTCCACAGTGTTCCTATCATCCAGTTCTAACAGTACTGGAAAAAAATCCCTTCCAGAGTGCCTCAAACATGATTTAGAGCTTGTTTATGAAAAAGTTTTATTTCTGTATTTCAACATGATTTGGAGCTTGTTTTTGGAAAAGTGTTCATTTCTGTATTTCAACATGATTTGGAGCTTGTTTTTGGAAAAGTGTTCATTTCTGTATTTCAACATGATTTGAAGCTTGTTTTTGGAAAAGTGTTTATTTCTGTATTCCAATATTGCAACTTGCTGAAAACTGTACACAGTGTTCCTATCATCCAGTTCTAACAGTACTGAAAAAAAATAACTTACAGATTGCCTCAAACATGATTTAGAGCTTGTTTATGAAAAAGTGTTTATTTCTGTATTTCAACATGATTTGGAGCTTGTTTTTGGAAAAGTGTTTATTTCTGTATTTCAACGTGATTTTGAGCTTGTTTTTGGAAAGTGTTCATTTCTGTATTTCAACATGATTTGGAGCTTGTTTTTGGAAAAGTTTTTTTTTTCTGTATTCCAATATTGCAACTTGCTGAAAACTGTACACAGTGTTCCTATCATCCAGTTCTAACAGTACTGAAAAAAAATCACTTACATAGTGCCTCAAACATGATTTAGAGCTTGTTTATGAAATTGTGTTTATTTCTCTATTTCAACATGATTTGGAGCTTGTTTTTGGAAAAGTGTTTATTTCTGTATTTCAACATGACTTTGAGCTTGTTTTTGGAAAAGTGTTCACTTCTGTATTTCAACATGATTTGGAGCTTGTTTTTGGAAAAGTGTTTATTTCTGAATTTCAACATGATTTTGAGCTTGTTTTTGGAAAAGTGTTCATTTCTGTATTTCAACATGATTTGGAGCTTGTTTTGGAAAAGTGTTTATTTCTGTATTCCAATATTGCAACTTGCTGAAAACTCTCCACAGTGTTCCTATCATCCAGTTCCAACAGTACTGAAAAAAAATCCCTTCCAGAGTGCCTCAGACATGATTTAGAGCTTGTTTATGAAAAAGTTTTATTTCCGTATTTCAACATGATTTGGAGCTTGTTTTTGGAAAAGTGTTTATTTCTGTATTTCAACTTGATTTGGAGCTTGTTTTTGGAAAAGTGTTTATTTCTGTATTTCAACATGATTTGAAGCTTGTTTTTGGAAAAGTGTTTTTTTCTGTATTCCAATATTGCAACTTGCTGAAAACTGTACACAGTGTTCCTATCATCCAGTTCTAACAGTACTGAAAAAAAATCACTTACATAGTGCCTCAAACATGATTTAGAGCTTGTTTATGAAAAAGTGTTTATTTCTGTATTTCAACATGATTTGGAGCTTGTTTTTGGAAAAGTGTTTATTTCTGTGTTTCAACATGATTTTGAGCTTGTTTTTGGAAAGTGTTCATTTCTGTATTTCAACATGATTTTGAGCTTGTTTTTGGAAAAGTGTTTATTTCTGTATTTCAACATGATTTTGAGCTTGTTTTTGGAAAAGTGTTTATTTCTGTATTTCAACATGATTTTGAGCTTGTTTTTGGAAAAGTGTTTTTTTTCTGTATTCCAATATTGCAACTTGCTGAAAACTGTACATAGTGTTCCTATCATCCAGTTCTAACAGTACTGAAAAAAAATCACTTACATAGTGCCTCAAACATGATTTAAAACTTGTTTATGAAATTGTGTTTATTTCTCTATTTCAACATGATTTGGAGCTTGTTTTTGGAAAAGTGTTTATTTCTGTATTTCAACATGACTTTGAGCTTGTTTTTGGAAAAGTGTTCACTTCTGTATTTCAACATGATTTGGAGCTTGTTTTTGGAAAAGTGTTTATTTCTGTATTTCAACATGATTTTGAGCTTGTTTAGGGAAAAGTGTTCATTTCTGTATTTCAACATGATTTTGAGCTTGTTTTGGAAAAGTGTTTATTTCTGTATTCCAATATTGCAACTTGCTGAAAACTGTCCACAGTGTTCCTATCATCCAGTTCCAACAGTACTGAAAAAAAAAATCCCTTCCAGAGTGCCTCAAACATGATTTAGAGCTTGTTTATGAAAAAGTTTTATTTCTGTATTTCAACATGATTTGGAGCTTGTTTTTGGAAAAGTGTTTATTTCTGTATTTCAACGTGATTTTGAGCTTGTTTTTGGAAAAGTGTTTTTTTCTGTATTCCAATATTGCAACTTGCTGAAAACTGTACACAGTGTTCCTATCATCCAGTTCTAACAGTACTGAAAAAAAATCACTTACATAGTGCCTCAAACATGATTTAGAGCTTGTTTATGAAATTGTGTTTATTTCTCTATTTCAACATGATTTGGAGCTTGTTTTTGGAAAAGTGTTTATTTCTGTATTTCAACATGACTTTGAGCTTGTTTTTGGAAAAGTGTTCACTTCTGTATTTCAACATGATTTGGAGCTTGTTTTTGGAAAAGTGTTTATTTCTGTATTTCAACATGATTTTGAGCTTGTTTTTGGAAAAGTGTTCATTTCTGTATTTCAACATGATTTGGAGCTTGTTTTGGAAAAGTGTTTATTTCTGTATTCCAATATTGCAACTTGCTGAAAACTGTCCACAGTGTTCCTATCATCCAGTTCCAACAGTACTGAAAAAAAAATCCCTTCCAGAGTGCCTCAGACATGATTTAGAGCTTGTTTATGAAAAAGTTTTATTTCTGTATTTCAACATGATTTGGAGCTTGTTTTTGGAAAAGTGTTTATTTCTGTATTTCAACATGATTTGGAGCTTGTTTTTGGAAAAGTGTTTATTTCTGTATTTCAACATGATTTGAAGCTTGTTTTTGGAAAAGTGTTTTTTTCTGTATTCCAATATTGCAACTTGCTGAAAACTGTACACAGTGTTCCTATCATCCAGTTCTAACAGTACTGAAAAAAAATCACTTACATAGTGCCTCAAACATGATTTAGAGCTTGTTTATGAAAAAGTGTTTATTCCTGTATTTCAACATGATTTGGAGCTTGTTTTTGGAAAGTCTTCATTTCTGTATTTCAACATGATTTGGAGCTTGTTTTTGGAAAAGTGTTTATTTCTCTATTCCAATATTGCAACTTGCTGAAAACTGTCCACAGTGTTCCTATCATCCAGTTCTAACAGTACTGGAAAAAAATCCCTTCCAGAGTGCCTCAAACATGATTTAGAGCTTGTTTATGAAAAAGTTTTATTTCTGTATTTCAACATGATTTGGAGCTTGTTTTTGGAAAGTGTTAATTTCTGTATTTCAACATGATTTGGAGCTTGTTTTTGGAAAAGTGTTCATTTCTGTATTTCAACATGATTTGAAGCTTGTTTTTGGAAAAGTGTTTATTTATGTATTCCAATATTGCAACTTGCTGAAAACTGTACACAGTGTTCCTATCATCCAGTTCTAACAGTACTGAAAAAAAATAACTTACAGATTGCCTCAAACATGATTTAGAGCTTGTTTATGAAAAAGTGTTTATTTCTGTATTTCAACATGATTTGGAGCTTGTTTTTGGAAAAGTGTTTATTTCTGTATTTCAACATGATTTTGAGCTTGTTTTTGAAAAAGTGT
This sequence comes from Salvelinus fontinalis, assembly GCF_029448725.1. Taxonomy (NCBI): domain Eukaryota; kingdom Metazoa; phylum Chordata; class Actinopteri; order Salmoniformes; family Salmonidae; genus Salvelinus; species Salvelinus fontinalis. The sequence goes on from NW_026600258.1 coordinate 512,602, forward strand.
TCATTTCTGTATTTCAACATGATTTGGAGCTTGTTTTGGAAAAGTGTTTATTTCTGTATTCCAATATTGCAACTTGCTGAAAACTGTCCACAGCGTTCCTATCATCCAGTTCCAACAGTACTGAAAAAAAAAATCCCTTCCAGAGTGCCTCAAACATGATTTAGAGCTTGTTTATGAAAAAGTTTTATTTCTGTATTTCAACATGATTTGGAGCTTGTTTTTGGAAAAGTGCATTTTTCTGTATTCCAATATTGCAACTTGCTGAAAACTGTACACAGTGTTCCTATCATCCAGTTCTAACAGTACTGAAAAAAAATCACTTACATAGTGCCTCAAACATGATTTAGAGCTTGTTTATGAAAAAGTGTTTATTTCTGTATTTCAACATGATTTGGAGCTTGTTTTTGGAAAAGTGTTTCTTTCTGTATTTCAACATGATTTTGAGCTTGTTTTTGGAAAGTGTTCATTTCTGTATTTCAACATGATTTTGAGCTTGTTTTTGGAAAAGTGTTTATTTCTCTATTCCAATATTGCAACTTGCTGAAAACTGTACACAGTGTACCTATCATCCAGTTCTAACAGTACTGAAAAAAAATCACTTCCAGAGTGCCTCAAACATGATTTGGAGCTTGTTTTTGTAAAAGTGTTCATTTCTGTATTTCAACATGATTTGGAGCTTGTTTTTGGAAAAGTGTTTTTTTCTGTATTCCAATATTGCAACTTGCTGAAAACTGTCCACAGTGTTCCTATCATCCAGTTCCAACAGGACTGAAAAAAAAATAACTTACAGAGTGCCTCAAACATGATTTAGAGCTTGTTTATGAAAAAGTGTTTATTTCTGTATTTCAACATGATTTGGAGCTTGTTTTTGGAAAAGTGTTTATTTCTGTATTTCAACATGATTTTGAGCTTGTTTTTTGAAAAGTGTTCATTTCTTTATTTCAACATGATTTGGAGCTTGTTTTTGGAAAAGTGTTTTTGTCTGTATTCCAATATTGCAACTTGCAGAAAACTGTCCACAGTGTTCCCACCATCTAGTTCTAACAGCACTGAAAAAAAAATAACTTACAGAGTGACTCATACATGATTTAGAATTTGTTCATGAAAAAGTGTTTATTTCTCTATTTCAACATGATTTGGAGTTTGTTTTTGGAAAGTGTTAATTTCTGTATTTCAACATGATTTGGAGCTTGTTTTTGGAAAAGTGTTTATTTCTCTATTCCAATATTGCAACTTGCTGAAAACTGTCCACAGTGTTCCTATCATCCAGTTCTAACAGTACTGGAAAAAAATCCCTTCCAGAGCGCCTCAAACATGATTTAGAGCTTGTTTATGAAAAAGTTTTATTTCTGTATTTCAACATGATTTGGAGCTTGTTTTTGGAAAAGTGTTTATTTCTGTATTTCAACATGATTTGGAGCTTGTTTTTGGAAAAGTGTTTATTTCTGTATTTCAACATGATTTGGAGCTTGTTTTTGGAAAAGTGTTTATTTCTGTATTTCAACATGATTTGGAGCTTGTTTTTGGAAAAGTGCATTTTTCTGTATTCCAATATTGCAACTTGCTGAAAACTGTACACAGTGTTCCTATCATCCAGTTCTAACAGTACTGAAAAAAAATCACTTACATAGTGCCTCAAACATGATTTAGAGCTTGTTTATGAAAAAGTGTTTATTTCTGTATTTCAACATGATTTGGAGCTTGTTTTTGGAAAAGTGTTTCTTTCTGTATTTCAACATGATTTTGAGCTTGTTTTTGGAAAGTGTTCATTTCTGTATTTCAACATGATTTTGAGCTTGTTTTTGGAAAAGTGTTTATTTCTCTATTCCAATATTGCAACTTGCTGAAAACTGTACACAGTGTACCTATCATCCAGTTCTAACAGTACTGAAAAAAAATCACTTCCAGAGTGCCTCAAACATGATTTGGAGCTTGTTTTTGTAAAAGTGTTCATTTCTGTATTTCAACATGATTTGGAGCTTGTTTTTGGAAAAGTGTTTTTTTCTGTATTCCAATATTGCAACTTGCTGAAAACTGTCCACAGTGTTCCTATCATCCAGTTCCAACAGTACTGAAAAAAAAATAACTTACAGAGTGCCTCAAACATGATTTAGAGCTTGTTTATGAAAAAGTGTTTATTTCTGTATTTCAACATGATTTGGAGCTTGTTTTTGGAAAAGTGTTTCTTTCTGTATTTCAACATGATTTTGAGCTTGTTTTTTGAAAAGTGTTCATTTCTTTATTTCAACATGATTTGGAGCTTGTTTTTGGAAAAGTGTTTTTGTCTGTATTCCAATATTGCAACTTGCAGAAAGGTGTCCACAGTGTTCCCACCATCTAGTTCTAACAGCACTGAAAAAAAAATAACTTACAGAGTGACTCATACATGATTTAGAATTTGTTCATGAAAAAGTGTTTATTTCTCTATTTCAACATGATTTGGAGTTTGTTTTTGGAAAGTGTTAATTTCTGTATTTCAACATGATTTGGAGCTTGTTTTTGGAAAAGTGTTTATTTCTCTATTCCAATATTGCAACTTGCTGAAAACTGTCCACAGTGTTCCTATCATCCAGTTCTAACAGTACTGGAAAAAAATCCCTTCCAGAGCGCCTCAAACATGATTTAGAGCTTGTTTATGAAAAAGTTTTATTTCTGTATTTCAACATGATTTGGAGCTTGTTTTTGGAAAAGTGTTTATTTCTGTATTTCAACATGATTTGGAGCTTGTTTTTGGAAAAGTGTTTATTTCTGTATTTCAACATGATTTGGAGCTTGTTTTTGGAAAAGTGTTTATTTCTGTATTTCAACATGATTTGGAGCTTGTTTTTGGAAAAGTGCATTTTTCTGTATTCCAATATTGCAACTTGCTGAAAACTGTACACAGTGTTCCTATCATCCAGTTCTAACAGTACTGAAAAAAAATCACTTACATAGTGCCTCAAACATGATTTAGAGCTTGTTTATGAAAAAGTGTTTATTTCTGTATTTCAACATGATTTGGAGCTTGTTTTTGGAAAAGTGTTTCTTTCTGTATTTCAACATGATTTTGAGCTTGTTTTTGGAAAGTGTTCATTTCTGTATTTCAACATGATTTTGAGCTTGTTTTTGGAAAAGTGTTTATTTCTCTATTCCAATATTGCAACTTGCTGAAAACTGTACACAGTGTACCTATCATCCAGTTCTAACAGTACTGAAAAAAAATCACTTCCAGAGTGCCTCAAACATGATTTGGAGCTTGTTTTTGTAAAAGTGTTCATTTCTGTATTTCAACATGATTTGGAGCTTGTTTTTGGAAAAGTGTTTTTTTCTGTATTCCAATATTGCAACTTGCTGAAAACTGTCCACAGTGTTCCTATCATCCAGTTCCAACAGTACTGAAAAAAAAATAACTTACAGAGTGCCTCAAACATGATTTAGAGCTTGTTTATGAAAAAGTGTTTATTTCTGTATTTCAACATGATTTGGAGCTTGTTTTTGGAAAAGTGTTTATTTCTGTATTTCAACATGATTTTGAGCTTGTTTTTTGAAAAGTGTTCATTTCTTTATTTCAACATGATTTGGAGCTTGTTTTTGGAAAAGTGTTTTTGTCTGTATTCCAATATTGCAACTTGCAGAAAACTGTCCACAGTGTTCCCACCATCTAGTTCTAACAGCACTGAAAAAAAAATAACTTACAGAGTGACTCATACATGATTTAGAATTTGTTCATGAAAAAGTGTTTATTTCTCTATTTCAACATGATTTGGAGTTTGTTTTTGGAAAGTGTTAATTTCTGTATTTCAACATGATTTGGAGCTTGTTTTTGGAAAAGTGTTTATTTCTCTATTCCAATATTGCAACTTGCTGAAAACTGTCCACAGTGTTCCTATCATCCAGTTCTAACAGTACTGGAAAAAAATCCCTTCCAGAGCGCCTCAAACATGATTTAGAGCTTGTTTATGAAAAAGTTTTATTTCTGTATTTCAACATGATTTGGAGCTTGTTTTTGGAAAAGTGTTTATTTCTGTATTTCAACATGATTTGGAGCTTGTTTTTGGAAAAGTGTTTATTTCTGTATTTCAACATGATTTGGAGCTTGTTTTTGGAAAAGTGTTTATTTCTGTATTTCAACATGATTTGGAGCTTGTTTTTTGAAAAGTGTTCATTTCTGTATTTCAACATGATTTGGAGCTTGTTTTTGGAAAAGTGTTTATTTCTGTATTTCAACATGATTTTGAGCTTGTTTTTTGAAAAGTGTTCATTTCTTTATTTCAACATGATTTGGAGCTTGTTTTTGGAAAAGTGTTTTTGTCTGTATTCCAATATTGCAACTTGCAGAAAACTGTCCACAGTGTTCCCACCATCTAGTTCTAACAGCACTGAAAAAAAAATAACTTACAGAGTGACTCATACATGATTTAGAATTTGTTCATGAAAAAGTGTTTATTTCTCTATTTCAACATGATTTGGAGTTTGTTTTTGGAAAGTGTTAATTTCTGTATTTCAACATGATTTGGAGCTTGTTTTTGGAAAAGTGTTTATTTCTCTATTCCAATATTGCAACTTGCTGAAAACTGTCCACAGTGTTCCTATCATCCAGTTCTAACAGTACTGGAAAAAAATCCCTTCCAGAGCGCCTCAAACATGATTTAGAGCTTGTTTATGAAAAAGTTTTATTTCTGTATTTCAACATGATTTGGAGCTTGTTTTTGGAAAAGTGTTTATTTCTGTATTTCAACATGATTTGGAGCTTGTTTTTGGAAAAGTGTTTATTTCTGTATTTCAACATGATTTGGAGCTTGTTTTTGGAAAAGTGTTTATTTCTGTATTTCAACATGATTTGGAGCTTGTTTTTGGAAAAGTGCATTTTTCTGTATTCCAATATTGCAACTTGCTGAAAACTGTACACAGTGTTCCTATCATCCAGTTCTAACAGTACTGAAAAAAAATCACTTACATAGTGCCTCAAACATGATTTAGAGCTTGTTTATGAAAAAATGTTTATTTCTGTATTTCAACATGATTTGGAGCTTGTTTTTGGAAAAGTGTTTCTTTCTGTATTTCAACATGATTTTGAGCTTGTTTTTGGAAAGTGTTCATTTCTGTATTTCAACATGATTTTGAGCTTGTTTTTGGAAAAGTGTTTATTTCTCTATTCCAATATTGCAACTTGCTGAAAACTGTACACAGTGTACCTATCATCCAGTTCTAACAGTACTGAAAAAAAATCACTTCCAGAGTGCCTCAAACATGATTTGGAGCTTGTTTTTGTAAAAGTGTTCATTTCTGTATTTCAACATGATTTGGAGCTTGTTTTTGGAAAAGTGTTTTTTTCTGTATTCCAATATTGCAACTTGCTGAAAACTGTCCACAGTGTTCCTATCATCCAGTTCCAACAGTACTGAAAAAAAAATAACTTACAGAGTGCCTCAAACATGATTTAGAGCTTGTTTATGAAAAAGTGTTTATTTCTGTATTTCAACATGATTTGGAGCTTGTTTTTGGAAAAGTGTTTATTTCTGTATTTCAACATGATTTTGAGCTTGTTTTTTGAAAAGTGTTCATTTCTTTATTTCAACATGATTTGGAGCTTGTTTTTGGAAAAGTGTTTTTGTCTGTATTCCAATATTGCAACTTGCAGAAAACTGTCCACAGTGTTCCCACCATCTAGTTCTAACAGCACTGAAAAAAAAATAACTTACAGAGTGACTCATACATGATTTAGAATTTGTTCATGAAAAAGTGTTTATTTCTCTATTTCAACATGATTTGGAGTTTGTTTTTGGAAAGTGTTAATTTCTGTATTTCAACATGATTTGGAGCTTGTTTTTGGAAAAGTGTTTATTTCTCTATTCCAATATTGCAACTTGCTGAAAACTGTCCACAGTGTTCCTATCATCCAGTTCTAACAGTACTGGAAAAAAATCCCTTCCAGAGCGCCTCAAACATGATTTAGAGCTTGTTTATGAAAAAGTTTTATTTCTGTATTTCAACATGATTTGGAGCTTGTTTTTGGAAAAGTGTTTATTTCTGTATTTCAACATGATTTGGAGCTTGTTTTTGGAAAAGTGTTTATTTCTGTATTTCAACATGATTTGGAGCTTGTTTTTGGAAAAGTGTTTATTTCTGTATTTCAACATGATTTGGAGCTTGTTTTTGGAAAAAGTGTTTATTTCTGTATTTCAACATGATTTTGAGCTTTTTTTTGGAAAAGTGTTCATTTCTGTATTTCAACATGATTTGGAGCTTGTTTTGGAAAAGTGTTTATTTCTGTATTCCAATATTGCAACTTGCTGAAAACTGTACACAGTGTTCCTATCATCCAGTTCCAACAGTACTGAAAAAAAAAATCCCTTCCAGAGTGCCTCAAACATGATTTAGAGCTTGTTTATGAAAAAGTTTTATTTCTGTATTTCAACATGATTTGGAGCTTGTTTTTGGAAAAGTGTTTATTTCTGTATTTCAACATGATTTTGAGCTTGTTTTTGGAAAGTGTTCATTTCTGTAATTCAACATGATTTGGAGCTTGTTTTTGGAAAAGTGTTTATTTCTCTATTCCAATATTGCAACTTGCTGAAAACTGTACAGTGTACCTATCATCCAGTTCTAACAGTACTGAAAAAAAATCACTTCCAGAGTGCCTCAAACATGATTTAGAGCTTGTTTATGAAAAAGTGTTTATTTCTGTATTTCAACATGATTTGGAGCTTGTTTTTGGAAAAGTGTTTATTTCTGTATTTCAACATGACTTTGAGCTTGTTTTTGGAAAAGTGTTCATTTCTGTATTTCAACATGATTTGGAGCTTGTTTTTGTAAAAGTGTTCATTTCTGTATTTCAACATGATTTGGAGCTTGTTTTTGGAAAAGTGTTTTTTTCTGTATTCCAATATTGCAACTTGCTGAAAACTGTCCACAGTGTTCCTATCATCCAGTTCCAACAGTACTGAAAAAAAAATAACTTACAGAGTGCCTCAAACATGATTTAGAGCTTGTTTATGAAAAAGTGTTTATTTCTGTATTTCAACATGATTTGGAGCTTGTTTTTGGAAAAGTGTTTGTTTCTGTATTTCAACATGATTTTGAGCTTGTTTTTTGAAAAGTGTTCATTTCTTTATTTCAACATGATTTGGAGCTTGTTTTTGGAAAAGTGTTTATGTCTGTATTCCAATATTGCAACTTGCTGAAAACTGTCCACAGTGTTCCTACCATCCAGTTCTAACAGCACTGAAAAAAAATAACTTACAGAGTGACTCAAACATGATTTAGAGCTTGTTCATGAAAAAGTGTTTATTTCTCTATTTCAACATGATTTGGAGCTTGTTTTTGGAAAAGTGTTTATTTCTGTATTTCAACATGATTTTGAGCTTGTTTTTGGAAAGTGTTAATTTCTGTATTTCAACATGATTTGGAGCTTGTTTTTGGAAAAGTGTTTATTTCTCTATTCCAATATTGCAACTTGCTGAAAACTGTCCACAGTTTACCTATCATCCACTTCTAACAGTACTGGGAAAGAAATCACTTCCAGAGTGCCTCAAACATGATTTAGAGTTTGTTTATGAAAAAGTGTTTATTTCTGTATTTCAACATGATTTGGAGCTTGTTTTTGGAAAAGTGTTTATTTCTGTATTTCAACATGATTTGAAGCTTGTTTTTGGAAAAGTGTTTTTTTCTGTATTCCAATATTGCAACTTGCTGAAAACTGTACACAGTGTTCCTATCATCAAGATCTAACAGTACTGAAAAAAAAGCACTTACATAGTGCCTCAAACATGATTTAGAGCTTGTTTATGAAAAAGTGTTTATTTCTGTATTTCAACATGATTTGGAGCTTGTTTTTGGAAAAGTGTTTATTTCTGTATTTCAACATGATTTGGAGCTTGTTTTTGGAAAAGTGTTTTTTTCTGTATTCCAATATTGCAACTTGCTGAAAATTGTACACAGTGTTCCTATCATCAAGATCTAACAGTACTGAAAAAAAAGCACTTACATAGTGCCTCAAACATGATTTAGAGCTTGTTTATGAAAAAGTTTTATTTCTGTATTTCAACATGATTTGAAGCTTGTTTTTGGAAAAGTGTTTTTTTCTGTATTCCAATATTGCAACTTGCTGAAAACTGTACACAGTGTTCCTATCATCCAGTTCTAACAGTACTGAAAAAAAATCACTTACATAGTGCCTCAAACATGATTTAGAGCTTGTTTATGAAAAAGTGTTTATTTCTGTATTTCAACATGATTTGGAGCTTGTTTTTGGAAAAGTGTTTATTTCTGTATTTCAACATGATTTGGAGCTTGTTTTTGGAAAAGTGTTCATTTCTGTATTTCAACATGATTTGGAGCTTGTTTTTGGAAAAGTGTTTATTTCTGTATTTCAACATGATTTGGAGCTTGTATTTGGAAAAGTGTTTATTTCTCTATTCCAATATTGCCACTTGCTGAAAACTGTACAGAGTGTACCTATCATCCAGTTATAACAGTACTGAAAAAAAATCACTTCCAGAGTGCCTCAAACATGATTTAGAGCTTGTTTATGAAAAAGTGTTTATTTCTGTATTTCAACATGATTTGGAGCTTGTTTTTGGAAAAGTGTTTATTTCTGTATTTCAACATGACTTTGAGCTTGTTTTTGGAGAAGTGTTAATTTCTGTATTTCAACATGATTTGGAGCTTGTTTTTGTAAAAGTGTTCATTTCTGTATTTCAACATGATTTGGAGCTTGTTTTTGGAAAAGTGTTTTTTTCTGTATTCCAATATTGCAACTTGCTGAAAACTGTCCACAGTGTTCCTATCATCCAGTTCCAACAGTACTGAAAAAAAAATAACTTACAGAGTGCCTCAAACATGATTTAGAGCTTGTTTATGAAAAAGTGTTTATTTCTGTATTTCAACATGATTTGGAGCTTGTTTTTGGAAAAGTGTTTATTTCTGTATTTCAACATGATTTTGAGCTTGTTTTTTGAAAAGTGTTCATTTCTTTATTTCAACATGATTTGGAGCTTGTTTTTGGAAAAGTGTTTTTGTCTGTATTCCAATATTGCAACTTGCAGAAAACTGTCCACAGTGTTCCCACCATCTAGTTCTAACAGCACTGAAAAAAAAATAACTTACAGAGTGACTCATACATGATTTAGAATTTGTTCATGAAAAAGTGTTTATTTCTCTATTTCAACATGATTTGGAGTTTGTTTTTGGAAAGTGTTAATTTCTGTATTTCAACATGATTTGGAGCTTGTTTTTGGAAAAGTGTTTATTTCTCTATTCCAATATTGCAACTTGCTGAAAACTGTCCACAGTGTTCCTATCATCCAGTTCTAACAGTACTGGAAAAAAATCCCTTCCAGAGCGCCTCAAACATGATTTAGAGCTTGTTTATGAAAAAGTTTTATTTCTGTATTTCAACATGATTTGGAGCTTGTTTTTGGAAAAGTGTTTATTTCTGTATTTCAACATGATTTGGAGCTTGTTTTTGGAAAAGTGTTTATTTCTGTATTTCAACATGATTTGGAGCTTGTTTTTGGAAAAGTGTTTATTTCTGTATTTCAACATGATTTGGAGCTTGTTTTTTGAAAAGTGTTCATTTCTGTATTTCAACATGATTTGGAGCTTGTTTTTGGAAAAAGTGTTTATTTCTGTATTTCAACATGATTTTGAGCTTTTTTTTTGGAAAAGTGTTCATTTCTGTATTTCAACATGATTTGGAGCTTGTTTTGGAAAAGTGTTTATTTCTGTATTCCAATATTGCAACTTGCTGAAAACTGTACACAGTGTTCCTATCATCCAGTTCCAACAGTACTGAAAAAAAAAATCCCTTCCAGAGTGCCTCAAACATGATTTAGAGCTTGTTTATGAAAAAGTTTTATTTCTGTATTTCAACATGATTTGGAGCTTGTTTTTGGAAAAGTGTTTATTTCTGTATTTCAACATGATTTTGAGCTTGTTTTTGGAAAGTGTTCATTTCTGTATTTCAACATGATTTGGAGCTTGTTTTTGGAAAAGTGTTTATTTCTCTATTCCAATATTGCAACTTGCTGAAAACTGTACAGTGTACCTATCATCCAGTTCTAACAGTACTGAAAAAAAATCACTTCCAGAGTGCCTCAAACATGATTTAGAGCTTGTTTATGAAAAAGTGTTTATTTCTGTATTTCAACATGATTTGGAGCTTGTTTTTGGAAAAGTGTTTATTTCTGTATTTCAACATGACTTTGAGCTTGTTTTTGGAAAAGTGTTCATTTCTGTATTTCAACATGATTTGGAGCTTGTTTTTGTAAAAGTGTTCATTTCTGTATTTCAACATGATTTGGAGCTTGTTTTTGGAAAAGTGTTTTTTTCTGTATTCCAATATTGCAACTTGCTGAAAACTGTCCACAGTGTTCCTATCATCCAGTTCCAACAGTACTGAAAAAAAATAACTTACAGAGTGCCTCAAACATGATTTAGAGCTTGTTTATGAAAAAGTGTTTATTTCTGTATTTCAACATGATTTGGAGCTTGTTTTTGGAAAAGTGTTTATTTCTGTATTTCAACATGATTTTGAGCTTGTTTTTTGAAAAGTGTTCATTTCTTTATTTCAACATGATTTGGAGCTTGTTTTTGGAAAAGTGTTTATGTCTGTATTCCAATATTGCAACTTGCTGAAAACTGTCCACAGTGTTCCTACCATCCAGTTCTAACAGCACTGAAAAAAAATAACTTACAGAGTGACTCAAACATGATTTAGAGCTTGTTCATGAAAAAGTGTTTATTTCTCTATTTCAACATGATTTGGAGCTTGTTTTTGGAAAAGTGTTTATTTCTGTATTTCAACATGATTTTGAGCTTGTTTTTGGAAAGTGTTAATTTCTGTATTTCAACATGATTTGGAGCTTGTTTTTGGAAAAGTGTTTATTTCTCTATTCCAATATTGCAACTTGCTGAAAACTGTCCACAGTTTACCTATCATCCACTTCTAACAGTACTGGGAAAGAAATCACTTCCAGAGTGCCTCAAACATGATTTAGAGTTTGTTTATGAAAAAGTGTTTATTTCTGTATTTCAACATGATTTGGAGCTTGTTTTTGGAAAAGTGTTTATTTCTGTATTTCAACATGATTTGAAGCTTGTTTTTGGAAAAGTGTTTTTTTCTGTATTCCAATATTGCAACTTGCTGAAAACTGTACACAGTGTTCCTATCATCAAGATCTAACAGTACTGAAAAAAAAGCACTTACATAGTGCCTCAAACATGATTTAGAGCTTGTTTATGAAAAAGTGTTTATTTCTGTATTTCAACATGATTTGGAGCTTGTTTTTGGAAAAGTGTTTATTTCTGTATTTCAACATGATTTGGAGCTTGTTTTTGGAAAAGTGTTTTTTTCTGTATTCCAATATTGCAACTTGCTGAAAACTGTACACAGTGTTCCTATCATCAAGATCTAACAGTACTGAAAAAAAAGCACTTACATAGTGCCTCAAACATGATTTAGAGCTTGTTTATGAAAAAGTGTTTATTTCTGTATTTCAACATGATTTGGAGCTTGTTTTTGGAAAAGTGTTTATTTCTGTATTTCAACATGATTTGGAGCTTGTTTTTGGAAAAGTGTTTATTTCTGTATTTCAACATGATTTGGAGCTTGTTTTTTGAAAAGTGTTCATTTCTGTATTTCAACATGATTTGGAGCTTGTTTTTGGAAAAGTGTTTATTTCTGTATTCCAATATTGCAACTTGCTCAAAACTGTCCACAGTGTTCCTATCATCCAGTTCTAACAGTACTGAAAAAAAATAACTTACAGAGTGCCTCAAACATGATTTAGAGCTTGTTTATGAAAAAGTTTTATTTCTGTATTTCAACATGATTTGGAGCTTGTTTTTGGAAAAGTGTTTATTTCTCTATTCCAATATTGCAACTTGCTGAAAACTGTCCACAGTGTTCCTATCATCCAGTTCTAACAGTACTGGAAAAAATCCCTTCCAGAGTGCCTCAAACATGATTTAGAGCTTGTTTATGAAAAAGTTTTATTTCTGTATTTCAACATGATTTGGAGCTTGTTTTTGGAAAAGTGTTTATTTCTGTATTTCAACATGGTTTGGAGCTTGTTTTTGGAAAAGTGTTTATTTCTGTATTTCAACATGATTTGAAGCTTGTTTTTGGAAAAGTGTTTATGTCTGTATTCCAATATTGCAACTTGCTGAAAACTGTCCACAGTGTTCCTACCATCCAGTTCTAACAGCACTGAAAAAAAAATAACTTACAGAGTGACTCAAACATGATTTAGAGCTTGTTCATGAAAAAGTGTTTATTTCTCTATTTCAACATGATTTGGAGCTTGTTTTTGGAAAAGTGTTTATTTCTGTATTTCAACATGATTTGGAGCTTGTTTTTGGAAAAGTGTTTATTTCTGTATTTCAACATGATTTGGAGCTTGTTTTTGGAAAAGTGTTTATTTCTGTATTTCAACATGATTTGGAGCTTGTTTTTGGAAAAGTGTTTATTTCTGTATTTCAACATGATTTTGAGCTTGTTTTTGGAAAGTGTTCATTTCTGTATTTCAACATGATTTGGAGCTTGTTTTTGGAAAAGTGTTTATTTCTCTATTCCAATATTGCAACTTGCTGAAAACTGTACAGTGTACCTATCATCCAGTTCTAACAGTACTGAAAAAAAATCACTTCCAGAGTGCCTCAAACATGATTTAGAGCTTGTTTATGAAAAAGTGTTTATTTCTGTATTTCAACATGATTTGGAGCTTGTTTTTGGAAAAGTGTTTATTTCTGTATTTCAACATGACTTTGAGCTTGTTTTTGGAAAAGTGTTCATTTCTGTATTTCAACATGATTTGGAGCTTGTTTTTGTAAAAGTGTTCATTTCTGTATTTCAACATGATTTGGAGCTTGTTTTTGGAAAAGTGTTTTTTTCTGTATTCCAATATTGCAACTTGCTGAAAACTGTCCACAGTGTTCCTATCATCCAGTTCCAACAGTACTGAAAAAAAATAACTTACAGAGTGCCTCAAACATGATTTAGAGCTTGTTTATGAAAAAGTGTTTATTTCTGTATTTCAACATGATTTGGAGCTTGTTTTTGGAAAAGTGTTTATTTCTGTATTTCAACATGATTTTGAGCTTGTTTTTTGAAAAGTGTTCATTTCTTTATTTCAACATGATTTGGAGCTTGTTTTTGGAAAAGTGTTTATGTCTGTATTCCAATATTGCAACTTGCTGAAAACTGTCCACAGTGTTCCTACCATCCAGTTCTAACAGCACTGAAAAAAAATAACTTACAGAGTGACTCAAACATGATTTAGAGCTTGTTCATGAAAAAGTGTTTATTTCTCTATTTCAACATGATTTGGAGCTTGTTTTTGGAAAAGTGTTTATTTCTGTATTTCAACATGATTTTGAGCTTGTTTTTGGAAAGTGTTAATTTCTGTATTTCAACATGATTTGGAGCTTGTTTTTGGAAAAGTGTTTATTTCTCTATTCCAATATTGCAACTTGCTGAAAACTGTCCACAGTTTACCTATCATCCACTTCTAACAGTACTGGGAAAGAAATCACTTCCAGAGTGCCTCAAACATGATTTAGAGTTTGTTTATGAAAAAGTGTTTATTTCTGTATTTCAACATGATTTGGAGCTTGTTTTTGGAAAAGTGTTTATTTCTGTATTTCAACATGATTTGAAGCTTGTTTTTGGAAAAGTGTTTTTTTCTGTATTCCAATATTGCAACTTGCTGAAAACTGTACACAGTGTTCCTATCATCAAGATCTAACAGTACTGAAAAAAAAGCACTTACATAGTGCCTCAAACATGATTTAGAGCTTGTTTATGAAAAAGTGTTTATTTCTGTATTTCAACATGATTTGGAGCTTGTTTTTGGAAAAGTGTTTATTTCTGTATTTCAACATGATTTGGAGCTTGTTTTTGGAAAAGTGTTTTTTTCTGTATTCCAATATTGCAACTTGCTGAAAACTGTACACAGTGTTCCTATCATCAAGATCTAACAGTACTGAAAAAAAAGCACTTACATAGTGCCTCAAACATGATTTAGAGCTTGTTTATGAAAAAGTGTTTATTTCTGTATTTCAACATGATTTGGAGCTTGTTTTTGGAAAAGTGTTTATTTCTGTATTTCAACATGATTTGGAGCTTGTTTTTGGAAAAGTGTTTATTTCTGTATTTCAACATGATTTGGAGCTTGTTTTTTGAAAAGTGTTCATTTCTGTATTTCAACATGATTTGGAGCTTGTTTTTGGAAAAGTGTTTATTTCTGTATTCCAATATTGCAACTTGCTCAAAACTGTCCACAGTGTTCCTATCATCCAGTTCTAACAGTACTGAAAAAAAATAACTTACAGAGTGCCTCAAACATGATTTAGAGCTTGTTTATGAAAAAGTTTTATTTCTGTATTTCAACATGATTTGGAGCTTGTTTTTGGAAAAGTGTTTATTTCTCTATTCCAATATTGCAACTTGCTGAAAACTGTCCACAGTGTTCCTATCATCCAGTTCTAACAGTACTGGAAAAAATCCCTTCCAGAGTGCCTCAAACATGATTTAGAGCTTGTTTATGAAAAAGTTTTATTTCTGTATTTCAACATGATTTGGAGCTTGTTTTTGGAAAAGTGTTTATTTCTGTATTTCAACATGGTTTGGAGCTTGTTTTTGGAAAAGTGTTTATTTCTGTATTTCAACATGATTTGAAGCTTGTTTTTGGAAAAGTGTTTATGTCTGTATTCCAATATTGCAACTTGCTGAAAACTGTCCACAGTGTTCCTACCATCCAGTTCTAACAGCACTGAAAAAAAAATAACTTACAGAGTGACTCAAACATGATTTAGAGCTTGTTCATGAAAAAGTGTTTATTTCTCTATTTCAACATGATTTGGAGCTTGTTTTTGGAAAAGTGTTTATTTCTGTATTTCAACATGATTTGGAGCTTGTTTTTGGAAAAGTGTTTATTTCTGTATTTCAACATGATTTGGAGCTTGTTTTTGGAAAAGTGTTTATTTCTGTATTTCAACATGATTTGGAGCTTGTTTTTGGAAAAGTGTTTATTTCTGTATTTCAACATGATTTGGAGCTTGTTTTTTGAAAAGTGTTCATTTCTGTATTTCAACATGATTTGGAGCTTGTTTTTGGAAAAGTGTTTATTTCTGTATTTCAACATGATTTTGAGCTTGTTTTTGGAAAAGTGTTCATTTCTGTATTTCAACATGATTTGGAGCTTGTTTTGGAAAAGTGTTTATTTCTGTATTCCAATATTGCAACTTGCTGAAAACTGTCCACAGTGTTCCTATCATCCAGTTCCAACAGTACTGGAAAAAAAAATCCCTTCCAGAGTGCCTCAAACATGATTTAGAGCTTGTTTATGAAAAAGTGTTTATTTCTGTATTTCAACATGATTTGGAGCTTGTTTTTGGAAAAGTGTTTATTTCTGTATTTCAACATGATTTTGAGCTTGTTTTTGGAAAATGTTCATTTCTGTATTTCAACATGATTTGGAGCTTGTTTTTGGAAAAGTGTTTATTTCTCTATTCCAATATTGCAACTTGCTGAAAACTGTACAGTGTACCTATCATCCAGTTCTAAGAGTACTGAAAAAAAATCACTTCCAGAGTGCCTCAAACATGATTTAGAGCTTGTTTATGAAAAAGTGTTTATTTCTGTATTTCAACATGATTTTTGAGCTTGTTTTTGGTAAAGTGTTTATTTCTGTATTTCAACATGACTTTGAGCTTGTTTTTGGAAAAGTGTTCATTTCTGTATTTCAACATGATTTGGAGCTTGTTTTTGTAAAAGTGTTCATTTCTGTATTTCAACATGATTTGGAGCTTGTTTTTGGAAAAGTGTTTTTTTCTGTATTCCAATATTGCAACTTGCTGAAAACTGTCCACAGTGTTCCTATCATCCAGTTCCAACAGTACTGAAAAAAAAATAACTTACAGAGTGCCTCAAACATGATTTAGAGCTTGTTTATGAAAAAGTGTTTATTTCTGTATTTCAACATGATTTGGAGCTTGTTTTTGGAAAAGTGTTTATTTCTGTATTTCAACATGATTTTGAGCTTGTTTTTTGAAAAGTGTTCATTTCTTTATTTCAACATGATTTGGAGCTTGTTTTTGGAAAAGTGTTTATGTCTGTATTCCAATATTGCAACTTGCTGAAAACTGTCCACAGTGTTCCTACCATCCAGTTCTAACAGCACTGAAAAAAAATAACTTACAGAGTGACTCAAACATGATTTAGAGCTTGTTCATGAAAAAGTGTTTATTTCTCTATTTCAACATGATTTGGAGCTTGTTTTTGGAAAAGTGTTTATTTCTGTATTTCAACATGATTTTGAGCTTGTTTTTGGAAAGTGTTAATTTCTGTATTTCAACATGATTTGGAGCTTGTTTTTGGAAAAGTGTTTATTTCTCTATTCCAATATTGCAACTTGCTGAAAACTGTCCACAGTTTACCTATCATCCACTTCTAACAGTACTGGGAAAGAAATCACTTCCAGAGTGCCTCAAACATGATTTAGAGTTTGTTTATGAAAAAGTGTTTATTTCTGTATTTCAACATGATTTGGAGCTTGTTTTTGGAAAAGTGTTTATTTCTGTATTTCAACATGATTTGAAGCTTGTTTTTGGAAAAGTGTTTTTTTCTGTATTCCAATATTGCAACTTGCTGAAAACTGTACACAGTGTTCCTATCATCAAGATCTAACAGTACTGAAAAAAAAGCACTTACATAGTGCCTCAAACATGATTTAGAGCTTGTTTATGAAAAAGTGTTTATTTCTGTATTTCAACATGATTTGGAGCTTGTTTTTGGAAAAGTGTTTATTTCTGTATTTCAACATGATTTGGAGCTTGTTTTTGGAAAAGTGTTTATTTCTCTATTCCAATATTGCAACTTGCTGAAAACTGTCCACAGTGTTCCTATCATCCAGTTCTAACAGTACTGGAAAAAAATCCCTTCCAGAGTGCCTCAAACATGATTTAGAGCTTGTTTATGAAAAAGTTTTATTTCTGTATTTCAACATGATTTGGAGCTTGTTTTTGGAAAAGTGTTTATTTCTGTATTTCAACATGATTTGGAGCTTGTTTTTGGAAAAGTGTTTATTTCTGTATTTCAACATGATTTGAAGCTTGTTTTTGGAAAAAATTTTTTTTCTGTATTCCAATATTGCAACTTGCTGAAAACTGTACACAGTGTTCCTATCATCCAGTTCTAACAGTACTGAAAACAAATCACTTACATAGTGCCTCAAACATGATTTAGAGCTTGTTTATGAAAAAGTGTTTATTTCTGTATTTCAACATGATTTGGAGCTTGTTTTTGGAAAAGTGTTTATTTCTGTATTTGAACATGATTTGGAGCTTGTTTTTGGAAAAGTGTTTATTTCTGTATTTCAACATGATTTGGAGCTTGTTTTTTGAAAAGTGTTCATTTCTGTATTTCAACACGATTTGGAGCTTGTTTATGAAAAAGTTTTATTTCTGTATTTCAACATGATTTGGAGCTTGTTTTTGGAAAAGTGTTTATTTCTGTATTTCAACATGATTTGGAGCTTGTTTTTGGAAAAGTGTTTATTTCTGTATTTCAACATGATTTGGAGCTTGTTTTTGGAAAAGTGTTTATTTCTGTATTTCAACATGATTTGGAGCTTGTTTTTTGAAAAGTGTTCATTTCTGTATTTCAACATGATTTGGAGCTTGTTTTTGGAAAAGTGTTTATTTCTGTATTTCAACATGATTTTGAGCTTGTTTTTGGAAAAGTGTTCATTTCTGTATTTCAACATGATTTGGAGCTTGTTTTGGAAAAGTGTTTATTTCTGTATTCCAATATTGCAACTTGCTGAAAACTGTCCACAGTGTTCCTATCATCCAGTTCCAACAGTACTGGAAAAAAAAATCCCTTCCAGAGTGCCTCAAACATGATTTAGAGCTTGTTTATGAAAAAGTGTTTATTTCTGTATTTCAACATGATTTGGAGCTTGTTTTTGGAAAAGTGTTTATTTCTGTATTTCAACATGACTTTGAGCTTGTTTTTGGAAAAGTGTTCATTTCTGTATTTCAACATGATTTGGAGCTTGTTTTTGTAAAAGTGTTCATTTCTGTATTTCAACATGATTTGGAGCTTGTTTTTGGAAAAGTGTTTATTTCTGTATTCCAATATTGCAACTTGCTGAAAACTGTCCACAGTGTTCCTATCATCCAGTTCCAACAGTACTGAAAAAAAAATCACTTCCAGAGTGCCTCAAACATGATTTAGAGCTTGTTTATGAAAAAGTGTTTATTTCTGTATTTCAACATGATTTGGAGCTTGTTTTTGGAAAAGTGTTTATTTCTGTATTTCAACATGATTTTGAGCTTGTTTTTTGAAAAGTGTTCATTTCTTTATTTCAACATGATTTGGAGCTTGTTTTTGGAAAAGTGTTTATGTCTGTATTCCAATATTGCAACTTGCTGAAAACTGTCCACAGTGTTCCTACCATCCAGTTCTAACAGCACTGAAAAAAAATAACTTACAGAGTGACTCAAACATGATTTAGAGCTTGTTCATGAAAAAGTGTTTATTTCTCTATTTCAACATGATTTGGAGCTTGTTTTTGGAAAAGTGTTTATTTCTGTATTTCAACATGATTTTGAGCTTGTTTTTGGAAAGTGTTAATTTCTGTATTTCAACATGATTTGGAGCTTGTTTTTGGAAAAGTGTTTATTTCTCTATTCCAATATTGCAACTTGCTGAAAACTGTCCACAGTTTACCTATCATCCACTTCTAACAGTACTGGGAAAGAAATCACTTCCAGAGTGCCTCAAACATGATTTAGAGTTTGTTTATGAAAAAGTGTTTATTTCTGTATTTCAACATGATTTGGAGCTTGTTTTTGGAAAAGTGTTTATTTCTGTATTTCAACATGATTTGGAGCTTGTTTTTGGAAAAGTGTTTATTTCTCTATTCCAATATTGCAACTTGCTGAAAACTGTCCACAGTGTTCCTATCATCCAGTTCTAACAGTACTGGAAAAAAATCCCTTCCAGAGTGCCTCAAACATGATTTAGAGCTTGTTTATGAAAAAGTTTTATTTCTGTATTTCAACATGATTTGGAGCTTGTTTTTGGAAAAGTGTTTATTTCTGTATTTCAACATGATTTGGAGCTTGTTTTTGGAAAAGTGTTTATTTCTGTATTTCAACATGATTTGAAGCTTGTTTTTGGAAAAGTGTTTTTTTCTGTATTCCAATATTGCAACTTGCTGAAAACTGTACACAGTGTTCCTATCATCCAGTTCTAACAGTACTGGAAAAAATCCCTTCCAGAGTGCCTCAAACATGATTTAGAGCTTGTTTATGAAAAAGTTTTATTTCTGTATTTCAACATGATTTGGAGCTTGTTTTTGGAAAAGTGTTTATTTCTCTATTCCAATATTGCAACTTGCTGAAAACTGTCCACAGTGTTCCTATCATCCAGTTCTAACAGTACTGGAAAAAATCCCTTCCAGAGTGCCTCAAACATGATTTAGAGCTTGTTTATGAAAAAGTTTTATTTCTGTATTTCAACATGATTTGGAGCTTGTTTTTGGAAAAGTGTTTATTTCTGTATTTCAACATGGTTTGGAGCTTGTTTTTGGAAAAGTGTTTATTTCTGTATTTCAACATGATTTGAAGCTTGTTTTTGGAAAAGTGTTTATGTCTGTATTCCAATATTGCAACTTGCTGAAAACTGTCCACAGTGTTCCTACCATCCAGTTCTAACAGCACTGAAAAAAAAATAACTTACAGAGTGACTCAAACATGATTTAGAGCTTGTTCATGAAAAAGTGTTTATTTCTCTATTTCAACATGATTTGGAGCTTGTTTTTGGAAAAGTGTTTATTTCTGTATTTCAACATGATTTTGAGCTTGTTTTTGGAAAGTGTTAATTTCTGTATTTCAACATGATTTGGAGCTTGTTTTGGAAAAGTGTTTATTTCTGTATTTCAACATGATTTGGAGCTTGTTTTTGGAAAAGTGTTTATTTCTGTATTTCAACATGATTTGGAGCTTGTTTTTGGAAAAGTGTTTATTTCTGTATTTCAACATGATTTGGAGCTTGTTTTTTGAAAAGTGTTCATTTCTGTATTTCAACATGATTTGGAGCTTGTTTTTGGAAAAGTGTTTATTTCTGTATTTCAACATGATTTTGAGCTTGTTTTTGGAAAAGTGTTCATTTCTGTATTTCAACATGATTTGGAGCTTGTTTTGGAAAAGTGTTTATTTCTGTATTCCAATATTGCAACTTGCTGAAAACTGTCCACAGTGTTCCTATCATCCAGTTCCAACAGTACTGGAAAAAAAAATCCCTTCCAGAGTGCCTCAAACATGATTTAGAGCTTGTTTATGAAAAAGTGTTTATTTCTGTATTTCAACATGATTTGGAGCTTGTTTTTGGAAAAGTGTTTATTTCTGTATTTCAACATGACTTTGAGCTTGTTTTTGGAAAAGTGTTCATTTCTGTATTTCAACATGATTTGGAGCTTGTTTTTGTAAAAGTGTTCATTTCTGTATTTCAACATGATTTGGAGCTTGTTTTTGGAAAAGTGTTTATTTCTGTATTCCAATATTGCAACTTGCTGAAAACTGTCCACAGTGTTCCTATCATCCAGTTCCAACAGTACTGAAAAAAAAATCACTTCCAGAGTGCCTCAAACATGATTTAGAGCTTGTTTATGAAAAAGTGTTTATTTCTGTATTTCAACATGATTTGGAGCTTGTTTTTGGAAAAGTGTTTATTTCTGTATTTCAACATGATTTTGAGCTTGTTTTTTGAAAAGTGTTCATTTCTTTATTTCAACATGATTTGGAGCTTGTTTTTGGAAAAGTGTTTATGTCTGTATTCCAATATTGCAACTTGCTGAAAACTGTCCACAGTGTTCCTACCATCCAGTTCTAACAGCACTGAAAAAAAATAACTTACAGAGTGACTCAAACATGATTTAGAGCTTGTTCATGAAAAAGTGTTTATTTCTCTATTTCAACATGATTTGGAGCTTGTTTTTGGAAAAGTGTTTATTTCTGTATTTCAACATGATTTTGAGCTTGTTTTTGGAAAGTGTTAATTTCTGTATTTCAACATGATTTGGAGCTTGTTTTTGGAAAAGTGTTTATTTCTCTATTCCAATATTGCAACTTGCTGAAAACTGTCCACAGTTTACCTATCATCCACTTCTAACAGTACTGGGAAAGAAATCACTTCCAGAGTGCCTCAAACATGATTTAGAGTTTGTTTATGAAAAAGTGTTTATTTCTGTATTTCAACATGATTTGGAGCTTGTTTTTGGAAAAGTGTTTATTTCTGTATTTCAACATGATTTGGAGCTTGTTTTTGGAAAAGTGTTTATTTCTCTATTCCAATATTGCAACTTGCTGAAAACTGTCCACAGTGTTCCTATCATCCAGTTCTAACAGTACTGGAAAAAAATCCCTTCCAGAGTGCCTCAAACATGATTTAGAGCTTGTTTATGAAAAAGTTTTATTTCTGTATTTCAACATGATTTGGAGCTTGTTTTTGGAAAAGTGTTTATTTCTGTATTTCAACATGATTTGGAGCTTGTTTTTGGAAAAGTGTTTATTTCTGTATTTCAACATGATTTGAAGCTTGTTTTTGGAAAAGTGTTTTTTTCTGTATTCCAATATTGCAACTTGCTGAAAACTGTACACAGTGTTCCTATCATCCAGTTCTAACAGTACTGGAAAAAATCCCTTCCAGAGTGCCTCAAACATGATTTAGAGCTTGTTTATGAAAAAGTTTTATTTCTGTATTTCAACATGATTTGGAGCTTGTTTTTGGAAAAGTGTTTATTTCTCTATTCCAATATTGCAACTTGCTGAAAACTGTCCACAGTGTTCCTATCATCCAGTTCTAACAGTACTGGAAAAAATCCCTTCCAGAGTGCCTCAAACATGATTTAGAGCTTGTTTATGAAAAAGTTTTATTTCTGTATTTCAACATGATTTGGAGCTTGTTTTTGGAAAAGTGTTTATTTCTGTATTTCAACATGGTTTGGAGCTTGTTTTTGGAAAAGTGTTTATTTCTGTATTTCAACATGATTTGAAGCTTGTTTTTGGAAAAGTGTTTATGTCTGTATTCCAATATTGCAACTTGCTGAAAACTGTCCACAGTGTTCCTACCATCCAGTTCTAACAGCACTGAAAAAAAAATAACTTACAGAGTGACTCAAACATGATTTAGAGCTTGTTCATGAAAAAGTGTTTATTTCTCTATTTCAACATGATTTGGAGCTTGTTTTTGGAAAAGTGTTTATTTCTGTATTTCAACATGATTTTGAGCTTGTTTTTGGAAAGTGTTAATTTCTGTATTTCAACATGATTTGGAGCTTGTTTTGGAAAAGTGTTTATTTCTCTATTCCAATATTGCAACTTGCTGAAAACTGTCCACAGTTTACCTATCATCCACTTCTAACAGTACTGGGAAAGAAATCACTTCCAGAGTGCCTCAAACATGATTTAGAGCTTGTTTATGAAAAAGTGTTTATTTCTGTATTTCAACCTGATTTGGAGCTTGTTTTTGGAAAAGTGTTTATTTCTGTATTTCAACATGATTTGAAGCTTGTTTTTGGAAAAGTGTTTTTTTCTGTATTCCAATATTGCAACTTGCTGAAAACTGTACACAGTGTTCCTATCATCACGATCTAACAGTACTGAAAAAAAAGCACTTACATAGTGCCTCAAACATGATTTAGAGCTTGTTTATGAAAAAGTGTTTATTTCTGTATTTCAACATGATTTGGAGCTTGTTTTTGGAAAAGTGTTTATTTCTGTATTTCAACATGATTTGGAGCTTGTTTTTGGAAAAGTGTTTATTTCTCTATTCCAATATTGCAACTTGCTGAAAACTGTCCACAGTGTTCCTATAATCCAGTTCTAACAGTACTGGAAAAAAATCCCTTCCAGAGTGCCTCAAACATGATTTAGAGCTTGTTTATGAAAAAGTTTTATTTCTGTATTTCAACATGATTTGGAGCTTGTTTTTGGAAAAGTGTTTATTTCTGTATTTCAACATGATTTGGAGCTTGTTTTTGGAAAAGTGTTTATTTCTGTATTTCAACATGATTTGAAGCTTGTTTTTGGAAAAAATTTTTTTTCTGTATTCCAATATTGCAACTTGCTGAAAACTGTACACAGTGTTCCTATCATCCAGTTCTAACAGTACTGAAAAAAAATCACTTACATAGTGCCTCAAACATGATTTAGAGCTTGTTTATGAAAAAGTGTTTATTTCTGTATTTCAACATGATTTGGAGCTTGTTTTTGGAAAAGTGTTTATTTCTGTATTTGAACATGATTTGGAGCTTGTTTTTGGAAAAGTGTTTATTTCTGTATTTCAACATGATTTTGAGCTTGTTTTTTGAAAAGTGTTCATTTCTTTATTTCAACATGATTTGGAGCTTGTTTTTGGAAAAGTGTTTATGTCTGTATTCCAATATTGCAACTTGCTGAAAACTGTCCACAGTGTTCCTACCATCCAGTTCTAACAGCACTGAAAAAAAATAACTTACAGAGTGACTCAAACATGATTTAGAGCTTGTTCATGAAAAAGTGTTTATTTCTCTATTTCAACATGATTTGGAGCTTGTTTTTGGAAAAGTGTTTATTTCTGTATTTCAACATGATTTTGAGCTTGTTTTTGGAAAGTGTTCATTTCTGTATTTCAACATGATTTGGAGCTTGTTTTTGGAAAAGTGTTTATTTCTCTATTCCAATATTGCAACTTGCTGAAAACTGTCCACAGTGTTCCTATCATCCAGTTCTAACAGTACTGGAAAAAAATCCCTTCCAGAGTGCCTCAAACATGATTTAGAGCTTGTTTATGAAAAAGTTTTATTTCTGTATTTCAACATGATTTGGAGCTTGTTTTTGGAAAAGTGTTTATTTCTGTATTTCAACATGATTTGGAGCTTGTTTTTGGAAAAGTGTTTATTTCTGTATTTCAACATGATTTGAAGCTTGTTTTTGGAAAAGTGTTTTTTTCTGTATTCCAATATTGCAACTTGCTGAAAACTGTACACAGTGTTCCTATCATCCAGTTCTAACAGTACTGGAAAAAATCCCTTCCAGAGTGCCTCAAACATGATTTAGAGCTTGTTTATGAAAAAGTTTTATTTCTGTATTTCAACATGATTTGGAGCTTGTTTTTGGAAAAGTGTTTATTTCTCTATTCCAATATTGCAACTTGCTGAAAACTGTCCACAGTGTTCCTATCATCCAGTTCTAACAGTACTGGAAAAAATCCCTTCCAGAGTGCCTCAAACATGATTTAGAGCTTGTTTATGAAAAAGTTTTATTTCTGTATTTCAACATGATTTGGAGCTTGTTTTTGGAAAAGTGTTTATTTCTGTATTTCAACATGGTTTGGAGCTTGTTTTTGGAAAAGTGTTTATTTCTGTATTTCAACATGATTTGAAGCTTGTTTTTGGAAAAGTGTTTATGTCTGTATTCCAATATTGCAACTTGCTGAAAACTGTCCACAGTGTTCCTACCATCCAGTTCTAACAGCACTGAAAAAAAAATAACTTACAGAGTGACTCAAACATGATTTAGAGCTTGTTCATGAAAAAGTGTTTATTTCTCTATTTCAACATGATTTGGAGCTTGTTTTTGGAAAAGTGTTTATTTCTGTATTTCAACATGATTTTGAGCTTGTTTTTGGAAAGTGTTAATTTCTGTATTTCAACATGATTTGGAGCTTGTTTTGGAAAAGTGTTTATTTCTCTATTCCAATATTGCAACTTGCTGAAAACTGTCCACAGTTTACCTATCATCCACTTCTAACAGTACTGGGAAAGAAATCACTTCCAGAGTGCCTCAAACATGATTTAGAGCTTGTTTATGAAAAAGTGTTTATTTCTGTATTTCAACCTGATTTGGAGCTTGTTTTTGGAAAAGTGTTTATTTCTGTATTTCAACATGATTTGAAGCTTGTTTTTGGAAAAGTGTTTTTTTCTGTATTCCAATATTGCAACTTGCTGAAAACTGTACACAGTGTTCCTATCATCAAGATCTAACAGTACTGAAAAAAAAGCACTTACATAGTGCCTCAAACATGATTTAGAGCTTGTTTATGAAAAAGTGTTTATTTCTGTATTTCAACATGATTTGGAGCTTGTTTTTGGAAAAGTGTTTATTTCTGTATTTCAACATGATTTGGAGCTTGTTTTTGGAAAAGTGTTTATTTCTCTATTCCAATATTGCAACTTGCTGAAAACTGTCCACAGTGTTCCTATAATCCAGTTCTAACAGTACTGGAAAAAAATCCCTTCCAGAGTGCCTCAAACATGATTTAGAGCTTGTTTATGAAAAAGTTTTATTTCTGTATTTCAACATGATTTGGAGCTTGTTTTTGGAAAAGTGTTTATTTCTGTATTTCAACATGATTTGGAGCTTGTTTTTGGAAAAGTGTTTATTTCTGTATTTCAACATGATTTGAAGCTTGTTTTTGGAAAAAAAATTTTTTCTGTATTCCAATATTGCAACTTGCTGAAAACTGTACACAGTGTTCCTATCATCCAGTTCTAACAGTACTGAAAAAAAATCACTTACATAGTGCCTCAAACATGATTTAGAGCTTGTTTATGAAAAAGTGTTTATTTCTGTATTTCAACATGATTTGGAGCTTGTTTTTGGAAAAGTGTTTATTTCTGTATTTGAACATGATTTGGAGCTTGTTTTTGGAAAAGTGTTTATTTCTGTATTTCAACATGATTTTGAGCTTGTTTTTTGAAAAGTGTTCATTTCTTTATTTCAACATGATTTGGAGCTTGTTTTTGGAAAAGTGTTTATGTCTGTATTCCAATATTGCAACTTGCTGAAAACTGTCCACAGTGTTCCTACCATCCAGTTCTAACAGCACTGAAAAAAAATAACTTAGAGTGACTCAAACATGATTTAGAGCTTGTTCATGAAAAAGTGTTTATTTCTCTATTTCAACATGATTTGGAGCTTGTTTTTGGAAAAGTGTTTATTTCTGTATTTCAACATGATTTGGAGCTTGTTTTTGGAAAAGTGTTTATTTCTGTATTTCAACATGATTTGAAGCTTGTTTTTGGAAAAAAAAAAAATTCTGTATTCCAATATTGCAACTTGCTGAAAACTGTACACAGTGTTCCTATCATCCAGTTCTAACAGTACTGAAAAAAAATCACTTACATAGTGCCTCAAACATGATTTAGAGCTTGTTTATGAAAAAGTGTTTATTTCTGTATTTCAACATGATTTGGAGCTTGTTTTTGGAAAAGTGTTTATTTCTGTATTTGAACATGATTTGGAGCTTGTTTTTGGAAAAGTGTTTATTTCTGTATTTCAACATGATTTGGAGCTTGTTTTTTGAAAAGTGTTCATTTCTGTATTTCAACATGATTTGGAGCTTGTTTTTGGAAAAGTGTTTATTTCTGTATTCCAATATTGCAACTTGCTCAAAACTGTCCACAGTGTTCCTATCATCCAGTTCTAACAGTACTGAAAAAAAAATAACTTACAGAGTGCCTCAAACATGATTTAGAGCTTGTTTATGAAAAAGTTTTATTTCTGTATTTCAACATGATTTGGAGCTTGTTTTTGGAAAAGTGTTTATTTCTCTATTCCAATATTGCAACTTGCTGAAAACTGTCCACAGTGTTCCTATCATCCAGTTCTAACAGTACTGGAAAAAAATCCCTTCCAGAGTGCCTCAAACATGATTTAGAGCTTGTTTATGAAAAAGTTTTATTTCTGTATTTCAACATGATTTGGAGCTTGTTTTTGGAAAAGTGTTTATTTCTGTATTTCAACATGATTTGGAGCTTGTTTTTGGAAAAGTGTTTATTTCTGTATTTCAACATGATTTGGAGCTTGTTTTTGGAAAAGTGTTTATTTCTGTATTTCAACATGATTTGGAGCTTGTTTTTTGAAAAGTGTTCATTTCTGTATTTCAACATGATTTGGAGCTTGTTTTTGGAAAAGTGTTTATTTCTGTATTTCAACATGATTTTGAGCTTGTTTTTGGAAAAGTGTTCATTTCTGTATTTCAACATGATTTGGAGCTTGTTTTGGAAAAGTGTTTATTTCTGTATTCCAATATTGCAACTTGCTGAAAACTGTCCACAGTGTTCCTATCATCCAGTTCCAACAGTACTGGGAAAAAAAATCCCTTCCAGAGTGCCTCAAACATGATTTAGAGCTTGTTTATGAAAAAGTGTTTATTTCTGTATTTCAACATGATTTGGAGCTTGTTTTTGGAAAAGTGTTTATTTCTGTATTTCAACATGACTTTGAGCTTGTTTTTGGAAAAGTGTTCATTTCTGTATTTCAACATGATTTGGAGCTTGTTTTTGTAAAAGTGTTCATTTCTGTATTTCAACATGATTTGGAGCTTGTTTTTGGAAAAGTGTTTTTTTCTGTATTCCAATATTGCAACTTGCTGAAAACTGTCCACAGTGTTCCTATCATCCAGTTCCAACAGTACTGAAAAAAAAATAACTTACAGAGTGCCTCAAACATGATTTAGAGCTTGTTTATGAAAAAGTGTTTATTTCTGTATTTCAACATGATTTGGAGCTTGTTTTTGGAAAAGTGTTTATTTCTGTATTTCAACATGATTTTGAGCTTGTTTTTTGAAAAGTGTTCATTTCTTTATTTCAACATGATTTGGAGCTTGTTTTTGGAAAAGTGTTTATGTCTGTATTCCAATATTGCAACTTGCTGAAAACTGTCCACAGTGTTCCTACCATCCAGTTCTAACAGCACTGAAAAAAAATAACTTACAGAGTGACTCAAACATGATTTAGAGCTTGTTCATGAAAAAGTGTTTATTTCTCTATTTCAACATGATTTGGAGCTTGTTTTTGGAAAAGTGTTTATTTCTGTATTTCAACATGATTTTGAGCTTGTTTTTGGAAAGTGTTAATTTCTGTATTTCAACATGATTTGGAGCTTGTTTTTGGAAAAGTGTTTATTTCTCTATTCCAATATTGCAACTTGCTGAAAACTGTCCACAGTTTACCTATCATCCACTTCTAACAGTACTGGGAAAGAAATCACTTCCAGAGTGCCTCAAACATGATTTAGAGTTTGTTTATGAAAAAGTGTTTATTTCTGTATTTCAACATGATTTGGAGCTTGTTTTTGGAAAAGTGTTTATTTCTGTATTTCAACATGATTTGAAGCTTGTTTTTGGAAAAGTGTTTTTTTCTGTATTCCAATATTGCAACTTGCTGAAAACTGTACACAGTGTTCCTATCATCAAGATCTAACAGTACTGAAAAAAATGCACTTACATAGTGCCTCAAACATGATTTAGAGCTTGTTTATGAAAAAGTGTTTATTTCTGTATTTCAACATGATTTGGAGCTTGTTTTTGGAAAAGTGTTTATTTCTGTATTTCAACATGATTTGGAGCTTGTTTTTGGAAAAGTGTTTATTTCTCTATTCCAATATTGCAACTTGCTGAAAACTGTCCACAGTGTTCCTATCATCCAGTTCTAACAGTACTGGAAAAAAATCCCTTCCAGAGTGCCTCAAACATGATTTAGAGCTTGTTTATGAAAAAGTTTTATTTCTGTATTTCAACATGATTTGGAGCTTGTTTTTGGAAAAGTGTTTATTTCTGTATTTCAACATGATTTGGAGCTTGTTTTTGGAAAAGTGTTTATTTCTGTATTTCAACATGATTTGAAGCTTGTTTTTGGAAAAGTGTTTTTTTCTGTATTCCAATATTGCAACTTGCTGAAAACTGTACACAGTGTTCCTATCATCCAGTTCTAACAGTACTGAAAAAAAATCACTTACATAGTGCCTCAAACATGATTTAGAGCTTGTTTATGAAAAAGTGTTTATTTCTGTATTTCAACATGATTTGGAGCTTGTTTTTGGAAAAGTGTTTATTTCTGTATTTCAACATGATTTGGAGCTTGTTTTTGGAAAAGTGTTTATTTCTGTATTTCAACATGATTTGGTGCTTGTTTTTTGAAAAGTGTTCATTTCTGTATTTCAACATGATTTGGAGCTTGTTTTTGGAAAAGTGTTTATTTCTGTATTCCAATATTGCAACTTGCTCAAAACTGTCCACAGTGTTCCTATCATCCAGTTCTAACAGTACTGGAAAAAAATCCCTTCCAGAGTGCCTCAAACATGATTTAGAGCTTGTTTATGAAAAAGTTTTATTTCTGTATTTCAACATGATTTGGAGCTTGTTTTTGGAAAAGTGTTTATTTCTATTTCAACATGGTTTGGAGCTTGTTTTTGGAAAAGTGTTTATTTCTGTATTTCAACATGATTTGAAGCTTGTTTTTGGAAAAGTGTTTATGTCTGTATTCCAATATTGCAACTTGCTGAAAACTGTCCACAGTTTACCTATCATCCACTTCTAACAGTACTGGGAAAGAAATCACTTCCAGAGTGCCTCAAACATGATTTAGAGCTTGTTTATGAAAAAGTGTTTATTTCTGTATTTCAACATGATTTGGAGCTTGTTTTTGGAAAAGTGTTTATTTCTGTATTTCAACATGATTTGAAGCTTGTTTTTGGAAAAGTGTTTTTTTCTGTATTCCAATATTGCAACTTGCTGAAAACTGTACACAGTGTTCCTATCATCAAGATCTAACAGTACTGAAAAAAAAGCACTTACATAGTGCCTCAAACATGATTTAGAGCTTGTTTATGAAAAAGTGTTTATTTCTGTATTTCAACATGATTTGGAGCTTGTTTTTGGAAAAGTGTTTATTTCTGTATTTCAACATGATTTGGAGCTTGTTTTTGGAAAAGTGTTTTTTTCTGTATTCCAATATTGCAACTTGCTGAAAACTGTCCACAGTGTTCCTATCATCCAGTTCTAACAGTACTGGAAAGAAATCCCTTCCAGAGTGCCTCAAACATGATTTAGAGCTTGTTTATGAAAAAGTTTTATTTCTGTATTTCAACATGATTTGGAGCTTGTTTTTGGAAAAGTGTTTATTTCTGTATTTCAACATGATTTGGAGCTTGTTTTTGGAAAAGTGTTTATTTCTGTATTTCAACATGATTTGGTGCTTGTTTTTTGAAAAGTGTTCATTTCTGTATTTCAACATGATTTGGAGCTTGTTTTTGGAAAAGGGTTTATTTCTGTATTCCAATATTGCAACTTGCTCAAAACTGTCCACAGTGTTCCTATCATCCAGTTCTAACAGTACTGGAAAAAAATCCCTTCCAGAGTGCCTCAAACATGATTTAGAGCTTGTTTATGAAAAAGTTTTATTTCTGTATTTCAACATGATTTGGAGCTTGTTTTTGGAAAAGTGTTTATTTCTATTTCAACATGGTTTGGAGCTTGTTTTTGGAAAAGTGTTTATTTCTGTATTTCAACATGATTTGAAGCTTGTTTTTGGAAAAGTGTTTATGTCTGTATTCCAATATTGCAACTTGCTGAAAACTGTCCACAGTTTACCTATCATCCACTTCTAACAGTACTGGGAAAGAAATCACTTCCAGAGTGCCTCAAACATGATTTAGAGCTTGTTTATGAAAAAGTGTTTATTTCTGTATTTCAACATGATTTGGAGCTTGTTTTTGGAAAAGTGTTTATTTCTGTATTTCAACATGATTTGAAGCTTGTTTTTGGAAAAGTGTTTTTTTCTGTATTCCAATATTGCAACTTGCTGAAAACTGTACACAGTGTTCCTATCATCAAGATCTAACAGTACTGAAAAAAAAGCACTTACATAGTGCCTCAAACATGATTTAGAGCTTGTTTATGAAAAAGTGTTTATTTCTGTATTTCAACATGATTTGGAGCTTGTTTTTGGAAAAGTGTTTATTTCTGTATTTCAACATGATTTGGAGCTTGTTTTTGGAAAAGTGTTTTTTTCTGTATTCGAATATTGCAACTTGCTGAAAACTGTCCACAGTGTTCCTATCATCCAGTTCTAACAGTACTGGAAAGAAATCCCTTCCAGAGTGCCTCAAACATGATTTAGAGCTTGTTTATGAAAAAGTTTTATTTCTGTATTTCAACATGATTTGGAGCTTGTTTTTGGAAAAGTGTTTATTTCTGTATTTCAACATGATTTGGAGCTTGTTTTTGGAAAAGTGTTTATTTCTGTATTTCAACATGATTTGAAGCTTGTTTTTGGAAAAGTTTTTTTTTCTGTATTCCAATATTGCAACTTGCTGAAAACTGTACACAGTGTTCCTATCATCCAGTTCTAACAGTACTGAAAAAAAATCACTTACATAGTGCCTCAAACATGATTTAGAGCTTGTTTATGAAAAAGTGTTTATTTCTGTATTTCAACATGATTTGGAGCTTGTTTTTGGAAAAGTGTTTATTTCTGTATTTCAACATGATTTGGAGCTTGTTTTTGGAAAAGTGTTTATTTCTGTATTTCAACATGATTTGGAGCTTGTTTTTTGAAAAGTGTTCATTTCTGTATTTCAACATGATTTGGAGCTTGTTTTTGGAAAAGTGTTTATTTCTGTATTCCAATATTGCAACTTGCTCAAAACTGTCCACAGTGTTCCTATCATCCAGTTCTAACAGTACTGAAAAAAAAATAACTTACAGAGTGCCTCAAACATGATTTAGAGCTTGTTTATGAAAAAGTTTTATTTCTGTATTTCAACATGATTTGGAGCTTGTTTTTGGAAAAGTGTTTATTTCTCTATTCCAATATTGCAACTTGCTGAAAACTGTCCACAGTGTTCCTATCATCCAGTTCTAACAGTACTGAAAAGAAAATAACTTACAGAGTGCCTCAAACATGATTTAGAGCTTGTTTATGAAAAAGTTTTATTTCTGTATTTCAACATGATTTGGAGCTTGTTTTTGGAAAAGTGTTTATTTCTCTATTTCAACATGATTTTGAGCTTGTTTTTGGAAAAGTGTTCATTTCTGTATTTCAACATGATTTGAAGCTTGTTTTTGGAAAAGTGTTTATTTCTGTATTCCAATATTGCAACTTGCTGAAAACTGTACACAGTGTTCCTATCATCCAGTTCTAACAGTACTGAAAAAAATCACTTACAGATTGCCTCAAACATGATTTAGAGCTTGTTTATGAAATTGTGTTTATTTCTCTATTTCAACATGATTTTGAGCTTGTTTTTGGAAAAGTGTTTATTTCTGTATTTCAACATGACTTTGAGCTTGTTTTTGGAAAAGTGTTCACTTCTGTATTTCAATATGATTTGGAGCTTGTTTTTGGAAAAGTGTTTATTTCTGTATTTCAACAT
Organism: Salvelinus fontinalis; assembly: GCF_029448725.1. Taxonomy (NCBI): domain Eukaryota; kingdom Metazoa; phylum Chordata; class Actinopteri; order Salmoniformes; family Salmonidae; genus Salvelinus; species Salvelinus fontinalis. The sequence continues at coordinate 544,789 of NW_026600258.1, forward strand.
GATTTGGAGCTTGTTTTGGAAAAGTGTTTATTTCTGTATTCCAATATTGCAACTTGCTGAAAACTGTCCACAGTGTTCCTATCATCCAGTTCCAACAGTACTGAAAGAAAAAATAACTTAGAGTGCCTCAAACATGATTTAGAGCTTGTTTATGAAAAAAAAATATTTCTGTTTTTCAACATGATTTGGAGCTTGTTTTTGGAAAAGTGTTTATTTCTGTATTTCAACATGATTTGGAGCTTGTTTTTTGAAAAGTGTTCATTTCTGTATTTCAACATGATTTGGAGCTTGTTTTTGGAAAAGTGTTTATTTCTGTATTCCAATATTGCAACTTGCTGAAAACTCTCCACAGTGTTCCTATCATCCAGTTCCAACAGTACTGGGAAAAAAAATAACTTACAGATTGCCTCAAACATGATTTAGAGCTTGTTTTTGGAAAGTGTTCATTTCTGTATTTCAACATGATTTGGAGCTTGTTTTTGGAAAAGTGTTTATTTCTCTATTCCAATATTGCAACTTGCTGAAAACTGTACACAGTGTACCTATCATCCAGTTCTAACAGTACAGAAAAAAAATCACTTCCAGAGTGCCTCAAACATGATTTAGAGCTTGTTTATGAAAAAAAAATATTTCTGTATTTCAACATGATTTGGAGCTTGTTTTTGGAAAAGTGTTTATTTCTCTATTCCAATATTGCAACTTGCTGAAAACTGTCCACAGTGTTCCTATCATCCAGTTCTAACAGTACTGAAAAGAAAATAACTTACAGAGTGCCTCAAACATGATTTAGAGCTTGTTTATGAAAAAGTTTTATTTCTGTATTTCAACATGATTTGGAGCTTGTTTTTGGAAAAGTGTTTATTTCTCTATTTCAACATGATTTTGAGCTTGTTTTTGGAAAAGTGTTCATTTCTGTATTTCAACATGATTTGAAGCTTGTTTTTGGAAAAGTGTTTATTTCTGTATTCCAATATTGCAACTTGCTGAAAACTGTACACAGTGTTCCTATTATCCAGTTCTAACAGTACTGAAAAAAAATCACTTCCAGAGTGCCTCAAACATGATTTAGAGCTTGTTTATGAAAAAGTGTTTATTTCTGTATTTCAACATGATTTGGAGCTTGTTTTTGGAAAAGTGTTTATTTCTGTATTTCAACATGATTTGAAGCTTGTTTTTGGAAAAGTGTTTTTTTCTGTATTCCAATATTGCAACTTGCTGAAAACTGTACACAGTGTTCCTATCATCAAGATCTAACAGTACTGAAAAAAAAGCACTTACATAGTGCCTCAAACATGATTTAGAGCTTGTTTATGAAAAAGTGTTTATTTCTGTATTTCAACATGATTTGGAGCTTGTTTTTGGAAAAGTGTTTATTTCTGTATTTCAACATGATTTGGAGCTTGTTTTTGGAAAAGTGTTTTTTTCTGTATTCCAATATTGCAACTTGCTGAAAACTGTCCACAGTGTTCCTATCATCCAGTTCTAACAGTACTGGAAAGAAATCCCTTCCAGAGTGCCTCAAACATGATTTAGAGCTTGTTTATGAAAAAGTTTTATTTCTGTATTTCAACATGATTTGGAGCTTGTTTTTGGAAAAGTGTTTATTTCTGTATTTCAACATGATTTGGAGCTTGTTTTTGGAAAAGTGTTTATTTCTGTATTTCAACATGATTTGAAGCTTGTTTTTGGAAAAGTTTTTTTTTCTGTATTCCAATATTGCAACTTGCTGAAAACTGTACACAGTGTTCCTATCATCCAGTTCTAACAGTACTGAAAAAAAATCACTTACATAGTGCCTCAAACATGATTTAGAGCTTGTTTATGAAAAAGTGTTTATTTCTGTATTTCAACATGATTTGGAGCTTGTTTTTGGAAAAGTGTTTATTTCTGTATTTCAACATGATTTGGAGCTTGTTTTTGGAAAAGTGTTTATTTCTGTATTTCAACATGATTTGGAGCTTGTTTTTTGAAAAGTGTTCATTTCTGTATTTCAACATGATTTGGAGCTTGTTTTTGGAAAAGTGTTTATTTCTGTATTCCAATATTGCAACTTGCTCAAAACTGTCCACAGTGTTCCTATCATCCAGTTCTAACAGTACTGAAAAAAAAATAACTTACAGAGTGCCTCAAACATGATTTAGAGCTTGTTTATGAAAAAGTTTTATTTCTGTATTTCAACATGATTTGGAGCTTGTTTTTGGAAAAGTGTTTATTTCTCTATTCCAATATTGCAACTTGCTGAAAACTGTCCACAGTGTTCCTATCATCCAGTTCTAACAGTACTGAAAAGAAAATAACTTACAGAGTGCCTCAAACATGATTTAGAGCTTGTTTATGAAAAAGTTTTATTTCTGTATTTCAACATGATTTGGAGCTTGTTTTTGGAAAAGTGTTTATTTCTCTATTTCAACATGATTTTGAGCTTGTTTTTGGAAAAGTGTTCATTTCTGTATTTCAACATGATTTGAAGCTTGTTTTTGGAAAAGTGTTTATTTCTGTATTCCAATATTGCAACTTGCTGAAAACTGTACACAGTGTTCCTATCATCCAGTTCTAACAGTACTGAAAAAAATCACTTACAGATTGCCTCAAACATGATTTAGAGCTTGTTTATGAAATTGTGTTTATTTCTCTATTTCAACATGATTTTGAGCTTGTTTTTGGAAAAGTGTTTATTTCTGTATTTCAACATGACTTTGAGCTTGTTTTTGGAAAAGTGTTCACTTCTGTATTTCAATATGATTTGGAGCTTGTTTTTGGAAAAGTGTTTATTTCTGTATTTCAACATGATTTGGAGCTTGTTTTGGAAAAGTGTTTATTTCTGTATTCCAATATTGCAACTTGCTGAAAACTGTCCACAGTGTTCCTATCATCCAGTTCCAACAGTACTGAAAGAAAAAATAACTTAGAGTGCCTCAAACATGATTTAGAGCTTGTTTATGAAAAAAAAATATTTCTGTATTTCAACATGATTTGGAGCTTGTTTTTGGAAAAGTGTTTATTTCTGTATTTCAACATGATTTGGAGCTTGTTTTTTGAAAAGTGTTCATTTCTGTATTTCAACATGATTTGGAGCTTGTTTTTGGAAAAGTGTTTATTTCTGTATTCCAATATTGCAACTTGCTGAAAACTCTCCACAGTGTTCCTATCATCCAGTTCCAACAGTACTGGGAAAAAAAATAACTTACAGATTGCCTCAAACATGATTTAGAGCTTGTTTTTGGAAAGTGTTCATTTCTGTATTTCAACATGATTTGGAGCTTGTTTTTGGAAAAGTGTTTATTTCTCTATTCCAATATTGCAACTTGCTGAAAACTGTACACAGTGTACCTATCATCCAGTTCTAACAGTACAGAAAAAAAATCACTTCCAGAGTGCCTCAAACATGATTTAGAGCTTGTTTATGAAAAAAAAATATTTCTGTATTTCAACATGATTTGGAGCTTGTTTTTGGAAAAGTGTTTATTTCTCTATTCCAATATTGCAACTTGCTGAAAACTGTCCACAGTGTTCCTATCATCCAGTTCTAACAGTACTGAAAAGAAAATAACTTACAGAGTGCCTCAAACATGATTTAGAGCTTGTTTATGAAAAAGTTTTATTTCTGTATTTCAACATGATTTGGAGCTTGTTTTTGGAAAAGTGTTTATTTCTCTATTTCAACATGATTTTGAGCTTGTTTTTGGAAAAGTGTTCATTTCTGTATTTCAACATGATTTGAAGCTTGTTTTTGGAAAAGTGTTTATTTCTGTATTCCAATATTGCAACTTGCTGAAAACTGTACACAGTGTTCCTATTATCCAGTTCTAACAGTACTGAAAAAAAATCACTTACAGATTGCCTCAAACATGATTTAGAGCTTGTTTATGAAATTGTGTTTATTTCTCTATTTCAACATGATTTTGAGCTTGTTTTTGGAAAAGTGTTTATTTCTGTATTTCAACATGACTTTGAGCTTGTTTTTGGAAAAGTGTTCACTTCTGTATTTCAATATGATTTGGAGCTTGTTTTTGGAAAAGTGTTTATTTCTGTATTTCAACATGATTTTGAGCTTGTTTTTGGAAAAGTGTTCATTTCTGTATTTCAACATGATTTGGAGCTTGTTTTGGAAAAGTGTTTATTTCTGTATTCCAATATTGCAACTTGCTGAAAACTGTCCACAGTGTTCCTATCATCCAGTTCCAACAGTACTGAAAAAAAAATAACTTAGAGTGCCTCAAACATGATTTAGAGCTTGTTTATGAAAAAAAATTATTTCTGTATTTCAACATGATTTGGAGCTTGTTTTTGGAAAAGTGTTTATTTCTGTATTTCAACATGATTTGGAGCTTGTTTTTTGAAAAGTGTTCATTTCTGTATTTCAACATGATTTGGAGCTTGTTTTTGGAAAGGTGTTTATTTCTGTATTCCAATATTGCAACTTGCTGAAAACTCTCCACAGTGTTCCTATCATCCAGTTCCAACAGTACTGGAAAAAAAAATAACTTACAGATTGCCTCAAACATGATTTAGAGCTTGTTTTTGGAAAGTGTTCATTTCTGTATTTCAACATGATTTGGAGCTTGTTTTTGGAAAAGTGTTTATTTCTCTATTCCAATATTGCAACTTGCTGAAAACTGTACACAGTGTACCTATCATCCAGTTCTAACAGTACAGAAAAAAAATCACTTCCAGAGTGCCTCAAACATGATTTAGAGCTTGTTTATGAAAAAAAAATATTTCTGTATTTCAACATGATTTGGAGCTTGTTTTTGGAAAAGTGTTTATTTCTGTATTTCAACATGATTTGGAGCTTGTTTTTTGAAAAGTTTTCATTTCTTTATTTCAACATGATTTGGAGCTTGTTTTTGGAAAAGTGTTTATTTCTGTATTCCAATATTGCAACTTGCTCAAAACTGTCCACAGTGTTCCTATCATCCAGTTCTAACAGTACTGAAAAAAAAATAACTTACAGAGTGCCTCAAACATGATTTAGAGCTTGTTTATGAAAAAGTTTTATTTCTGTATTTCAACATGATTTGGAGCTTGTTTTTGGAAAAGTGTTTATTTCTGTATTTCAACATGATTTTGAGCTTGTTTTTGGAAAGTGTTCATTTCTGTATTTCAACATGATTTGGAGCTTGTTTTTGGAAAAGTGCTTATTTCTGTATTTCAACATGATTTTGAGCTTGTTTTTGGAAAAGTGTTCATTTCTGTATTTCAACATGATTTGAAGCTTGTTTTTGGAAAAGTGTTTATTTCTGTATTCCAATATTGCAACTTGCTGAAAACTGTACACAGTGTTCCTATCATCCAGTTCTAACAGTTCTGAAAAAAAATCACTTACAGATTGCCTCAAACATGATTTAGAGCTTGTTTATGAAATTGTGTTTATTTCTCTATTTCAACATGATTTTGAGCTTGTTTTTGGAAAAGTGTTTATTTCTGTATTTCAACATGATTTGGAGCTTGTTTTTGGAAAAGTGTTTATTTCTGTATTTCAACATGATTTTGAGCTTGTTTTTGGAAAAGTGTTCATTTCTGTATTTCAACATGATTTTGAGCTTGTTTTTGGAAAAGTGTTTATTTCTGTATTTCAACATGATTTGGAGCTTGTTTTTGGAAAAGTGTTCACTTCTGTATTTCAATATGATTTGGAGCTTGTTTTTGGAAAAGTGTTTATTTCTGTATTTCAACATGATTTTGAGCTTGTTTTTGGAAAAGTGTTCATTTCTGTATTTCAACATGATTTGGAGCTTGTTTTGGAAAAGTGTGTATTTCTGTATTCCAATATTGCAACTTGCTGAAAACTGTACACAGTGTTCCTATCATCCAGTTCTAACAGTACTGAAAAAAATCACTTACAGATTGCCTCAAACATGATTTAGAGCTTGTTTATGAAATTGTGTTTATTTCTCTATTTCAACATGATTTTGAGCTTGTTTTTGGAAAAGTGTTTATTTCTGTATTTCAACATGACTTTGAGCTTGTTTTTGGAAAAGTGTTCACTTCTGTATTTCAATATGATTTGGAGCTTGTTTTTGGAAAAGTGTTTATTTCTGTATTTCAACATGATTTGGAGCTTGTTTTGGAAAAGTGTTTATTTCTGTATTCCAATATTGCAACTTGCTGAAAACTGTCCACAGTGTTCCTATCATCCAGTTCCAACAGTACTGAAAGAAAAAATAACTTAGAGTGCCTCAAACATGATTTAGAGCTTGTTTATGAAAAAAAAATATTTCTGTATTTCAACATGATTTGGAGCTTGTTTTTGGAAAAGTGTTTATTTCTGTATTTCAACATGATTTGGAGCTTGTTTTTTGAAAAGTGTTCATTTCTGTATTTCAACATGATTTGGAGCTTGTTTTTGGAAAAGTGTTTATTTCTGTATTCCAATATTGCAACTTGCTGAAAACTCTCCACAGTGTTCCTATCATCCAGTTCCAACAGTACTGGGAAAAAAAATAACTTACAGATTGCCTCAAACATGATTTAGAGCTTGTTTTTGGAAAGTGTTCATTTCTGTATTTCAACATGATTTGGAGCTTGTTTTTGGAAAAGTGTTTATTTCTCTATTCCAATATTGCAACTTGCTGAAAACTGTACACAGTGTACCTATCATCCAGTTCTAACAGTACAGAAAAAAAATCACTTCCAGAGTGCCTCAAACATGATTTAGAGCTTGTTTATGAAAAAAAAATATTTCTGTATTTCAACATGATTTGGAGCTTGTTTTTGGAAAAGTGTTTATTTCTCTATTCCAATATTGCAACTTGCTGAAAACTGTCCACAGTGTTCCTATCATCCAGTTCTAACAGTACTGAAAAGAAAATAACTTACAGAGTGCCTCAAACATGATTTAGAGCTTGTTTATGAAAAAGTTTTATTTCTGTATTTCAACATGATTTGGAGCTTGTTTTTGGAAAAGTGTTTATTTCTCTATTTCAACATGATTTTGAGCTTGTTTTTGGAAAAGTGTTCATTTCTGTATTTCAACATGATTTGAAGCTTGTTTTTGGAAAAGTGTTTATTTCTGTATTCCAATATTGCAACTTGCTGAAAACTGTACACAGTGTTCCTATCATCCAGTTCCAACAGTACTGGAAAAAAAAATAACTTACAGATTGCCTCAAACATGATTTAGAGCTTGTTTTTGGAAAGTGTTCATTTCTGTATTTCAACATGATTTGGAGCTTGTTTTTGGAAAAGTGTTTATTTCTCTATTCCAATATTGCAACTTGCTGAAAACTGTCCACAGTGTTCCTATCATCCAGTTCTAACAGTACTGAAAAGAAAATAACTTACAGAGTGCCTCAAACATGATTTAGAGCTTGTTTATGAAAAAAAAATATTTCTGTATTTCAACATGATTTGGAGCTTGTTTTTGGAAAAGTGTTTATTTCTGTATTTCAACATGATTTGGAGCTTGTTTTTTGAAAAGTTTTCATTTCTTTATTTCAACATGATTTGGAGCTTGTTTTTGGAAAAGTGTTTATTTCTGTATTCCAATATTGCAACTTGCTCAAAACTGTCCACAGTGTTCCTATCATCCAGTTCTAACAGTACTGAAAAAAAAATAACTTACAGAGTGCCTCAAACATGATTTAGAGCTTGTTTATGAAAAAGTTTTATTTCTGTATTTCAACATGATTTGGAGCTTGTTTTTGGAAAAGTGTTTATTTCTGTATTTCAACATGATTTTGAGCTTGTTTTTGGAAAGTGTTCATTTCTGTATTTCAACATGATTTGGAGCTTGTTTTTGGAAAAGTGCTTATTTCTGTATTTCAACATGATTTTGAGCTTGTTTTTGGAAAAGTGTTCATTTCTGTATTTCAACATGATTTGAAGCTTGTTTTTGGAAAAGTGTTTATTTCTGTATTCCAATATTGCAACTTGCTGAAAACTGTACACAGTGTTCCTATCATCCAGTTCTAACAGTTCTGAAAAAAAATCACTTACAGATTGCCTCAAACATGATTTAGAGCTTGTTTATGAAATTGTGTTTATTTCTCTATTTCAACATGATTTTGAGCTTGTTTTTGGAAAAGTGTTTATTTCTGTATTTCAACATGATTTGGAGCTTGTTTTTGGAAAAGTGTTTATTTCTGTATTTCAACATGATTTTGAGCTTGTTTTTGGAAAAGTGTTCATTTCTGTATTTCAACATGATTTTGAGCTTGTTTTTGGAAAAGTGTTTATTTCTGTATTTCAACATGATTTGGAGCTTGTTTTTGGAAAAGTGTTCACTTCTGTATTTCAATATGATTTGGAGCTTGTTTTTGGAAAAGTGTTTATTTCTGTATTTCAACATGATTTTGAGCTTGTTTTTGGAAAAGTGTTCATTTCTGTATTTCAACATGATTTGGAGCTTGTTTTGGAAAAGTGTGTATTTCTGTATTCCAATATTGCAACTTGCTGAAAACTGTCCACAGTGTTCCTATCATCCAGTTCCAACAGTACTGAAAAAAAAAAACTTAGAGTGCCTCAAACATGATTTAGAGCTTGTTTATGAAAAAAAAATATTTCTGTATTTCAACATGATTTGGAGCTTGTTTTTGGAAAAGTGTTTATTTCTGTATTTCAACATGATTTGGAGCTTGTTTTTTGAAAAGTGTTCATTTCTGTATTTCAACATGATTTGGAGCTTGTTTTTGGAAAAGTGTTTATTTCTGTATTCCAATATTGCAACTTGCTGAAAACTCTCCACAGTGTTCCTATCATCCAGTTCCAACAGTACTGGAAAAAAAAATAACTTACAGATTGCCTCAAACATGATTTAGAGCTTGTTTTTGGAAAGTGTTCATTTCTGTATTTCAACATGATTTGGAGCTTGTTTTTGGAAAAGTGTTTATTTCTCTATTCCAATATTGCAACTTGCTGAAAACTGTACACAGTGTACCTATCATCCAGTTCTAACAGTACAGAAAAAAAATCACTTCCAGAGTGCCTCAAACATGATTTAGAGCTTGTTTATGAAAAAAAAATATTTCTGTATTTCAACATGATTTGGAGCTTGTTTTTGGAAAAGTGTTTATTTCTGTATTTCAACATGATTTGGAGCTTGTTTTTGGAAAAGTGTTTATTTCTGTATTCCAATATTGCAACTTGCTCAAAACTGTCCACAGTGTTCCTATCATCCAGTTCTAACAGTACTGAAAAAAAAATAACTTACAGAGTGCCTCAAACATGATTTAGAGCTTGTTTATGAAAAAGTTTTATTTCTGTATTTCAACATGATTTGGAGCTTGTTTTTGGAAAAGTGTTTATTTCTGTATTTCAACATGATTTGGAGCTTGTTTTTGGAAAAGTGTTTATTTCTGTATTTCAACATGATTTGGAGCTTGTTTTTGGAAAAGTGTTTATTTCTGTATTTCAACATGATTTTGAGCTTGTTTTTGGAAAAGTGTTCATTTCTGTATTTCAACATGATTTTGAGCTTGTTTTTGGAAAAGTGTTTATTTCTGTATTCCAATATTGCAACTTGCTGAAAACTGTCCACAGTGTTCCTATCATCCAGTTCCAACAGTACTGAAAAAAAAATAACTTACAGAGTGCCTCAAACATGATTTAGAGCTTGTTTATGAAAAAAAAATATTTCTGTATTTCAACATGATTTGGAGCTTGTTTTTGGAAAAGTGTTTATTTCTGTATTTCAACATGATTTGGAGCTTGTTTTTTAAAAAGTGTTAATTTCTGTATTTCAACATGATTTGGAGCTTGTTTTTGGAAAAGTGTTTATTTCTGTATTCCAATATTGCAACTTGCTCAAAACTGTCCACAGTGTTCCTATCATCCAGTTCTAACAGTACTGAAAAAAAGTAACTTACAGAGTGCCTCAAACATGATTTAGAGCTTGTTCATGAAAAAGTGTTTATTTCTCTATTTCAACATGATTTGGAGCTTGTTTTTGGAAAAGTGTTTATTTCTGTATTTCAACATAACTTTGAGCTTGTTTTTGGAAAAGTGTTCATTTCTGTATTTCAACATGATTTGGAGCTTGTTTTTGGAAAAGTGTTTATTTCTCTTTTCCGATATTGCAACTTGCTGAAAACTGTCCACAGTGTACCTATCATCCAGTTTTAACATTACTGGAAAAAAAATCACTTCCAGAGTGCCTCAAACATGATCTAGAGCTTGTTCATGAAAAAGTGTTTATTTCTCTATTTCAACATGATTTGGAGCTTGTTTTTGGAAAAGTGTTTATTTCTGTATTTCAACATGACTTTGAGCTTGTTTTTGGAAAAGTGTTCATTTCTGTATTTCAACATGATTTTGAGCTTGTTTTTGGAAAGTGTTCATTTCTGTATTTCAACATGATTTGGAGCTTGTTTTTGGAAAAGTGTATATTTCTCTATTCCAATATTGCAACTTGCTGAAAACTGTACACAGTGTACCTATCATCCAGTTCTAACAGTACAGAAATAAAAATCACTTCCAGAGTGCCTCAAACATGATTTAGAGCTTGTTTATGAAAAAAATATATTTCTGTATTTCAACATGATTTGGAGCTTGTTTTTGGAAAAGTGTTTATTTCTGTATTTCAACATGATTTGGAGCTTGTTTTTTGAAAAGTTTTCATTTCTGTATTTCAACATGATTTGGAGCTTGTTTTTGGAAAAGTGTTTATTTCTGTATTCCAATATTGCAACTTGCTGAAAACTCTCCACAGTGTTCCTATCATCCAGTTCCAACAGTACTGGAAAAAAAAAATAACTTACAGATTGCCTCAAACATGATTTAGAGCTTGTTTATGAAAAAAAAAATATTTCTGTATTTCAACATGATTTGGAGTTTGTTTTTGGAAAAGTGTTTATTTCTGTATTTCAACATGATTTTGAGCTTGTTTTTGGAAAGTGTTCATTTCTGTATTTCAACATGATTTGGAGCTTGTTTTTGGAAAAGTGTTTATTTCTGTATTTCAACATGATTTTGAGCTTGTTTTTGGAAAAGTGTTCATTTCTGTATTTCAACATGATTTGGAGCTTGTTTTTGGAAAAGTGTTTATTTCTGTATTCCAATATTGCAACTTGCTCAAAACTGTCCACAGTGTTCCTATAATCCAGTTCTAACAGTACTGAAAAAGAAGTAACTTACAGAGTGCCTCAAACATGATTTAGAGCTTGTTCATGAAAAAGTGTTTATTTCTCTATTTCAACATGATTTGGAGCTTGTTTTTGGAAAAGTGTTAATTTCTGTATTTCAACATGACTTTGAGCTTGTTTTTGGAAAAGTGTTCATTTCTGTATTTCAACATGATTTGGAGCTTGTTTTTGGAAAAGTGTTTATTTCTGTATTTCAACATGATTTGGAGCTTGTTTTTCGAAAAGTGTTTATTTCTGTATTTCAACATGATTTGAAGCTTGTTTTTGGAAAAGTGTTTTTTTCTGTATTCCAATATTGCAACTTGCTCAAAACTGTCCACAGTGTTCCTATCATCCAGTTCTAACAGTACTGAAAAAAAAGTAACTTACAGAGTGCCTCAAACATGATTTAGAGCTTGTTCATGAAAAAGTGTTTATTTCTCTATTTCAACATGATTTGGAGCTTGTTTTTGGAAAAGTGTTTATTTCTGTATTTCAACATGACTTTGAGCTTGTTTTTGGAAAAGTGTTCATTTCTGTATTTCAACATGATTTGGAGCTTGTTTTTGGAAAAGTGTTTATTTCTGTATTTCAACATGATTTGGAGCTTGTTTTTGGAAAAGTGTTTATTTCTTTATTTCAACATGATTTGAAGCTTGTTTTTGGTAAAGTGTTTTTTTCTGTATTCCAATATTGCAACTTGCTGAAAACTGTACACAGTGTTCCTATCATCCAGTTCTAACAGTACTGAAAAAAAATCACTTACATAGTGCCTCAAACATGATTTAGAGCTTGTTTATGAAAAAGTGTTTATTTCTGTATTTCAACATGATTTTGAGCTTGTTTTTGGAAAGTGTTCATTTCTGTATTTCAACATGATTTGGAGCTTTTGTTTTGGAAAAGTGTTTATTTCTCTATTCCAATATTGCAACTTGCTGAAAACTGTACACAGTGTACCTATCATCCAGTTCTAACAGTACAGAAAAAAAAATCACTTCCAGAGTGCCTCAAACATGATTTAGAGCTTGTTTATGAAAAAAAAATATTTCTGTATTTCAACATGATTTGGAGCTTGTTTTTTTGAAAAGTTTTCATTTCTGTATTTCAACATGATTTGGAGCTTGTTTTTGGAAAAGTGTTTATTTCTGTATTCCAATATTGCAACTTGCTCAAAACTGTCCACAGTGTTCCTATCATCCAGTTCTAACAGTACTGAAAAAAAAATAACTTACAGAGTGCCTCAAACATGATTTAGAGCTTGTTTATGAAAAAGTTTTATTTCTGTATTTCAACATGATTTGGAGCTTGTTTTTGGAAAAGTGTTTATTTCTGTATTTCAACATGATTTGGAGCTTGTTTTTGGAAAAGTGTTTATTTCTGTATTTCAACATGACTTGGAGCTTGTTTTTGGAAAAGTGTTTATTTCTGTATTTCAACGTGATTTTGAGCTTGTTTTTGGAAAGTGTTCATTTCTGTATTTCAACATGATTTGGAGCTTGTTTTGGAAAAGTGTTTATTTCTCTATTCCAATATTGCAACTTGCTGAAAACTGTCCACAGTGTACCTATCATCCAGTTCTAACAGTACTGGGAAAAAAATCACTTCCAGAGTGCCTCAAACATGATTTAGAGCTTGTTTATGAAAAAGTGTTTATTTCTGTATTTCAACATGATTTGGAGCTTGTTTTTGGAAAAGTGTTTTTTTCTGTATTCCAATATTGCAACTTGCTCAAAACTGTCCACAGTGTTCCTATCATCCAGTTCTAACAGTACTGAAAAAAAGTAACTTACAGAGTGCCTCAAACATGATTTAGAGCTTGTTCATGAAAAAGTGTTTATTTCTCTATTTCAACATGATTTGGAGCTTGTTTTTGGAAAAGTGTTTATTTCTGTATTTCAACATGACTTTGAGCTTGTTTTTGGAAAAGTGTTCATTTCTGTATTTCAACATGATTTGGAGCTTGTTTTTGGAAAAGTGTTTATTTCTGTATTTCAACATGATTTGGAGCTTGTTTTTGGAAAAGTGTTTATTTCTTTATTTCAACATGATTTGAAGCTTGTTTTTGGTAAAGTGTTTTTTTCTGTATTCCAATATTGCAACTTGCTGAAAACTGTACACAGTGTTCCTATCATCCAGTTCTAACAGTACTGAAAAAAAATCACTTACATAGTGCCTCAAACATGATTTAGAGCTTGTTTATGAAAAAGTGTTTATTTCTGTATTTCAACATGATTTGGAGCTTGTTTTTGGAAAAGTGTTTATTTCTGTATTTCAACATGATTTGGAGCTTGTTTTTGGAAAAGTGTTTATTTCTGTATTTCAACATGACTTTGAGCTTGTTTTTGGAAAAGTGTTCATTTCTGTATTTCAACATGATTTGGAGCTTGTTTTTGGAAAAGTGTTTATTTCTGTATTTCAACATGATTTGAAGCTTGTTTTTGGAAAAGTGTTTTTTTCTGTATTCCAATATTGCAACTTGCTCAAAACTGTCCACAGTGTTCCTATCATCCAGTTCTAACAGTACTGAAAAAAAAGTAACTTACAGAGTGCCTCAAACATGATTTAGAGCTTGTTCATGAAAAAGTGTTTATTTCTCTATTTCAACATGATTTGGGGCTTGTTTTTGGAAAAGTGTTTATTTCTCTATTCCAATATTGCAACTTGCTGAAAACTGTACACAGTGTACCTATCATCCAGTTCTAACAGTACAGAAAAAAAAATCACTTCCAGAGTGCCTAAAACATGATTTAGAGCTTGTTTATGAAAAAAAAATATTTCTGTATTTCAACATGATTTGGAGCTTGTTTTTTTGAAAAGTTTTCATTTCTGTATTTCAACATGATTTGGAGCTTGTTTTTGGAAAAGTGTTTATTTCTGTATTCCAATATTGCAACTTGCTCAAAACTGTCCACAGTGTTCCTATCATCCAGTTCTAACAGTACTGAAAAAAAAATAACTTACAGAGTGCCTCAAACATGATTTAGAGCTTGTTTATGAAAAAGTTTTATTTCTGTATTTCAACATGATTTGGAGCTTGTTTTTGGAAAAGTGTTTATTTCTGTATTTCAACATGATTTGGAGCTTGTTTTTGGAAAAGTGTTCATTTCTGTATTTCAACATGATTTGGAGCTTGTTTTGGAAAAGTGTTTATTTCTCTATTCCAATATTGCAACTTGCTGAAAACTGTCCACAGTGTACCTATCATCCAGTTCTAACAGTACTGGGAAAAAAATCACTTCCAGAGTGCCTCAAACATGATTTAGAGCTTGTTTATGAAAAAGTGTTTATTTCTGTATTTCAACATGATTTGGAGCTTGTTTTTGGAAAAGTGTTTATTTCTGTATTTCAACATGATTTAAATCTTGTTTTTGGAAAAGTGTTTTTTTCTGTATTCCAATATTGCAACTTGCTGAAAACTGTACACAGTGTTCCTATCATCCAGTTCTAACAGTACTGAAAAAAAATCACTTACATAGTGCCTCAAACATGATTTAGAGCTTGTTTATGAAAAAGTGTTTATTTCTCTATTTCAACATGATTTGGAGCTTGTTTTTGGAAAAGTGTTTATTTCTGTATTTCAACATGATTTGGAGCTTGTTTTTGGAAAAGTGTTTATTTCTGTATTTCAACATGATTTTGAGCTTGTTTTTGGAAAAGTGTTCATTTCTGTATTTCAACATGATTTGGAGCTTGTTTTGGAAAAGTGTTTATTTCTGTATTCCAATATTGTAACTTGCTGAAAACTGTCCACAGTGTTCCTATCATCCAGTTCTAACAGTACTGAAAAAAAATCACTTACATAGTGCCTCAAACATGATTTAGAGCTTGTTTATGAAAAAGTGTTTATTTCTCTATTTCAACATGATTTGGAGCTTGTTTTTGGAAAAGTGTTTATTTCTGTATTTCAACATGATTTGGAGCTTGTTTTTGGAAAAGTGTTTATTTCTGTATTTCAACATGATTTTGAGCTTGTTTTTGGAAAAGTGTTCATTTCTGTATTTCAACATGATTTGGAGCTTGTTTTGGAAAAGTGTTTATTTCTGTATTCCAATATTGCAACTTGCTGAAAACTGTCCACAGTGTTCCTATCATCCAGTTCCAACAGTACTGGAAAAAAAAATAACTTACAGAGTGCCTCAAACATGATTTAGAGCTTGTTTATGAAAAAAAAATATTTCTGTATTTCAACATGATTTGGAGCTTGTTTTTGGAAAAGTGTTTATTTCTGTATTTCAACATGATTTGGAGCTTGTTTTTTGAAAAATGTTCATTTCTGTATTTCAACATGATTTGGAGCTTGTTTTTGGAAAAGTGTTTATTTCTGTATTCCAATATTGCAACTTGCTGAAAACTCTCCACAGTGTTCCTATCATCCAGTTCCAACAGTACTGGAAAAAAAAAATAACTTACAGATTGCCTCAAACATGATTTAGAGCTTGTTTATGAAAAAAAAAAATATTTCTGTATTTCAACATGATTTGGAGTTTGTTTTTGGAAAAGTGTTTATTTCTGTATTTCAACATGATTTTGAGCTTGTTTTTGGAAAGTGTTCATTTCTGTATTTCAACATGATTTGGAGCTTGTTTTTGGAAAAGTGTTTATTTCTGTATTTCAACATGATTTTGAGCTTGTTTTTGGAAAAGTGTTCATTTCTGTATTTCATCATGATTTGGAGCTTGTTTTTGGAAAAGTGTTTATTTCTGTATTCCAATATTGCAACTTGCTGAAAACTGTCCACAGTGTTCCTATCATCCAGTTCCAACAGTACTGAAAAAAAAATAACTTACAGAGTGCCTCAAACATGATTTAGAGCTTGTTTATGAAAAAAAAATATTTCTGTATTTCAACATGATTTGGAGCTTGTTTTTGGAAAAGTGTTTATTTCTGTATTTCAACATGATTTGGAGCTTGTTTTTTGAAAAGTGTTAATTTCTGTATTTCAACATGATTTGGAGCTTGTTTTTGGAAAAGTGTTTATTTCTGTATTCCAATATTGCAACTTGCTCAAAACTGTCCACAGTGTTCCTATCATCCAGTTCTAACAGTACTGAAAAAAAGTAACTTACAGAGTGCCTCAAACATGATTTAGAGCTTGTTCATGAAAAAGTGTTCATTTCTCTATTTCAACATGATTTGGAGCTTGTTTTTGGAAAAGTGTTTATTTCTGTATTTCAACATGACTTTGAGCTTGTTTTTGGAAAAGTGTTCATTTCTGTATTTCAACATGATTTGGAGCTTGTTTTTGGAAAAGTGTTTATTTCTCTTTTCCGATATTGCAACTTGCTGAAAACTGTCCACAGTGTACCTATCATCCAGTTTTAACATTACTGGAAAAAAAATCACTTCCAGAGTGCCTCAAACATGATTTAGAGCTTGTTTATGAAAAAGTGTTTATTTCTGTATTTCAACATGATTTGGAGCTTGTTTTTGGAAAAGTGTTTATTTCTGTATTTCAACATGATTTGGAGCTTGTTTTTGGAAAAGTGTTTATTTCTGTATTTCAACATGACTTTGAGCTTGTTTTTGGAAAAGTGTTCATTTCTGTATTTCAACATGATTTTGAGCTTGTTTTTGGAAAGTGTTCATTTCTGTATTTCAACATGATTTGGAGCTTGTTTTTGGAAAAGTGTTTATTTCTCTATTCCAATATTGCAACTTGCTGAAAACTGTACACAGTGTACCTATCATCCAGTTCTAACAGTACAGAAATAAAAATCACTTCCAGAGTGCCTCAAACATGATTTAGAGCTTGTTTATGAAAAAAATATATTTCTGTATTTCAACATGATTTGGAGCTTGTTTTTGGAAAAGTGTTTATTTCTGTATTTCAACATGATTTGGAGCTTGTTTTTTGAAAAGTTTTCATTTCTGTATTTCAACATGATTTGGAGCTTGTTTTTGGAAAAGTGTTTATTTCTGTATTCCAATATTGCAACTTGCTCAAAACTGTCCACAGTGTTCCTATCATCCAGTTCTAACAGTACTGAAAAAAAATAACTTACAGAGTGCCTCAAACATGATTTAGAGCTTGTTTATGAAAAAGTTTTATTTCTGTATTTCAACATGATTTGGAGCTTGTTTTTGGAAAAGTGTTTATTTCTGTATTTCAACATGATTTGGAGCTTGTTTTTGGAAAAGTGTTTATTTCTGTATTTCAACATGATTTGGAGCTTGTTTTTGGAAAAGTGTTTATTTCTGTATTTCAACTTGATTTTGAGCTTGTTTTTGGAAAGTGTTCATTTCTGTATTTCAACATGATTTGGAGCTTGTTTTGGAAAAGTGTTTATTTCTCTATTCCAATATTGCAACTTGCTGAAAACTGTCCACAGTGTACCTATCATCCAGTTCTAACAGTACTGGGAAAAAAATCACTTCCAGAGTGCCTCAAACATGATTTAGAGCTTGTTTATGAAAAAGTGTTTATTTCTGTATTTCAACATGATTTGGAGCTTGTTTTTGGAAAAGTGTTTATTTCTGTATTTCAACATGATTTAAATCTTGTTTTTGGAAAAGTGTTTTTTTCTGTATTCCAATATTGCAACTTGCTGAAAACTGTACACAGTGTTCCTATCATCCAGTTCTAACAGTACTGAAAAAAAATCACTTACATAGTGCCTCAAACATGATTTAGAGCTTGTTTATGAAAAAGTGTTTATTTCTCTATTTCAACATGATTTGGAGCTTGTTTTTGGAAAAGTGTTTATTTCTGTATTTCAACATGATTTGGAGCTTGTTTTTGGAAAAGTGTTTATTTCTGTATTTCAACATGATTTTGAGCTTGTTTTTGGAAAAGTGTTCATTTCTGTATTCCAATATTGCAACTTGCTGAAAACTGTCCACAGTGTTCCTATCATCCAGTTCCAACAGTACTGGAAAAAAAAATAACTTACAGAGTGCCTCAAACATGATTTAGAGCTTGTTTATGAAAAAAAATTATTTCTGTATTTCAACATGATTTGGAGCTTGTTTTTGGAAAAGTGTTTATTTCTGTATTTCAACATGATTTGGAGCTTGTTTTTTGAAAAGTGTTCATTTCTGTATTTCAACATGATTTGGAGCTTGTTTTTGGAAAAGTGTTTATTTCTGTATTCCAATATTGCAACTTGCTGAAAACTCTCCACAGTGTTCCTATCATCCAGTTCCAACAGTACTGGAAAAAAAAAATAACTTACAGATTGCCTCAAACATGATTTAGAGCTTGTTTATGAAAAAAAAAATATTTCTGTATTTCAACATGATTTGGAGTTTGTTTTTGGAAAAGTGTTTATTTCTGTATTTCAACATGATTTTGAGCTTGTTTTTGGAAAGTGTTCATTTCTGTATTTCAACATGATTTGGAGCTTGTTTTTGGAAAAGTGTTTATTTCTGTATTTCAACATGATTTTGAGCTTGTTTTTGGCAAAGTGTTCATTTCTGTATTACAACATGATTTGGAGCTTGTTTTTGGAAAAGTGTTTATTTCTGTATTCCAATATTGCAACTTGCTGAAAACTGTCCACAGTGTTCCTATCATCCAGTTCCAACAGTACTGAAAAAAAAATAACTTACAGAGTGCCTCAAACATGATTTAGAGCTTGTTTATGAAAAAAATATATTTCTGTATTTCAACATGATTTGGAGCTTGTTTTTGGAAAAGTGTTTATTTCTGTATTTCAACATGATTTGGAGCTTGTTTTTGGAAAAGTGTTTATTTCTGTATTCCAATATTGCAACTTGCTCAAAACTGTCCACAGTGTTCCTATCATCCAGTTCTAACAGTACTGAAAAAAAGTAACTTACAGAGTGCCTCAAACATGATTTAGAGCTTGTTCATGAAAAAGTGTTTATTTCTCTATTTCAACATGATTTGGAGCTTGTTTTTGGAAAAGTGTTTATTTCTGTATTTCAACATGACTTTGAGCTTGTTTTTGGAAAAGTGTTCATTTCTGTATTTCAACATGATTTGGAGCTTGTTTTTGGAAAAGTGTTTATTTCTCTTTTCCGATATTGCAACTTGCTGAAAACTGTCCACAGTGTACCTATCATCCAGTTTTAACATTACTGGAAAAAAAATCACTTCCAGAGTGCCTCAAACATGATTTAGAGCTTGTTTATGAAAAAGTGTTTATTTCTGTATTTCAACATGATTTGGAGCTTGTTTTTGGAAAAGTGTTTATTTCTGTATTGCAACATGATTTGGAGCTTGTTTTTGGAAAAGTGTTTATTTCTGTATTTCAACATGATTTGAAGCTTGTTTTTGGAAAAGTGTTTTTTTCTGTATTCCAATATTGCAACTTGCTCAAAACTGTCCACAGTGTTCCTATCATCCAGTTCTAACAGTACTGAAAAAAAAGTAACTTACAGAGTGCCTCAGACATGATTTAGAGCTTGTTCATGAAAAAGTGTTTATTTCTCTATTTCAACATGATTTGGAGCTTGTTTTTGGAAAAGTGTTTATTTCTGTATTTCAACATGACTTTGAGCTTGTTTTTGGAAAAGTGTTCATTTCTGTATTTCAACATGATTTGGAGCTTGTTTTTGGAAAAGTGTTTATTTCTGTATTTCAACATGATTTGGAGCTTGTTTTTGGAAAAGTGTTTATTTCTGTATTTCAACATGATTTGAAGCTTGTTTTTGGAAAAGTGTTTTTTTCTGTATTCCAATATTGCAACTTGCTGAAAACTGTACACAGTGTTCCTATCATCCAGTTCTAACAGTACTGAAAAAAAATCACTTACATAGTGCCTCACACATGATTTAGAGCTTGTTTATGAAAAAGTGTTTATTTCTGTATTTCAACATGATTTGGAGCTTGTTTTTGGAAAAGTGTTTATTTCTGTATTTCAACATGACTTTGAGCTTGTTTTTGGAAAAGTGTTCATTTCTGTATTTCAACATGATTTGGAGCTTGTTTTTGGAAAAGTGTTTATTTCTGTATTTCAACATGATTTGGAGCTTGTTTTTGGAAAAGTGTTTATTTCTGTATTTCAACATGATTTGAAGCTTGTTTTTGGAAAAGTGTTTTTTTCTGTATTCCAATATTGCAACTTGCTGAAAACTGTACACAGTGTTCCTATCATCCAGTTCTAACAGTACTGAAAAAAAATCACTTACATAGTGCCTCAAACATGATTTAGAGCTTGTTTATGAAAAAGTGTTTATTTCTGTATTTCAACATGATTTGGAGCTTGTTTTTTGAAAAGTTTTCATTTCTGTATTTCAACATGATTTGGAGCTTGTTTTTGGAAAAGTGTTTATTTCTGTATTCCAATATTGCAACTTGCTCAAAACTGTCCACAGTGTTCCTATCATCCAGTTCTAACAGTACTGAAAAAAAAATAACTTACAGAGTGCCTCAAACATGATTTAGAGCTTGTTTATGAAAAAGTTTTATTTCTGTATTTCAACATGATTTGGAGCTTGTTTTTGGAAAAGTGTTTATTTCTGTATTTCAACATGATTTGGAGCTTGTTTTTGGAAAAGTGTTTATTTATGTATTTCAACATGATTTGGAGCTTGTTTTTGGAAAGTGTTCATTTCTGTATTTCAACATGATTTGGAGCTTGTTTTGGAAAAGTGTTTATTTCTCCATTCCAATATTGCAACTTGCTGAAAACTGTCCACAGTGTACCTATCATCCAGTTCTAACAGTACTGGGAAAAAAATCACTTCCAGAGTGCCTCAAACATGATTTAGAGCTTGTTTATGAAAAAGTGTTTATTTCTGTATTTCAACATGATTTGGAGCTTGTTTTTGGAAAAGTGTTTATTTCTGTATTTCAACATGATTTAAATCTTGTTTTTGGAAAAGTGTTTTTTTCTGTATTCCAATATTGCAACTTGCTGAAAACTGTACACAGTGTTCCTATCATCCAGTTCTAACAGTACTGAAAAAAAATCACTTACATAGTGCCTCAAACATGATTTAGAGCTTGTTTATGAAAAAGTGTTTATTTCTCTATTTCAACATGATTTGGAGCTTGTTTTTGGAAAAGTGTTTATTTCTGTATTTCAACATGATTTGGAGCTTGTTTTTGGAAAAGTGTTTATTTCTGTATTTCAA
Source organism: Salvelinus fontinalis (assembly GCF_029448725.1). Lineage (NCBI taxonomy): Eukaryota > Metazoa > Chordata > Actinopteri > Salmoniformes > Salmonidae > Salvelinus > Salvelinus fontinalis. Next base: position 565,890 of record NW_026600258.1, read on the forward strand.
CATGATTTTGAGCTTGTTTTTGGAAAAGTGTTTATTTCTGTATTCCAATATTGCAACTTGCTGAAAACTCTCCACAGTGTTCCTATCATCCAGTTCCAACAGTACTGGGGAAAAAAAATAACTTACAGATTGCCTCAAACATGATTTAGAGCTTGTTTATGAAAAAAAAAATATTTCTGTATTTCAACATGATTTGGAGTTTGTTTTTGGAAAAGTGTTTATTTCTGTATTTCAACATGATTTTGAGCTTGTTTTTGGAAAGTGTTCATTTCTGTATTTCAACATGATTTGGAGCTTGTTTTTGGAAAAGTGTTTATTTCTGTATTTCAACATGATTTTGAGCTTGTTTTTGGAAAAGTGTTCATTTCTGTATTTCAACATGATTTGGAGCTTGTTTTTGGAAAAGTGTTTATTTCTGTATTCCAATATTGCAACTTGCTGAAAACTGTCCACAGTGTTCCTATCATCCAGTTCCAACAGTACTGAAAAAAAAATAACTTACAGAGTGCCTCAAACATGATTTAGAGCTTGTTTATGAAAAAAAAATATTTCTGTATTTCAACATGATTTGGAGCTTGTTTTTGGAAAAGTGTTTATTTCTGTATTTCAACATGATTTGGAGCTTGTTTTTTGAAAAGTGTTAATTTCTGTATTTCAACATGATTTGGAGCTTGTTTTTGGAAAAGTGTTTACTTCTGTATTCCAATATTGCAACTTGCTCAAAACTCTCCACAGTGTTCCTATCATCCAGTTCCAACAGTACTGGAAAAAAAAATAACTTACAGATTGCCTCAAACATGATTTAGAGCTTGTTTATGAAAAAAAAAATATTTCTGTATTTCAACATGATTTGGAGTTTGTTTTTGGAAAAGTGTTTATTTCTGTATTTCAACATGATTTGGAGCTTGTTTTTGGAAAAGTGTTTATTTCTCTATTCCAATATTGCAACTTGCTGAAAACTGTACACAGTGTACCTATCATCCAGTTCTAACAGTACAGAAAAAAAAATCACTTCCAGAGTGCCTCAAACATGATTTAGAGCTTGTTTATGAAAAAAAAATATTTCTGTATTTCAACATGATTTGGAGCTTGTTTTTGGAAAAGTGTTTATTTCTGTATTTCAACATGATTTGGAGCTTGTTTTTTGAAAAGTTTTCATTTCTGTATTTCAACATGATTTGGAGCTTGTTTTTGGAAAAGTGTTTATTTCTGTATTCCAATATTGCAACTTGCTCAAAACTGTCCACAGTGTTCCTGTCATCCAGTTCTAACAGTACTGAAAAAAAAATAACTTACAGAGTGCCTCAAACATGATTTAGAGCTTGTTTATGAAAAAGTTTTATTTCTGTATTTCAACATGATTTGGAGCTTGTTTTTGGAAAAGTGTTTATTTCTGTATTTCAACATGATTTGGAGCTTGTTTTTGGAAAAGTGTTTATTTATGTATTTCAACATGATTTGGAGCTTGTTTTTGGAAAAGTGTTTATTTCTGTATTTCAACGTGATTTTGAGCTTGTTTTTGGAAAGTGTTCATTTCTGTATTTCAACATGATTTGGAGCTTGTTTTGGAAAAGTGTTTATTTCTCTATTCCAATATTGCAACTTGCTGAAAACTGTCCACAGTGTACCTATCATCCAGTTCTAACAGTACTGGGGAAAAAATCACTTCCAGAGTGCCTCAAACATGATTTAGAGCTTGTTTATGAAAAAGTGTTTATTTCTGTATTTCAACATGATTTGGAGCTTGTTTTTGGAAAAGTGTTTATTTCTGTATTTCAACATGATTTAAATCTTGTTTTTGGAAAAGTGTTTTTTTCTGTATTCCAATATTGCAACTTGCTGAAAACTGTACACAGTGTTCCTATCATCCAGTTCTAACAGTACAGAAAAAAAAATCACTTCCAGAGTGCCTCAAGCATGATTTAGAGCTTGTTTATGAAAAAAAAATATTTCTGTATTTCAACATGATTTGGAGCTTGTTTTTGGAAAAGTGTTTATTTCTGTATTTCAACATGATTTGGAGCTTGTTTTTTGAAAAGTTTTCATTTCTGTATTTCAACATGATTTGGAGCTTGTTTTTGGAAAAGTGTTTATTTCTGTATTCCAATATTGCAACTTGCTCAAAACTGTCCACAGTGTTCCTATCATCCAGTTCTAACAGTACTGAAAAAAAAATAACTTACAGAGTGCCTCAAACATGATTTAGAGCTTGTTTATGAAAAAGTTTTATTTCTGTATTTCAACATGATTTGGAGCTTGTTTTTGGAAAAGTGTTTATTTCTGTATTTCAACATGATTTGGAGCTTGTTTTTGGAAAAGTGTTTATTTATGTATTTCAACATGATTTGGAGCTTGTTTTTGGAAAAGTGTTTATTTCTGTATTTCAACGTGATTTTGAGCTTGTTTTTGGAAAGTGTTCATTTCTGTATTTCAACATGATTTGGAGCTTGTTTTGGAAAAGTGTTTATTTCTCTATTCCAATATTGCAACTTGCTGAAAACTGTCCACAGTGTACCTATCATCCAGTTCTAACAGTACTGGGGAAAAAATCACTTCCAGAGTGCCTCAAACATGATTTAGAGCTTGTTTATGAAAAAGTGTTTATTTCTGTATTTCAACATGATTTGGAGCTTGTTTTTGGAAAAGTGTTTATTTCTGTATTTCAACATGATTTAAATCTTGTTTTTGGAAAAGTGTTTTTTTCTGTATTCCAATATTGCAACTTGCTGAAAACTGTACACAGTGTTCCTATCATCCAGTTCTAACAGTACTGAAAAAAAAGTAACTTACAGAGTGCCTCAGACATGATTTAGAGCTTGTTCATGAAAAAGTGTTTATTTCTCTATTTCAACATGATTTGGAGCTTGTTTTTGGAAAAGTGTTTATTTCTGTATTTCAACATGACTTTGAGCTTGTTTTTGGAAAAGTGTTCATTTCTGTATTTCAACATGATTTGGAGCTTGTTTTTGGAAAAGTGTTTATTTCTGTATTTCAACATGATTTGGAGCTTGTTTTTGGAAAAGTGTTTATTTCTGTATTTCAACATGATTTGAAGCTTGTTTTTGGAAAAGTGTTTTTTTCTGTATTCCAATATTGCAACTTGCTGAAAACTGTACACAGTGTTCCTATCATCCAGTTCTAACAGTACTGAAAAAAAATCACTTACATAGTGCCTCACACATGATTTAGAGCTTGTTTATGAAAAAGTGTTTATTTCTGTATTTCAACATGATTTGGAGCTTGTTTTTGGAAAAGTGTTTATTTCTGTATTTCAACATGACTTTGAGCTTGTTTTTGGAAAAGTGTTCATTTCTGTATTTCAACATGATTTGGAGCTTGTTTTTGGAAAAGTGTTTATTTCTGTATTTCAACATGATTTGGAGCTTGTTTTTGGAAAAGTGTTTATTTCTGTATTTCAACATGATTTGAAGCTTGTTTTTGGAAAAGTGTTTTTTTCTGTATTCCAATATTGCAACTTGCTGAAAACTGTACACAGTGTTCCTATCATCCAGTTCTAACAGTACTGAAAAAAAATCACTTACATAGTGCCTCAAACATGATTTAGAGCTTGTTTATGAAAAAGTGTTTATTTCTGTATTTCAACATGATTTGGAGCTTGTTTTTTGAAAAGTTTTCATTTCTGTATTTCAACATGATTTGGAGCTTGTTTTTGGAAAAGTGTTTATTTCTGTATTCCAATATTGCAACTTGCTCAAAACTGTCCACAGTGTTCCTATCATCCAGTTCTAACAGTACTGAAAAAAAAATAACTTACAGAGTGCCTCAAACATGATTTAGAGCTTGTTTATGAAAAAGTTTTATTTCTGTATTTCAACATGATTTGGAGCTTGTTTTTGGAAAAGTGTTTATTTCTGTATTTCAACATGATTTGGAGCTTGTTTTTGGAAAAGTGTTTATTTATGTATTTCAACATGATTTGGAGCTTGTTTTTGGAAAGTGTTCATTTCTGTATTTCAACATGATTTGGAGCTTGTTTTGGAAAAGTGTTTATTTCTCCATTCCAATATTGCAACTTGCTGAAAACTGTCCACAGTGTACCTATCATCCAGTTCTAACAGTACTGGGAAAAAAATCACTTCCAGAGTGCCTCAAACATGATTTAGAGCTTGTTTATGAAAAAGTGTTTATTTCTGTATTTCAACATGATTTGGAGCTTGTTTTTGGAAAAGTGTTTATTTCTGTATTTCAACATGATTTAAATCTTGTTTTTGGAAAAGTGTTTTTTTCTGTATTCCAATATTGCAACTTGCTGAAAACTGTACACAGTGTTCCTATCATCCAGTTCTAACAGTACTGAAAAAAAATCACTTACATAGTGCCTCAAACATGATTTAGAGCTTGTTTATGAAAAAGTGTTTATTTCTCTATTTCAACATGATTTGGAGCTTGTTTTTGGAAAAGTGTTTATTTCTGTATTTCAACATGATTTGGAGCTTGTTTTTGGAAAAGTGTTTATTTCTGTATTTCAACATGATTTTGAGCTTGTTTTTGGAAAAGTGTTTATTTCTGTATTCCAATATTGCAACTTGCTGAAAACTCTCCACAGTGTTCCTATCATCCAGTTCCAACAGTACTGGGGAAAAAAAATAACTTACAGATTGCCTCAAACATGATTTAGAGCTTGTTTATGAAAAAAAAAATATTTCTGTATTTCAACATGATTTGGAGTTTGTTTTTGGAAAAGTGTTTATTTCTGTATTTCAACATGATTTTGAGCTTGTTTTTGGAAAGTGTTCATTTCTGTATTTCAACATGATTTGGAGCTTGTTTTTGGAAAAGTGTTTATTTCTGTATTTCAACATGATTTTGAGCTTGTTTTTGGAAAAGTGTTCATTTCTGTATTTCAACATGATTTGGAGCTTGTTTTTGGAAAAGTGTTTATTTCTGTATTCCAATATTGCAACTTGCTGAAAACTGTCCACAGTGTTCCTATCATCCAGTTCCAACAGTACTGAAAAAAAAATAACTTACAGAGTGCCTCAAACATGATTTAGAGCTTGTTTATGAAAAAAAAATATTTCTGTATTTCAACATGATTTGGAGCTTGTTTTTGGAAAAGTGTTTATTTCTGTATTTCAACATGATTTGGAGCTTGTTTTTTGAAAAGTGTTAATTTCTGTATTTCAACATGATTTGGAGCTTGTTTTTGGAAAAGTGTTTACTTCTGTATTCCAATATTGCAACTTGCTCAAAACTCTCCACAGTGTTCCTATCATCCAGTTCCAACAGTACTGGAAAAAAAAATAACTTACAGATTGCCTCAAACATGATTTAGAGCTTGTTTATGAAAAAAAAAATATTTCTGTATTTCAACATGATTTGGAGTTTGTTTTTGGAAAAGTGTTTATTTCTGTATTTCAACATGATTTGGAGCTTGTTTTTGGAAAAGTGTTTATTTCTCTATTCCAATATTGCAACTTGCTGAAAACTGTACACAGTGTACCTATCATCCAGTTCTAACAGTACAGAAAAAAAAATCACTTCCAGAGTGCCTCAAACATGATTTAGAGCTTGTTTATGAAAAAAAAATATTTCTGTATTTCAACATGATTTGGAGCTTGTTTTTGGAAAAGTGTTTATTTCTGTATTTCAACATGATTTGGAGCTTGTTTTTTGAAAAGTTTTCATTTCTGTATTTCAACATGATTTGGAGCTTGTTTTTGGAAAAGTGTTTATTTCTGTATTCCAATATTGCAACTTGCTCAAAACTGTCCACAGTGTTCCTGTCATCCAGTTCTAACAGTACTGAAAAAAAAATAACTTACAGAGTGCCTCAAACATGATTTAGAGCTTGTTTATGAAAAAGTTTTATTTCTGTATTTCAACATGATTTGGAGCTTGTTTTTGGAAAAGTGTTTATTTCTGTATTTCAACATGATTTGGAGCTTGTTTTTGGAAAAGTGTTTATTTATGTATTTCAACATGATTTGGAGCTTGTTTTTGGAAAAGTGTTTATTTCTGTATTTCAACGTGATTTTGAGCTTGTTTTTGGAAAGTGTTCATTTCTGTATTTCAACATGATTTGGAGCTTGTTTTGGAAAAGTGTTTATTTCTCTATTCCAATATTGCAACTTGCTGAAAACTGTCCACAGTGTACCTATCATCCAGTTCTAACAGTACTGGGGAAAAAATCACTTCCAGAGTGCCTCAAACATGATTTAGAGCTTGTTTATGAAAAAGTGTTTATTTCTGTATTTCAACATGATTTGGAGCTTGTTTTTGGAAAAGTGTTTATTTCTGTATTTCAACATGATTTAAATCTTGTTTTTGGAAAAGTGTTTTTTTCTGTATTCCAATATTGCAACTTGCTGAAAACTGTACACAGTGTTCCTATCATCCAGTTCTAACAGTACAGAAAAAAAAATCACTTCCAGAGTGCCTCAAGCATGATTTAGAGCTTGTTTATGAAAAAAAAATATTTCTGTATTTCAACATGATTTGGAGCTTGTTTTTGGAAAAGTGTTTATTTCTGTATTTCAACATGATTTGGAGCTTGTTTTTTGAAAAGTTTTCATTTCTGTATTTCAACATGATTTGGAGCTTGTTTTTGGAAAAGTGTTTATTTCTGTATTCCAATATTGCAACTTGCTCAAAACTGTCCACAGTGTTCCTATCATCCAGTTCTAACAGTACTGAAAAAAAAATAACTTACAGAGTGCCTCAAACATGATTTAGAGCTTGTTTATGAAAAAGTTTTATTTCTGTATTTCAACATGATTTGGAGCTTGTTTTTGGAAAAGTGTTTATTTCTGTATTTCAACATGATTTGGAGCTTGTTTTTGGAAAAGTGTTTATTTATGTATTTCAACATGATTTGGAGCTTGTTTTTGGAAAAGTGTTTATTTCTGTATTTCAACGTGATTTTGAGCTTGTTTTTGGAAAGTGTTCATTTCTGTATTTCAACATGATTTGGAGCTTGTTTTGGAAAAGTGTTTATTTCTCTATTCCAATATTGCAACTTGCTGAAAACTGTCCACAGTGTACCTATCATCCAGTTCTAACAGTACTGGGGAAAAAATCACTTCCAGAGTGCCTCAAACATGATTTAGAGCTTGTTTATGAAAAAGTGTTTATTTCTGTATTTCAACATGATTTGGAGCTTGTTTTTGGAAAAGTGTTTATTTCTGTATTTCAACATGATTTAAATCTTGTTTTTGGAAAAGTGTTTTTTTCTGTATTCCAATATTGCAACTTGCTGAAAACTGTACACAGTGTTCCTATCATCCAGTTCTAACAGTACTGAAAAAAAATCACTTACATAGTGCCTCAAACATGATTTAGAGCTTGTTTATGAAAAAGTGTTTATTTCTCTATTTCAACATGATTTGGAGCTTGTTTTTGGAAAAGTGTTTATTTCTGTATTTCAACATGATTTGGAGCTTGTTTTTGGAAAAGTGTTTATTTCTGTATTTCAACATGATTTGGAGCTTGTTTTTGGAAAAGTGTTTATTTCTGTATTTCAACATGATTTGAAGCTTGTTTTTGGAAAAGTGTTTTTTTCTGTATTCCAATATTGCAACTTGCTGAAAACTGTACACAGTGTTCCTATCATCCAGTTCTAACAGTGCTGAAAAAAAATCACTTACATAGTGCCTCAAACATGATTTAGAGCTTGTTTATGAAAAAGTGTTTATTTCTGTATTTCAACATGATTTGGAGCTTGTTTTTGGAAAAGTGTTTATTTCTGTATTTCAACATGATTTAGAGCTTGTTTTTGGAAAGTGTTCATTTCTGTATTTCAACATGATTTGGAGCTTGTTTTTGGAAAAGTGTTTATTTCTCTATTCCAATATTGCAACTTGCTGAAAACTGTACACAGTGTACCTATCATCCAGTTCTAACAGTACAGAAAAAAAAATCACTTCCAGAGTGCCTCAAACATGATTTAGAGCTTGTTTATGAAAAAAAAATATTTCTGTATTTCAACATGATTTGGAGCTTGTTTTTGGAAAAGTGTTTATTTCTGTACTTCAACATGATTTTGAGCTTGTTTTTTGAAAAGTGTTCATTTCTGTATTTCAACATGATTTGGAGCTTGTTTTTGGAAAAGTGTTTATTTCTGTATTCCAATATTGCAACTTGCTCAAAACTGTCCACAGTGTTCCTATCATCCAGTTCTAACAGTACTGAAAAAAAAATAACTTACAGAGTGCCTCAAACATGATTTAGAGCTTGTTTATGAAAAAGTTTTATTTCTGTATTTCAACATGATTTGGAGCTTGTTTTTGGAAAAGTGTTTATTTCTGTATTTCAACATGATTTGGAGCTTGTTTTTGGAAAAGTGTTTATTTATGTATTTCAACATGATTTGGAGCTTGTTTTTGGAAAAGTGTTTATTTCTCTATTTCAACGTGATTTTGAGCTTGTTTTTGGAAAGTGTTCATTTCTGTATTTCAACATGATTTGGAGCTTGTTTTGGAAAAGTGTTTATTTCTCTATTCCAATATTGCAACTTGCTGAAAACTGTCCACAGTGTACCTATCATCCAGTTCTAACAGTACTGGGAAAGAAATCACTTCCAGAGTGCCTCAAACATGATTTAGAGCTTGTTTATGAAAAAGTGTTTATTTCTGTATTTCAACATGATTTGGAGCTTGTTTTTGGAAAAGTGTTTATTTCTGTATTTCAACATGATTTAAATCTTGTTTTTGGAAAAGTGTTTTTTTCTGTATTCCAATATTGCAACTTGCTGAAAACTGTACACAGTGTTCCTATCATCCAGTTCTAACAGTACTGAAAAACAATCACTTACATAGTGCCTCAAACATGATTTAGAGCTTGTTTATGAAAAAGTGTTTATTTCTCTATTTCAACATGATTTGGAGCTTGTTTTTGGAAAAGTGTTTATTTCTGTATTTCAACATGATTTGGAGCTTGTTTTTGGAAAAGTGTTTATTTCTGTATTTCAACATGATTTGGAGCTTGTTTTTGGAAAAGTGTTTATTTCTGTATTTCAACATGATTTTGAGCTTGTTTTTGGAAAAGTGTTCATTTCTGTATTTCAACATGATTTGGAGCTTGTTTTGGAAAAGTGTTTATTTCTGTATTCCAATATTGCAACTTGCTGAAAACTGTCCACAGTGTTCCTATCATCCAGTTCCAACAGTACTGGAAAAAAAAATAACTTAAAGAGTGCCTCAAACATGATTTAGAGCTTGTTTATGAAAAAAAATTATTTCTGTATTTCAACATGATTTGGAGCTTGTTTTTGGAAAAGTGTTTATTTCTGTATTTCAACATGATTTGGAGCTTGTTTTTTGAAAAGTGTTCATTTCTGTATTTCAACATGATTTGGAGCTTGTTTTTGGAAAAGTGTTTATTTCTGTATTCCAATATTGCAACTTGCTGAAAACTCTCCACAGTGTTCCTATCATCCAGTTCCAACAGTACTGGGAAAAAAAAATAACTTACAGATTGCCTCAAACATGATTTAGAGCTTGTTTATGAAAAAAACAAATATTTCTGTATTTCAACATGATTTGGAGTTTGTTTTTGGAAAAGTGTTTATTTCTGTATTTCAACATGATTTTGAGCTTGTTTTTGGAAAGTGTTCATTTCTGTATTTCAACATGATTTGGAGCTTGTTTTTGGAAAAGTGTTTATTTCTGTATTCCAATATTGCAACTTGCTGAAAACTGTCCACAGTGTTCCTATCATCCAGTTCCAACAGTACTGAAAAAAAAATAACTTACAGAGTGCCTCAAACATGATTTAGAGCTTGTTTATGAAAAAAAAATATTTCTGTATTTCAACATGATTTGGAGCTTGTTTTTGGAAAAGTGTTTATTTCTGTATTTCAACATGATTTGGAGCTTGTTTTTTGAAAAGTGTTAATTTCTGTATTTCAACATGATTTAAATCTTGTTTTTGGAAAAGTGTTTTTTTCTGTATTCCAATATTGCAACTTGCTGAAAACTGTACACAGTGTTCCTATCATCCAGTTCTAACAGTACTGAAAAAAAATCACTTACATAGTGCCTCAAACATGATTTAGAGCTTGTTTATGAAAAAGTGTTTATTTCTCTATTTCAACATGATTTGGAGCTTGTTTTTGGAAAAGTGTTTATTTCTGTATTTCAACATGATTTGGAGCTTGTTTTTGGAAAAGTGTTTATTTCTGTATTTCAACATGATTTGGAGCTTGTTTTTGGAAAAGTGTTTATTTCTGTATTTCAACATGATTTGGAGCTTGTTTTTGGAAAAGTGTTTATTTCTGTATTCCAATATTGCAACTTGCTGAAAACTGTCCACAGTGTTCCTATCATCCAGTTCCAACAGTACTGAAAAAAAAATAACTTACAGAGTGCCTCAAACATGATTTAGAGCTTGTTTATGAAAAAAAAATATTTCTGTATTTCAACATGATTTGGAGCTTGTTTTTGGAAAAGTGTTTATTTCTGTATTTCAACATGATTTGGAGCTTGTTTTTTGAAAAGTGTTAATTTCTGTATTTCAACATGATTTGGAGCTTGTTTTTGGAAAAGTGTTTATTTCTGTATTCCAATATTGCAACTTGCTCAAAACTCTCCACAGTGTTCCTATCATCCAGTTCCAACAGTACTGGAAAAAAAAAATAACTTACAGATTGCCTCAAACATGATTTAGAGCTTGTTTATGAAAAAAAAAATATTTCTGTATTTCAACATGATTTGGAGTTTGTTTTTGGAAAAGTGTTTATTTCTGTATTTCAACATGATTTGGAGCTTGTTTTTGGAAAAGTGTTTATTTCTCTATTCCAATATTGCAACTTGCTGAAAACTGTACACAGTGTACCTATCATCCAGTTCTAACAGTACAGAAAAAAAAATCACTTCCAGAGTGCCTCAAACATGATTTAGAGCTTGTTTATGAAAAAAAAATATTTCTGTATTTCAACATGATTTGGAGCTTGTTTTTGGAAAAGTGTTTATTTCTGTATTTCAACATGATTTGGAGCTTGTTTTTTGAAAAGTTTTCATTTCTGTATTTCAACATGATTTGGAGCTTGTTTTTGGAAAAGTGTTTATTTCTGTATTCCAATATTGCAACTTGCTCAAAATTGTCCACAGTGTTCCTAACATCCAGTTCTAAGAGTACTGAAAAAAAAATAACTTACAGAGTGCCTCAAACATGATTTAGAGCTTGTTTATGAAAAAGTTTTATTTCTGTATTTCAACATGATTTGGAGCTTGTTTTTGGAAAAGTGTTTATTTCTGTATTACAACATGATTTGGAGCTTGTTTTTGGAAAAGTGTTTATTTATGTATTTCAACATGATTTGGAGCTTGTTTTTGGAAAAGTGTTTATTTCTGTATTTCAACGTGATTTTGAGCTTGTTTTTGGAAAGTGTTCATTTCTGTATTTCAACATGATTTGGAGCTTGTTTTGGAAAAGTGTTTATTTCTCTATTCCAATATTGCAACTTGCTGAAAACTGTCCACAGTGTACCTATCATCCAGTTCTAACAGTACTGGGGAAAAAAATCACTTCCAGAGTGCCTCAAACATGATTTAGAGCTTGTTTATGAAAAAGTGTTTATTTCTGTATTTCAACATGATTTGGAGCTTGTTTTTGGAAAAGTGTTTATTTCTGTATTTCAACATGATTTAAATCTTGTTTTTGGAAAAGTGTTTTTTTCTGTATTCCAATATTGCAACTTGCTGAAAACTGTACACAGTGTTCCTATCATCCAGTTCTAACAGTACTGGGGAAAAAAATCACTTCCAGAGTGCCTCAAACATGATTTAGAGCTTGTTTATGAAAAAGTGTTTATTTCTCTATTTCAACATGATTTGGAGCTTGTTTTTGGAAAAGTGTTTATTTCTGTATTTCAACATGATTTGGAGCTTGTTTTTGGAAAAGTGTTTATTTCTGTATTTCAACATGATTTGGAGCTTGTTTTTGGAAAAGTGTTTATTTCTGTATTTCAACATGATTTGGAGCTTGTTTTTGGAAAAGTGTTTATTTCTGTATTTCAACATGATTTGAAGCTTGTTTTTGGAAAAGTGTTTTTTTCTGTATTCCAATATTGCAACTTGCTCAAAACTGTCCACAGTGTTCCTATCATCCAGTTCTAACAGTACTGAAAAAAAAGTAACTTACAGAGTGCCTCAGACATGATTTAGAGCTTGTTCATGAAAAAGTGTTTATTTCTCTATTTCAACATGATTTGGAGCTTGTTTTTGGAAAAGTGTTTATTTCTGTATTTCAACATGACTTTGAGCTTGTTTTTGGAAAAGTGTTCATTTCTGTATTTCAACATGATTTGGAGCTTGTTTTTGGAAAAGTGTTTATTTCTGTATTTCAACATGATTTGGAGCTTGTTTTTGGAAAAGTGTTTATTTCTGTATTTCAACATGATTTGAAGCTTGTTTTTGGAAAAGTGTTTTTTTCTGTATTCCAATATTGCAACTTGCTGAAAACTGTACACAGTGTTCCTATCATCCAGTTCTAACAGTACTGAAAAAAAATCACTTACATAGTGCCTCAAACATGATTTAGAGCTTGTTTATGAAAAAGTGTTTATTTCTGTATTTCAACATGATTTGGAGCTTGTTTTTGGAAAAGTGTTTATTTCTGTATTTCAACATGATTTGGAGCTTGTTTTTTGAAAAGTTTTCATTTCTGTATTTCAACATGATTTGGAGCTTGTTTTTGGAAAAGTGTTTATTTCTGTATTCCAATATTGCAACTTGCTCAAAACTGTCCACAGTGTTCCTATCATCCAGTTCTAACAGTACTGAAAATAAAATAACTTACAGAGTGCCTCAAACATGATTTAGAGCTTGTTTATGAAAAAGTTTTATTTCTGTATTTCAACATGATTTGGAGCTTGTTTTTGGAAAAGTGTTTATTTCTGTATTTCAACATGATTTGGAGCTTGTTTTTGGAAAAGTGTTTATTTATGTATTTCAACATGATTTGGAGCTTGTTTTTGGAAAAGTGTTTATTTCTGTATTTCAACGTGATTTTCAGCTTGTTTTTGGAAAGTGTTCATTTCTGTATTTCAACATGATTTGGAGCTTGTTTTGGAAAAGTGTTTATTTCTCTATTCCAATATTGCAACTTGCTGAAAACTGTCCACAGTGTACCTATCATCCAGTTCTAACAGTACTGGGAAAAAAATCACTTCCAGAGTGCCTCAAACATGATTTAGAGCTTGTTTATGAAAAAGTGTTTATTTCTGTATTTAAACATGATTTGGAGCTTGTTTTTGGAAAAGTGTTTTTTTCTGTATTCCAATATTGCAACTTGCTGAAAACTGTACACAGTGTTCCTATCATCCAGTTCTAACAGTACTGAAAAAAAATCACTTACATAGTGCCTCAAACATGATTTAGAGCTTGTTTATGAAAAAGTGTTTATTTCTCTATTTCAACATGATTTGGAGCTTGTTTTTGGAAAAGTGTTTATTTCTGTATTTCAACATGATTTGGAGCTTGTTTTTGGAAAAGTGTTTATTTCTGTATTTCAACATGATTTTGAGCTTGTTTTTGGAAAAGTGTTCATTTCTGTATTTCAACATGATTTGGAGCTTGTTTTGGAAAAGTGTTTTATTTCTGTATTCCAATATTGCAACTTGCTGAAAACTGTCCACAGTGTTCCTATCATCCAGTTCCAACAGTACTGGAAAAAAAAATAACTTACAGAGTGCCTCAAACATGATTTAGAGCTTGTTTATGAAAAAAAAATATTTCTGTATTTCAACATGATTTGGAGCTTGTTTTTGGAAAAGTGTTTATTTCTGTATTTCAACATGATTTGGAGCTTGTTTTTTGAAAAGTGTTCATTTCTGTATTTCAACATGATTTGGAGCTTGTTTTTGGAAAAGTGTTTATTTCTGTATTCCAATATTGCAACTTGCTGAAAACTCTCCACAGTGTTCCTATCATCCAGTTCCAACAGTACTGGAAAAAAAAAATAACTTACAGATTGCCTCAAACATGATTTAGAGCTTGTTTATGAAAAAAAAAATATTTCTGTATTTCAACATGATTTGGAGTTTGTTTTTGGAAAAGTGTTTATTTCTGTATTTCAACATGATTTTGAGCTTGTTTTTGGAAAGTGTTCATTTCTGTATTTCAACATGATTTGGAGCTTGTTTTTGGAAAAGTGTTTATTTCTGTATTTCAACATGATTTTGAGCTTGTTTTTGGAAAAGTGTTCATTTCTGTATTTCAACATGATTTGGAGCTTGTTTTTGGAAAAGTGTTTATTTCTGTATTCCAATATTGCAACTTGCTGAAAACTGTCCACAGTGTTCCTATCATCCAGTTCCAACAGTACTGAAAAAAAAATAACTTACAGAGTGCCTCAAACATGATTTAGAGCTTGTTTATGAAAAAAAAATATTTCTGTATTTCAACATGATTTGGAGCTTGTTTTTGGAAAAGTGTTTATTTCTGTATTTCAACATGATTTTGAGCTTGTTTTTGGAAAGTGTTCATTTCTGTATTTCAACATGATTTGGAGCTTGTTTTTGGAAAAGTGTTTATTTCTGTATTTCAACATGATTTTGAGCTTGTTTTTGGAAAAGTGTTCATTTCTGTATTTCAACATGATTTGGAGCTTGTTTTTGGAAAAGTGTTTATTTCTGTATTCCAATATTGCAACTTGCTGAAAACTGTCCACAGTGTTCCTATCATCCAGGTCCAACAGTACTGAAAAAAAATAACTTACAGAGTGCCTCAAACATGATTTAGAGCTTGTTTATGAAAAAAAAATATTTCTCTATTTCAACATGATTTGGAGCTTGTTTTTGGAAAAGTGTTTATTTCTGTATTTCAATATTGCAACTTGCTCAAAACTGTCCACAGTGTTCCTATCATCCAGTTCTAACAGTACTGAAAAAAAAAATAACTTACAGAGTGCCTCAAACATGATTTAGAGCTTGTTTATGAAAAAGTTTTATTTCTGTATTTCAACATGATTTGGAGCTTGTTTTTGGAAAAGTGTTTATTTCTGTATTTCAACATGATTTGGAGCTTGTTTTTGGAAAAGTGTTTATTTATGTATTTCAACATGATTTGGAGCTTGTTTTTGGAAAAGTGTTTATTTCTGTATTTCAACGTGATTTTCAGCTTGTTTTTTGAAAGTGTTCATTTCTGTATTTCAACATGATTTGGAGCTTGTTTTGGAAAAGTGTTTATTTCTCTATTCCAATATTGCAACTTGCTGAAAACTGTCCACAATGTACCTATCATCCAGTTCTAACAGTACTGGGAAAAAAATCACTTCCAGAGTGCCTCAAACATGATTTAGAGCTTGTTTATGAAAAAGTGTTTATTTCTGTATTTCAACATGATTTGGAGCTTGTTTTTGGAAAAGTGTTTATTTCTGTATTTCAACATGATTTAAATCTTGTTTTTGGAAAAGTGTTTTTTTCTGTATTCCAATATTGCAACTTGCTGAAAACTGTACACAGTGTTCCTATCATCCAGTTCTAACAGTACTGAAAAAAAATCACTTACATAGTGCCTCAAACATGATTTAGAGCTTGTTTATGAAAAAGTGTTGATTTCTCTATTTCAACATGATTTGGAGCTTGTTTTTGGAAAAGTGTTTATTTCTGTATTTCAACATGATTTGGAGCTTGTTTTTGGAAAAGTGTTCATTTCTGTATTTCAACATGATTTGGAGCTTGTTTTGGAAAAGTGTTTATTTCTGTATTCCAATATTGCAACTTGCTGAAAACTGTCCACAGTGTTCCTATCATCCAGTTCCAACAGTACTGGAAAAAAAAATAACTTACAGAGTGCCTCAAACATGATTTAGAGCTTGTTTATGAAAAAAAAATATTTCTGTATTTCAACATGATTTGGAGCTTGTTTTTGGAAAAGTGTTTATTTCTGTATTTCAACATGATTTGGAGCTTGTTTTTTGAAAAGTGTTCATTTCTGTATTTCAACATGATTTGGAGCTTGTTTTTGGAAAAGTGTTTATTTCTGTATTCCAATATTGCAACTTGCTGAAAACTCTCCACAGTGTTCCTATCATCCAGTTCCAACAGTACTGGAAAAAAAAATTACTTACAGATTGCCTCAAACATGATTTAGAGCTTGTTTATGAAAAAAAAAATATTTCTGTATTTCAACATGATTTGGAGTTTGTTTTTGGAAAAGTGTTTATTTCTGTATTTCAACATGATTTTGAGCTTGTTTTTGGAAAGTGTTCATTTCTGTATTTCAACATGATTTGGAGCTTGTTTTTGGAAAAGTGTTTATTTCTGTATTTCAACATGATTTTGAGCTTGTTTTTGGAAAAGTGTTCATTTCTGTATTTCAACATGATTTGGAGCTTGTTTTTGGAAAAGTGTTTATTTCTGTATTCCAATATTGCAACTTGCTGAAAACTGTCCACAGTGTTCCTATCATCCAGGTCCAACAGTACTGAAAAAAAATAACTTACAGAGTGCCTCAAACATGATTTAGAGCTTGTTTATGAAAAAAAAATATTTCTGTATTTCAACATGATTTGGAGCTTGTTTTTGGAAAAGTGTTTATTTCTGTATTTCAACATGATTTGGAGCTTGTTTTTTGAAAAGTGTTAATTTCTGTATTTCAACATGATTTGGAGCTTGTTTTTGGAAAAGTGTTTATTTCTGTATTCCAATATTGCAACTTGCTGAAAACTCTCCACAGTGTTCCTATCATCCAGTTCCAACAGTACTGGAAAAAAAAATTACTTACAGATTGCCTCAAACATGATTTAGAGCTTGTTTATGAAAAAAAAAATATTTCTGTATTTCAACATGATTTGGAGTTTGTTTTTGGAAAAGTGTTTATTTCTGTATTTCAACATGATTTTGAGCTTGTTTTTGGAAAGTGTTCATTTCTGTATTTCAACATGATTTGGAGCTTGTTTTTGGAAAAGTGTTTATTTCTGTATTTCAACATGATTTTGAGCTTGTTTTTGGAAAAGTGTTCATTTCTGTATTTCAACATGATTTGGAGCTTGTTTTTGGAAAAGTGTTTATTTCTGTATTCCAATATTGCAACTTGCTGAAAACTGTCCACAGTGTTCCTATCATCCAGGTCCAACAGTACTGAAAAAAAATAACTTACAGAGTGCCTCAAACATGATTTAGAGCTTGTTTATGAAAAAAAAATATTTCTGTATTTCAACATGATTTGGAGCTTGTTTTTGGAAAAGTGTTTATTTCTGTATTTCAACATGATTTGGAGCTTGTTTTTTGAAAAGTGTTAATTTCTGTATTTCAACATGATTTGGAGCTTGTTTTTGGAAAAGTGTTTATTTCTGTATTCCGATATTGCAACTTGCTCAAAACTGTCCACAGTGTTCCTATCATCCAGTTCTAACAGTACTGAAAAAAAGTAACTTACAGAGTGCCTCAAACATGATTTAGAGCTTGTTCATGAAAAAGTGTTTATTTCTCTATTTCAACATGATTTGGAGCTTGTTTTTGGAAAAGTGTTTATTTCTGTATTTCAACATGACTTTGAGCTTGTTTTTGGAAAAGTGTTCATTTCTGTATTTCAACATGATTTGGAGCTTGTTTTTGGAAAAGTGTTTATTTCTCTTTTCCGATATTGCAACTTGCTGAAAACTGTCCACAGTGTACCTATCATCCAGTTTTAACATTACTGGAAAAAAAATCACTTCCAGAGTGCCTCAAACATGATTTAGAGCTTGTTTATGAAAAAGTGTTTATTTCTGTATTTCAACATGATTTGGAGCTTGTTTTTGGAAAAGTGTTTATTTCTGTATTTCAACATGATTTGGAGCTTGTTTCTGGAAAACTGCTTATTTCTGTATTTCAACATGATTTGGAGCTTGTTTTTGGAAAAGTGTTTATTTCTGTATTTCAACATGATTTTGAGCTTGTTTTTGGAAAAGTGTTCATTTCTGTATTTCAACATGATTTGGAGCTTGTTTTTGGAAATGTGTTTATTTCTCTATTCCAATATTGCAACTTGCTGAAAACTGTACACAGTGTTCCTATCATCCAGGTCCAACAGTACTGAAAAAAAATAACTTACAGAGTGCCTCAAACATGATTTAGAGCTTGTTTATGAAAAAAAAATATTTCTCTATTTCAACATGATTTGGAGCTTGTTTTTGGAAAAGTGTTTATTTCTGTATTTCAATATTGCAACTTGCTCAAAACTGTCCACAGTGTTCCTATCATCCAGTTCTAACAGTACTGAAAAAAAAATAACTTACAGAGTGCCTCAAACATGATTTAGAGCTTGTTTATGAAAAAGTTTTATTTCTGTATTTCAACATGATTTGGAGCTTGTTTTTGGAAAAGTGTTTATTTCTGTATTTCAACATGATTTGGAGCTTGTTTTTGGAAAAGTGTTTATTTATGTATTTCAACATGATTTGGAGCTTGTTTTTGGAAAAGTGTTTATTTCTGTATTTCAACGTGATTTTGAGCTTGTTTTTTGAAAGTGTTCATTTCTGTATTTCAACATGATTTGGAGCTTGTTTTGGAAAAGTGTTTATTTCTCTATTCCAATATTGCAACTTGCTGAAAACTGTCCACAATGTACCTATCATCCAGTTCTAACAGTACTGGGAAAAAAATCACTTCCAGAGTGCCTCAAACATGATTTAGAGCTTGTTTATGAAAAAGTGTTTATTTCTGTATTTCAACATGATTTGGAGCTTGTTTTTGGAAAAGTGTTTATTTCTGTATTTCAACATGATTTAAATCTTGTTTTTGGAAAATTGTTTTTTTCTGTATTCCAATATTGCAACTTGCTGAAAACTGTACACAGTGTTCCTATCATCCAGTTCTAACAGTACTGAAAAAAAAATCACTTACATAGTGCCTCAAACATGATTTAGAGCTTGTTTATGAAAAAGTGTTGATTTCTCTATTTCAACATGATTTGGAGCTTGTTTTTGGAAAAGTGTTTATTTCTGTATTTCAACATGATTTGGAGCTTGTTTTTGGAAAAGTGTTCATTTCTGTATTTCAACATGATTTGGAGCTTGTTTTGGAAAAGTGTTTATTTCTGTATTCCAATATTGCAACTTGCTGAAAACTGTCCACAGTGTTCCTATCATCCAGTTCCAACAGTACTGGAAAAAAAAAAAAATTACAGAGTGCCTCAAACATGATTTAGAGCTTGTTTATGAAAAAAAAATATTTCTGTATTTCAACATGATTTGGAGCTTGTTTTTGGAAAAGTGTTTATTTCTGTATTTCAACATGATTTGGAGCTTGTTTTTTGAAAAGTGTTCATTTCTGTATTTCAACATGATTTGGAGCTTGTTTTTGGAAAAGTGTTTATTTCTGTATTCCAATATTGCAACTTGCTGAAAACTCTCCACAGTGTTCCTATCATCCAGTTCCAACAGTACTGGAAAAAAAAAATAACTTACAGATTGCCTCAAACATGATTTAGAGCTTGTTTATGAAAAAAAAAATATTTCTGTATTTCAACATGATTTGGAGTTTGTTTTTGGAAAAGTGTTTATTTCTGTATTTCAACATGATTTTGAGCTTGTTTTTGGAAAGTGTTCATTTCTGTATTTCAACATGATTTGGAGCTTGTTTTTGGAAAAGTGTTTATTTCTGTATTCCAATATTGCAACTTGCTCAAAACTGTCCACAGTGTTCCTATCATCGAGTTCTAACAGTACTGAAAAAAAATCACTTACATAGTGCCTCAAACATGATTTAGAGCTTGTTTATGAAAAAGTGTTTATTTCTCTATTTCAACATGATTTGGAGCTTGTTTTTGGAAAAGTGTTTATTTCTGTATTTCAACATGATTTGGAGCTTGTTTTTGGAAAAGTGTTTATTTCTGTATTTCAACATGATTTTGAGCTTGTTTTTGGAAAAGTGTTCATTTCTGTATTTCAACATGATTTGGAGCTTGTTTTGGAAAAGTGTTTATTTCTGTATTCCAATATTGCATCTTGCTGAAAACTGTCCACAGTGTTCCTATCATCCAGTTCCAACAGTACTGGAAAAAAAAATAACTTACAGAGTGCCTCAAACATGATTTAGAGCTTGTTTATGAAAAAAAATATTACTGTATTTCAACATGATTTGGAGCTTGTTTTTGGAAAAGTGTTTATTTCTGTATTTCAACATGATTTGGAGCTTGTTTTTTGAAAAGTGTTCATTTCTGTATTTCAACATGATTTGGAGCTTGTTTTTGGAAAAGTGTTTATTTCTGTATTCCAATATTGCAACTTGCTGAAAACTCTCCACAGTGTTCCTATCATCCAGTTCCAACAGTACTGGAGAAAAAAAAATAACTTACAGATTGCCTCAAACATGATTTAGAGCTTGTTTATGAAAAAAAAAATATTTCTGTATTTCAACATGATTTGGAGTTTGTTTTTGGAAAAGTGTTTATTTCTGTATTTCAACATGATTTTGAGCTTGTTTTTGGAAAGTGTTCATTTCTGTATTTCAACATGATTTGGAGCTTGTTTTTGGAAAAGTGTTTATTTCTGTATTCCAATATTGCAACTTGCTCAAAACTGTCCACAGTGTTCCTATCATCCAGTTCTAACAGTACTGAAAAAAAGTAACTTACAGAGTGCCTCAAACATGATTTAGAGCTTGTTCATGAAAAAGTGTTTATTTCTCTATTTCAACATGATTTGGAGCTTGTTTTTGGAAAAGTGTTTATTTCTGTATTTCAACATGACTTTGAGCTTGTTTTTGGAAAAGTGTTCATTTCTGTATTTCAACATGATTTGGAGCTTGTTTTTGGAAAAGTGTTTATTTCTGTATTTCAACATGATTTTGAGCTTGTTTTTGGAAAAGTGTTCATTTCTGTATTTCAACATGATTTGTAGCTTGTTTTTGGAAAAGTGTTTATTTCTCTTTTCCGATATTGCAACTTGCTGAAAACTGTCCACAGTGTACCTATCATCCAGTTTTAACATTACTGGAAAAAAAATCACTTCCAGAGTGCCTCAAACATGATTTAGAGCTTGTTTATGAAAAAGTGTTTATTTCTGTATTTCAACATGATTTGGAGCTTGTTTTTGGAAAAGTGTTTATTTCTGTATTTCAACATGATTTTGAGCTTGTTTTTGGAAAAGTGTTCATTTCTGTATTTCAACATGATTTGGAGCTTGTTTTTGGAAAAGTGTTTATTTCTGTATTCCAATATTGCAACTAGCTGAAAACTGTCCACTGTGTTCCTATCATCCAGTTCTAACAGTACTGAAAAAAAAATCACTTCCAGAGTGCCTCAAACATGATTTAGAGCTTGTTTATGAAAAAGTGTTTATTTCTGTATTTCAACATGATTTGGAGCTTGTTTCTGGAAAAGTGTTTATTTCTGTATTTCAACATGATTTGGAGCTTGTTTTTGGAAAAGTGTTTATTTCTGTATTTCAACATGATTTTGAGCTTGTTTTTGGAAAAGTGTTCATTTCTGTATTTCAACATGATTTGGAGCTTGTTTTGGAAAAGTGTTTATTTCTGTATTCCAATATTGCAACTTGCTGAAAACTCTCCACAGTGTTCCTATCATCCAGTTCCAACAGTATTGGAAAAAAAAATTACTTACAGATTGCCTCAAACATGATTTAGAGCTTGTTTATGAAAAAAAAATATTTCTGTATTTCAACATGATTTGGAGCTTGTTTTTGGAAAAGTGTTTATTTCTGTATTCCAATATTGCAACTTGCTGAAAACTGTCCACAGTGTTCCTATCATCCAGTTCCAACAGTACTGAAAAAAAAAATAACTTACAGAGTGCCTCAAACATGATTTAGAGCTTGTTTATGAAAAAGTGTTTATTTCTGTATTTCAACATGATTTGGAGCTTGTTTTTGGAAAAGTGTTTATTTCTGTATTTCAACATGATTTGGAGCTTGTTTTTTGAAAAGTGTTAATTTCTGTATTTCAACATGATTTGGAGCTTGTTTTTGGAAAAGTGTTTATTTCTGTATTCCAATATTGCAACTTGCTCAAAACTGTCCACAGTGTTCCTATCATCCAGTTCTAACAGTACTGAAAAAAAAGTAACTTACAGAGTGCCTCAAACATGATTTAGAGCTTGTTCATGAAAAAAAAATATTTCTGTATTTCAACATGATTTGGAGCTTGTTTTTGGAAAAGTGTTTATTTCTGTATTCCAATATTGCAACTTGCTGAAAACTGTCCACAGTGTTCCTATCATCCAGTTCCAACAGTACTGAAAAAAAAAATAACTTACAGAGTGCCTCAAACATGATTTAGAGCTTGTTTATGAAAAAAAAATATTTCTGTATTTCAACATGATTTGGAGCTTGTTTTTGGAAAAGTGTTTATTTCTGTATTTCAACATGATTTGGAGCTTGTTTTTTGAAAAGTGTTAATTTCTGTATTTCAACATGATTTGGAGCTTGTTTTTGGAAAAGTGTTTATTTCTGTATTCCAATATTGCAACTTGCTCAAAACTGTCCACAGTGTTCCTATCATCCAGTTCTAACAGTACTGAAAAAAAAGTAACTTACAGAGTGCCTCAAACATGATTTAGAGCTTGTTCATGAAAAAGTGTTTATTTCTCTATTTCAACATGATTTGGAGCTTGTTTTTGGAAAAGTGTTTATTTCTGTATTTCAACATGACTTTGAGCTTGTTTTTGGAAAAGTGTTCATTTCTGTATTTCAACATGATTTGGAGCTTGTTTTTGGAAAAGTGTTTATTTCTGTATTCCAATATTGCAACTTGCTCAAAACTGTCCACAGTGTTCCTATCATCCAGTTCTAACAGTACTGAAAAAAAAGTAACTTACAGAGTGCCTCAAACATGATTTAGAGCTTGTTCATGAAAAAGTGTTTATTTCTCTATTTCAACATGATTTGGAGCTTGTTTTTGGAAAAGTGTTTATTTCTGTATTTCAACATGACTTTGAGCTTGTTTTTGGAAAAGTGTTCATTTCTGTATTTCAACATGATTTGGAGCTTGTTTTTGGAAAAGTGTTTATTTCTGTATTTCAACACGATTTTGAGCTTGTTTTTGGAAAAGTGTTCATTTCTGTATTTCAACATGATTTGGAGCTTGTTATTGGAAAAGTGTTTATTTCTGTATTTCAACATGATTTTGAGCTTGTTTTTGGAAAAGTGTTTATTTCTGTATTTCAACATGACTTTGAGCTTGTTTTTGGAAAAGTGTTCATTTCTGTATTTCAACATGATTTTGAGCTTGTTTTTGGAAAAGTGTTCATTTCTGTATTTCAACATGATTTGGAGCTTGTTTTTGGAAAAGTGTTTATTTCTGTATTCCAATATTGCAACTTGCTCAAAACTGTCCACAGTGTTCCTATCATCCAGTTCTAACAGTACTGAAAAAAAAGTAACTTACAGAGTGCCTCAAACATGATTTAGAGCTTGTTCATGAAAAAAAAATATTTCTGTATTTCAACATGATTTGGAGCTTGTTTTTGGAAAAGTGTTTATTTCTGTATTCCAATATTGCAACTTGCTGAAAACTGTCCACAGTGTTCCTATCATCCAGTTCCAACAGTACTGAAAAAAAAAATAACTTACAGAGTGCCTCAAACATGATTTAGAGCTTGTTTATGAAAAAAAAATATTTCTGTATTTCAACATGATTTGGAGCTTGTTTTTGGAAAAGTGTTTATTTCTGTATTTCAACATGATTTGGAGCTTGTTTTTTGAAAAGTGTTAATTTCTGTATTTCAACATGATTTGGAGCTTGTTTTTGGAAAAGTGTTTATTTCTGTATTCCAATATTGCAACTTGCTCAAAACTGTCCACAGTGTTCCTATCATCCAGTTCTAACAGTACTGAAAAAAAAGTAACTTACAGAGTGCCTCAAACATGATTTAGAGCTTGTTCATGAAAAAGTGTTTATTTCTCTATTTCAACATGATTTGGAGCTTGTTTTTGGAAAAGTGTTTATTTCTGTATTTCAACATGACTTTGAGCTTGTTTTTGGAAAAGTGTTCATTTCTGTATTTCAACATGATTTGGAGCTTGTTTTTGGAAAAGTGTTTATTTCTGTATTCCAATATTGCAACTTGCTCAAAACTGTCCACAGTGTTCCTATCATCCAGTTCTAACAGTACTGAAAAAAAAGTAACTTACAGAGTGCCTCAAACATGATTTAGAGCTTGTTCATGAAAAAGTGTTTATTTCTCTATTTCAACATGATTTGGAGCTTGTTTTTGGAAAAGTGTTTATTTCTGTATTTCAACATGACTTTGAGCTTGTTTTTGGAAAAGTGTTCATTTCTGTATTTCAACATGATTTGGAGCTTGTTTTTGGAAAAGTGTTTATTTCTGTATTTCAACACGATTTTGAGCTTGTTTTTGGAAAAGTGTTCATTTCTGTATTTCAACATGATTTGGAGCTTGTTATTGGAAAAGTGTTTATTTCTGTATTTCAACATGATTTTGAGCTTGTTTTTGGAAAAGTGTTTATTTCTGTATTTCAACATGACTTTGAGCTTGTTTTTGGAAAAGTGTTCATTTCTGTATTTCAACATGATTTTGAGCTTGTTTTTGGAAAAGTGTTCATTTCTGTATTTCAACATGATTTGGAGCTTGTTTTTGGAAAAGTGTTTATTTCTGTATTCCAATATTGCAACTTGCTCAAAACTGTCCACAGTGTTCCTATCATCCAGTTCTAACAGTACTGAAAAAAAAGTAACTTACAGAGTGCCTCAAACATGATTTAGAGCTTGTTTTTGGAAAAGTGTTCATTTCTGTATTTCAACATGATTTGGAGCTTGTTTTTGGAAAAGTGTTTATTTCTGTATTTCAACATGATTTTGAGCTTGTTTTTGGAAAAGTGTTCATTTCTGTATTTCAACATGATTTGGAGCTTGTTTTTGGAAAAGTGTTTATTTCTGTATTTCAACATGATTTTGAGCTTGTTTTTGGAAAAGTGTTTATTTCTGTATTTCAACATGACTTTGAGCTTGTTTTTGGAAAAGTGTTCATTTCTGTATTTCAACATGATTTGGAGCTTGTTTTTGGAAAAGTGTTTATTTCTGTATTTCAACATGATTTTGAGCTTGTTTTTGGAAAAGTGTTCATTTCTGTATTTCAACATGATTTGGAGCTTGTTTTTGGAAAAGTGTTTATTTCTGTATTTCAACATGATTTGGAGCTTGTTTTTGGAAAAGTGTTTATTTCTGTATTTCAACATGATTTTGAGCTTGTTTTTGGAAAAGTGTTCATTTCTGTATTTCAACATGATTTGGAGCTTGTTTTTGGAAAAGTGTTTATTTCTGTATTTCAACATGATTTTGAGCTTGTTTTTGGAAAAGTGTTCATTTCTGTATTTCAACATGATTTGGAGCTTGTTTTTGGAAAAGTGTTTATTTCTGTATTCCAATATTGCAACTAGCTGAAAACTGTCCACTGTGTTCCTATCATCCAGTTCTAACAGTACTGAAAAAAAAATCACTTCCAGAGTGCCTCAAACATGATTTAGAGCTTGTTTATGAAAAAGTGTTTATTTCTGTATTTCAACATGATTTGGAGCTTGTTTCTGGAAAAGTGTTTATTTCTGTATTTCAACATGATTTGGAGCTTGTTTTTGGAAAAGTGTTTATTTCTGTATTTCAACATGATTTTGAGCTTGTTTTTGGAAAAGTGTTCATTTCTGTATTTCAACATGATTTGGAGCTTGTTTTGGAAAAGTGTTTATTTCTGTATTCCAATATTGCAACTTGCTGAAAACTCTCCACAGTGTTCCTATCATCCAGTTCCAACAGTATTGGAAAAAAAAATAACTTACAGATTGCCTCAAACATGATTTAGAGCTTGTTTATGAAAAAAAATTATTTCTGTATTTCAACATGATTTGGAGCTTGTTTTTGGAAAAGTGTTTATTTCTGTATTCCAATATTGCAACTTGCTGAAAACTGTCCACAGTGTTCCTATCATCCAGTTCCAACAGTACTGAAAAAAAAAATAACTTACAGAGTGCCTCAAACATGATTTAGAGCTTGTTTATGAAAAAAAAATATTTCTGTATTTCAACATGATTTGGAGCTTGTTTTTGGAAAAGTGTTTATTTCTGTATTTCAACATGATTTGGAGCTTGTTTTTTGAAAAGTGTTCATTTCTGTATTTCAACATGACTTTGAGCTTGTTTTTGGAAAAGTGTTCATTTCTGTATTTCAACATGATTTGGAGCTTGTTTTTGGAAAAGTGTTTATTTCTGTATTCCAATATTGCAACTTGCTCAAAACTGTCCACAGTGTTCCTATCATCCAGTTCTAACAGTACTGAAAAAAAAGTAACTTACAGAGTGCCTCAAACATGATTTAGAGCTTGTTCATGAAAAAGTGTTTATTTCTCTATTTCAACATGATTTGGAGCTTGTTTTTGGAAAAGTGTTTATTTCTGTATTTCAACATGACTTTGAGCTTGTTTTTGGAAAAGTGTTCATTTCTGTATTTCAACATGATTTGGAGCTTGTTTTTGGAAAAGTGTTTATTTCTGTATTTCAACATGATTTTGAGCTTGTTTTTGGAAAAGTGTTCATTTCTGTATTTCAACATGATTTGGAGCTTGTTTTTGGAAAAGTGTTTATTTCTGTATTTCAACATGATTTTGAGCTTGTTTTTGGAAAAGTGTTAATTTCTGTATTTCAACATGTATTGGAGCTTGTTTTTGGAAAAGTGTTTATTTCTGTATTCCAATATTGCAACTTGCTGAAAACTGTCCACATTGTTCCTATCATCCAGTTCTAACAGTACTGAAAAAAAAATCACTTCCAGAGTGCCTCAAACATGATTTAGAGCTTGTTTATGAAAAAGTGTTTATTTCTGTATTTCAACATGATTTGGAGCTTGTTTCTGGAAAAGTGTTTATTTCTGTATTTCAACATGATTTGGAGCTTGTTTTTGGAAAAGTGTTTATTTCTGTATTTCAACATGATTTTGAGCTTGTTTTTGGAAAAGTGTTCATTTCTGTATTTCAACATGATTTGGAGCTTGTTTTTGGAAATGTGTTTATTTCTCTATTCCAATATTGCAACTTGCTGAAAACTGTCCACAGTGTTCCTATCATCCAGTTCTAACAGCACTGAAAAAAAAAATAACTTACAGAGTCCCTCAAACATGATTTAGAGTTTGTTCATGAAAAAGTGTTTATTTCTCTATTTCAACATGATTTGGAGCTTGTTTTTGGAAAAGTGTTTATTTCTCTATTCCAATATTGCAACTTGCTGAAAACTGTCCACAGTGTACCTATCATCCACTTCTAACAGTACTGGAAAAAAATCCCTTCCAGAGTGCCTCAAACATGATTTAGAGCTTGTTTATGAAAAAGTGTTTATTTCTGTATTTCAACATGATTTTGAGCTTGTTTTTGGAAAAGTGTTCATTTCTGTATTTCAACATGATTTGGAGCTTGTTTTTGGAAAAGTGTTTATTTCTGTATTCCAATATTGCAACTTGCTGAAAACTGTCCACAGTGTTCCTATCATCCAGTTCCAACAGTACTGGAAAAAATAATAACTTACAGAGTGCCTCAAACATGATTTAGAGCTTGTTTATGAAAAAAAAAATATTTCTGTATTTCAACATGATTTGGAGCTTGTTTTTGGAAAAGTGTTTATTTCTGTATTTCAACATGATTTGGAGCTTGTTTTTTGAAAAGTGTTAATTTCTGTATTTCAACATGATTTGGAGCTTGTTTTTGGAAAAGTGTTTATTTCTGTATTCCAATATTGCAACTTGCTCAAAACTGTCCACAGTGTTCCTATCATCCAGTTCTAACAGTACTGAAAAAAAAGTAACTTACAGAGTGCCTCAAACATGATTTAGAGCTTGTTCATGAAAAAGTGTTTATTTCTCTATTTCAACATTATTTGGAGCTTGTTTTTGGAAAAGTGTTTATTTCTGTATTTCAACATGATTTTGAGCTTGTTTTTGGAAAAGTGTTCATTTCTGTATTTCAACATGATTTGAAGCTTGTTTTTGGAAAAGTGTTTATTTCTCTTTTCCGATATTGCAACTTGCTGAAAACTGTCCACAGTGTACCTATCAACCAGTTTTAACATTACTGGAAAAAAAATAACTTCCAGAGTGCCTCAAACATGATTTAGAGTTTGTTCATGAAAAAGTGTTTATTTCTCTATTTCAACATGATTTGGAGCTTGTTTTTGGAAAAGTGTTTATTTCTCTATTCCAATATTGCAACTTGCTGAAAACTGTCCACAGTGTACCTATCATCCACTTCTAACAGTACTGGAAAAAAATCCCTTCCAGAGTGCCTCAAACATGATTTAGAGCTTGTTTATGAAAAAGTGTTTATTTCTGTATTTCAACATGATTTGGAGCTTGTTTTTGGAAAAGTGTTCATTTCTGTATTTCAACATGATTTTGAGCTTGTTTTTGGAAAGTGTTCATTTCTGTATTTCAACATGATTTGGAGCTTGTTTTTGGAAAAGTGTTTATTTCTGTATTTCAACATGATTTTGAGCTTGTTTTTGGAAAAGTGTTCATTTCTGTATTTCAACATGATTTGGAGCTTGTTTTTGGAAAAGTGTTTATTTCTGTATTCCAATATTGCAACTTGCTCAAAACTGTCCACAGTGTTCCTATCATCCAGTTCTAACAGTACTGAAAAAAAGTAACTTACAGAGTGCCTCAAACATGATTTAGAGCTTGTTCATGAAAAAGTGTTTATTTCTCTATTTCAACATGATTTGGAGCTTGTTTTTGGAAAAGTGTTTATTTCTGTATTCCAATATTGCAACTTGCTGAAAACTGTCCACAGTGTTCCTATCATCCAGTTCCAACAGTACTGGAAAAAAAAATAACTTACAGAGTGCCTCAAACATGATTTAGAGCTTGTTTATGAAAAAAAAATATTTCTGTATTTCAACATGATTTGGAGCTTGTTTTTGGAAAAGTGTTTATTTCTGTATTTCAACATGATTTGGAGCTTGTTTTTTGAAAAGTGTTAATTTCTGTATTTCAACACGATTTGGAGCTTGTTTTTGGAAAAGTGTTTATTTCTGTATTCCAATATTGCAACTTGCTCAAAACTGTCCACAGTGTTCCTATCATCCAGTTCTAACAGTACTGAAAAAAAAGTAACTTACAGAGTGCCTCAAACATGATTTAGAGCTTGTTCATGAAAAAGTGTTTATTTCTCTATTTCAACATGATTTGGAGCTTGTTTTTGGAAAAGTGTTTATTTCTCTATTTCAACATTATTTGGAGCTTGTTTTTGGAAAAATGTTTATTTCTGTATTTCAACATGATTTTGAGCTTGTTTTTGGAAAAGTGTTCATTTCTGTATTTCAACATGATTTGAAGCTTGTTTTTGGAAAAGTGTTTATTTCTCTTTTCCGATATTGCAACTTGCTGAAAACTGTCCACAGTGTACCTATCAACCAGTTTTAACATTACTGGAAAAAAAATAACTTCCAGAGTGCCTCAAACATGATTTAGAGTTTGTTCATGAAAAAGTGTTTATTTCTCTATTTCAACATGATTTGGAGCTTGTTTTTGGAAAAGTGTTTATTTCTCTATTCCAATATTGCAACTTGCTGAAAACTGTCCACAGTGTACCTATCATCCACTTCTAACAGTACTGGAAAAAAATCCCTTCCAGAGTGCCTCAAACATGATTTAGAGCTTGTTTATGAAAAAGTGTTTATTTCTGTATTTCAACATGATTTGGAGCTTGTTTTTGGAAAAGTGTTCATTTCTGTATTTCAACATGATTTTGAGCTTGTTTTTGGAAAGTGTTCATTTCTGTATTTCAACATGATTTGGAGCTTGTTTTTGGAAAAGTGTTTATTTCTGTATTTCAACATGATTTTGAGCTTGTTTTTGGAAAAGTGTTCATTTCTGTATTTCAACATGATTTGGAGCTTGTTTTTGGAAAAGTGTTTATTTCTGTATTCCAATATTGCAACTTGCTCAAAACTGTCCACAGTGTTCCTATCATCCAGTTCTAACAGTACTGAAAAAAAGTAACTTACAGAGTGCCTCAAACATGATTTAGAGCTTGTTCATGAAAAAGTGTTTATTTCTCTATTTCAACATGATTTGGAGCTTGTTTTTGGAAAAGTGTTTATTTCTGTATTCCAATATTGCAACTTGCTGAAAACTGTCCACAGTGTTCCTATCATCCAGTTCCAACAGTACTGGAAAAAAAAATAACTTACAGAGTGCCTCAAACATGATTTAGAGCTTGTTTATGAAAAAAAAATATTTCTGTATTTCAACATGATTTGGAGCTTGTTTTTGGAAAAGTGTTTATTTCTGTATTTCAACATGATTTGGAGCTTGTTTTTTGAAAAGTGTTAATTTCTGTATTTCAACACGATTTGGAGCTTGTTTTTGGAAAAGTGTTTATTTCTGTATTCCAATATTGCAACTTGCTCAAAACTGTCCACAGTGTTCCTATCATCCAGTTCTAACAGTACTGAAAAAAAAGTAACTTACAGAGTGCCTCAAACATGATTTAGAGCTTGTTCATGAAAAAGTGTTTATTTCTCTATTTCAACATGATTTGGAGCTTGTTTTTGGAAAAGTGTTTATTTCTGTATTTCAACATGACTTTGAGCTTGTTTTTGGAAAACTGTTCATTTCTGTATTTCAACATGATTTGGAGCTTGTTTTTGGAAAAGTGTTTATTTCTGTATTTCAACATGATTTTGAGCTTGTTTTTGGAAAAGTGTTCATTTCTGTATTTCAACATGATTTGAAGCTTGTTTTTGGAAAAGTGTTTATTTCTCTTTTCCGATATTGCAACTTGCTGAAAACTGTCCACAGTGTACCTATCAACCAGTTTTAACATTACTGGAAAAAAAATCACTTCCAGAGTGCCTCAAACATGATTTAGAGCTTGTTTATGAAAAAGTGTTTATTTCTGTATTTCAACATGATTTGGAGCTTGTTTTTGGAAAAGTGTTTATTTCTGTATTTCAACATGATTTTGAGCTTGTTTTTGGAAAAGTGTTCATTTCTGTATTTCAACATGATTTGGAGCTTGTTTTTGGAAAAGTGTTTATTTCTGTATTCCAATATTGCAACTTGCTGAAAACTGTCCACAGTGTTCCTATCATCCAGTTTTAACAGTACTGAAAAAAAAATCACTTCCAGAGTGCCTCAAACATGATTTAGAGCTTGTTTATGAAAAAGTGTTTATTTCTGTATTTCAACATGATTTTGAGCTTGTTTTTGGAAAAGTGTTCATTTCTGTATTTCAACATAATTTGGAGCTTGTTTTTGGAAAAGTGTTTATTTCTCTATTCCAATATTGCAACTTGCTGAAAACTGTCCACAGTGTTCCTATCATCCAGTTCTAACAGTACTGAAAAAAAAATAACTTACAGAGTGCCTCAAACATGATTTGGAGCTTATTTTTGCAAAAGTGTTTATTTCTGTATTCCAATATTGCAACTTGCTGAAAACTGTCCACAGTGTTCCTATCATCCATGTCGAACAGTACTGGAAAAAAAATCACTTCCAGAGTGCCTCAAACATGATTTAGAGCTTGTTTATGAAAAAGTGTTTATTTCTGTATTTCAACATGATTTTGAGCTTGTTTTTGGAAAGTGTTCATTTCTGTATTTCAACATGATTTGGAGCTTGTTTTTGGAAAAGTGTTTATTTCTCTATTCCAATATTGCAACTTGCTGAAAACTGTCCACAGTGTTCCTATCATCCAGTTCTAACATTACTGGAAAAAAAATCACTTCCAGAGTGCCTCAAACATGATTTAGAGCTTGTTTATGAAAAAGTGTTTATTTCTGTATTTCAACATGATTTGGAGCTTGTTTTTGGAAAAGTGTTTATTTCTGTATTTCACTATGATTTTGAGCTTGTTTTTGGAAAAGTGTTCATTTCTGTATTTCAACATGATTTGGAGCTTGTTTTTGGAAAAGTGTTTATTTCTGTATTCCAATATTGCAACTTGCTGAAAACTTTCCACAGTGTTCCTATCATCCAGTTCTAACAGTACTGGAAAAAAAATCACTTCCAGAGTGCCTCAAACATGATTTAGAGCTTGTTTATGAAAAAGTGTTTATTTCTGTATTTCAACATGATTTTGAGCTTGTTTCTGGAAAAGTGTTTATTTCTGTATTTCAACATGATTTGGAGCTTGTTTTTGGAAAAGTGTTTATTTCTGTATTTCAACATGATTTTGAGCTTGTTTCTGGAAAAGTGTTCATTTCTGTATTTCAACATGATTTGGAGCTTGTTTTTGGAAAAGTGTTTATTTCTGTATTCCAATATTGCAACTTGCTGAAAACTGTCCACAGTGTTCCTATCATCCAGTTCCAACAGTACTGGAAAAAATAATAACTTACAGAGTGCCTCAAACATGATTTAGAGCTTGTTTATGAAAAAAAAAATATTTCTGTATTTCAACATGATTTGGAGCTTGTTTTTGGAAAAGTGTTTATTTCTGTATTTCAACATGATTTGGAGCTTGTTTTTTGAAAAGTGTTAATTTCTGTATTTCAACATGATTTGGAGCTTGTTTTTGGAAAAGTGTTTATTTCTGTATTCCAATATTGCAACTTGCTCAAAACTGTCCACAGTGTTCCTATCATCCAGTTCTAACAGTACTGAAAAAAAAGTAACTTACAGAGTGCCTCAAACATGATTTAGAGCTTGTTCATGAAAAAGTGTTTATTTCTCTATTTCAACATTATTTGGAGCTTGTTTTTGGAAAAGTGTTTATTTCTGTATTTCAACATGATTTTGAGCTTGTTTTTGGAAAAGTGTTCATTTCTGTATTTCAACATGATTTGAAGCTTGTTTTTGGAAAAGTGTTTATTTCTCTTTTCCGATATTGCAACTTGCTGAAAACTGTCCACAGTGTACCTATCAACCAGTTTTAACATTACTGGAAAAAAAATAACTTCCAGAGTGCCTCAAACATGATTTAGAGTTTGTTCATGAAAAAGTGTTTATTTCTCTATTTCAACATGATTTGGAGCTTGTTTTTGGAAAAGTGTTTATTTCTCTATTCCAATATTGCAACTTGCTGAAAACTGTCCACAGTGTACCTATCATCCACTTCTAACAGTACTGGAAAAAAATCCCTTCCAGAGTGCCTCAAACATGATTTAGAGCTTGTTTATGAAAAAGTGTTTATTTCTGTATTTCAACATGATTTGGAGCTTGTTTTTGGAAAAGTGTTCATTTCTGTATTTCAACATGATTTTGAGCTTGTTTTTGGAAAGTGTTCATTTCTGTATTTCAACATGATTTGGAGCTTGTTTTTGGAAAAGTGTTTATTTCTGTATTTCAACATGATTTTGAGCTTGTTTTTGGAAAAGTGTTCATTTCTGTATTTCAACATGATTTGGAGCTTGTTTTTGGAAAAGTGTTTATTTCTGTATTCCAATATTGCAACTTGCTGAAAACTGTCCACAGTGTTCCTATCATCCAGTTCCAACAGTACTGGAAAAAAAATAACTTACAGAGTGCCTCAAACATGATTTAGAGCTTGTTTATGAAAAAAAAATATTTCTGTATTTCAACATGATTTGGAGCTTGTTTTTGGAAAAGTGTTTATTTCTGTATTTCAACATGATTTGGAGCTTGTTTTTTGAAAAGTGTTCATTTCTGTATTTCAACATGATTTGGAGCTTGTTTTTGGAAAAGTGTTTATTTCTGTATTCCAATATTGCAACTTGCTCAAAACTGTCCACAGTGTTCCTATCATCCAGTTCTAACAGTACTGAAAAAAAAGTAACTTACAGAGTGCCTCAAACATGATTTAGAGCTTGTTCATGAAAAAAAAATATTTCTGTATTTCAACATGATTTGGAGCTTGTTTTTGGAAAAGTGTTTATTTCTGTATTCCAATATTGCAACTTGCTGAAAACTGTCCACAGTGTTCCTATCATCCAGTTCCAACAGTACTGAAAAAAAAAATAACTTACAGAGTGCCTCAAACATGATTTAGAGCTTGTTTATGAAAAAAAAATATTTCTGTATTTCAACATGATTTGGAGCTTGTTTTTGGAAAAGTGTTTATTTCTGTATTTCAACATGATTTGGAGCTTGTTTTTTGAAAAGTGTTAATTTCTGTATTTCAACATGATTTGGAGCTTGTTTTTGGAAAAGTGTTTATTTCTGTATTCCAATATTGCAACTTGCTCAAAACTGTCCACAGTGTTCCTATCATCCAGTTCTAACAGTACTGAAAAAAAAGTAACTTACAGAGTGCCTCAAACATGATTTAGAGCTTGTTCATGAAAAAGTGTTTATTTCTCTATTTCAACATGATTTGGAGCTTGTTTTTGGAAAAGTGTTTATTTCTGTATTTCAACATGACTTTGAGCTTGTTTTTGGAAAAGTGTTCATTTCTGTATTTCAACATGATTTGGAGCTTGTTTTTGGAAAAGTGTTTATTTCTGTATTCCAATATTGCAACTTGCTCAAAACTGTCCACAGTGTTCCTATCATCCAGTTCTAACAGTACTGAAAAAAAAGTAACTTACAGAGTGCCTCAAACATGATTTAGAGCTTGTTCATGAAAAAGTGTTTATTTCTCTATTTCAACATGATTTGGAGCTTGTTTTTGGAAAAGTGTTTATTTCTGTATTTCAACATGACTTTGAGCTTGTTTTTGGAAAAGTGTTCATTTCTGTATTTCAACATGATTTGGAGCTTGTTTTTGGAAAAGTGTTTATTTCTGTATTTCAACACGATTTTGAGCTTGTTTTTGGAAAAGTGTTCATTTCTGTATTTCAACATGATTTGGAGCTTGTTATTGGAAAAGTGTTTATTTCTGTATTTCAACATGATTTTGAGCTTGTTTTTGGAAAAGTGTTTATTTCTGTATTTCAACATGACTTTGAGCTTGTTTTTGGAAAAGTGTTCATTTCTGTATTTCAACATGATTTTGAGCTTGTTTTTGGAAAAGTGTTCATTTCTGTATTTCAACATGATTTGGAGCTTGTTTTTGGAAAAGTGTTTATTTCTGTATTCCAATATTGCAACTTGCTCAAAACTGTCCACAGTGTTCCTATCATCCAGTTCTAACAGTACTGAAAAAAAAGTAACTTACAGAGTGCCTCAAACATGATTTAGAGCTTGTTTTTGGAAAAGTGTTCATTTCTGTATTTCAACATGATTTGGAGCTTGTTTTTGGAAAAGTGTTTATTTCTGTATTTCAACATGATTTTGAGCTTGTTTTTGGAAAAGTGTTCATTTCTGTATTTCAACATGATTTGGAGCTTGTTTTTGGAAAAGTGTTTATTTCTGTATTTCAACATGATTTTGAGCTTGTTTTTGGAAAAGTGTTTATTTCTGTATTTCAACATGACTTTGAGCTTGTTTTTGGAAAAGTGTTCATTTCTGTATTTCAACATGATTTGGAGCTTGTTTTTGGAAAAGTGTTTATTTCTGTATTTCAACATGATTTTGAGCTTGTTTTTGGAAAAGTGTTCATTTCTGTATTTCAACATGATTTGGAGCTTGTTTTTGGAAAAGTGTTTATTTCTGTATTTCAACATGATTTGGAGCTTGTTTTTGGAAAAGTGTTTATTTCTGTATTTCAACATGATTTTGAGCTTGTTTTTGGAAAAGTGTTCATTTCTGTATTTCAACATGATTTGGAGCTTGTTTTTGGAAAAGTGTTTATTTCTGTATTTCAACATGATTTTGAGCTTGTTTTTGGAAAAGTGTTCATTTCTGTATTTCAACATGATTTGGAGCTTGTTTTTGGAAAAGTGTTTATTTCTGTATTCCAATATTGCAACTAGCTGAAAACTGTCCACTGTGTTCCTATCATCCAGTTCTAACAGTACTGAAAAAAAAATCACTTCCAGAGTGCCTCAAACATGATTTAGAGCTTGTTTATGAAAAAGTGTTTATTTCTGTATTTCAACATGATTTGGAGCTTGTTTCTGGAAAAGTGTTTATTTCTGTATTTCAACATGATTTGGAGCTTGTTTTTGGAAAAGTGTTTATTTCTGTATTTCAACATGATTTTGAGCTTGTTTTTGGAAAAGTGTTCATTTCTGTATTTCAACATGATTTGGAGCTTGTTTTGGAAAAGTGTTTATTTCTGTATTCCAATATTGCAACTTGCTGAAAACTCTCCACAGTGTTCCTATCATCCAGTTCCAACAGTATTGGAAAAAAAAATAACTTACAGATTGCCTCAAACATGATTTAGAGCTTGTTTATGAAAAAAAATTATTTCTGTATTTCAACATGATTTGGAGCTTGTTTTTGGAAAAGTGTTTATTTCTGTATTCCAATATTGCAACTTGCTGAAAACTGTCCACAGTGTTCCTATCATCCAGTTCCAACAGTACTGAAAAAAAAAATAACTTACAGAGTGCCTCAAACATGATTTAGAGCTTGTTTATGAAAAAAAAATATTTCTGTATTTCAACATGATTTGGAGCTTGTTTTTGGAAAAGTGTTTATTTCTGTATTTCAACATGATTTGGAGCTTGTTTTTTGAAAAGTGTTCATTTCTGTATTTCAACATGACTTTGAGCTTGTTTTTGGAAAAGTGTTCATTTCTGTATTTCAACATGATTTGGAGCTTGTTTTTGGAAAAGTGTTTATTTCTGTATTCCAATATTGCAACTTGCTCAAAACTGTCCACAGTGTTCCTATCATCCAGTTCTAACAGTACTGAAAAAAAAGTAACTTACAGAGTGCCTCAAACATGATTTAGAGCTTGTTCATGAAAAAGTGTTTATTTCTCTATTTCAACATGATTTGGAGCTTGTTTTTGGAAAAGTGTTTATTTCTGTATTTCAACATGACTTTGAGCTTGTTTTTGGAAAAGTGTTCATTTCTGTATTTCAACATGATTTGGAGCTTGTTTTTGGAAAAGTGTTTATTTCTGTATTTCAACATGATTTTGAGCTTGTTTTTGGAAAAGTGTTCATTTCTGTATTTCAACATGATTTGGAGCTTGTTTTTGGAAAAGTGTTTATTTCTGTATTTCAACATGATTTTGAGCTTGTTTTTGGAAAAGTGTTAATTTCTGTATTTCAACATGTATTGGAGCTTGTTTTTGGAAAAGTGTTTATTTCTGTATTCCAATATTGCAACTTGCTGAAAACTGTCCACATTGTTCCTATCATCCAGTTCTAACAGTACTGAAAAAAAAATCACTTCCAGAGTGCCTCAAACATGATTTAGAGCTTGTTTATGAAAAAGTGTTTATTTCTGTATTTCAACATGATTTGGAGCTTGTTTCTGGAAAAGTGTTTATTTCTGTATTTCAACATGATTTGGAGCTTGTTTTTGGAAAAGTGTTTATTTCTGTATTTCAACATGATTTTGAGCTTGTTTTTGGAAAAGTGTTCATTTCTGTATTTCAACATGATTTGGAGCTTGTTTTTGGAAATGTGTTTATTTCTCTATTCCAATATTGCAACTTGCTGAAAACTGTCCACAGTGTTCCTATCATCCAGTTCTAACAGCACTGAAAAAAAAAATAACTTACAGAGTCCCTCAAACATGATTTAGAGTTTGTTCATGAAAAAGTGTTTATTTCTCTATTTCAACATGATTTGGAGCTTGTTTTTGGAAAAGTGTTTATTTCTCTATTCCAATATTGCAACTTGCTGAAAACTGTCCACAGTGTACCTATCATCCACTTCTAACAGTACTGGAAAAAAATCCCTTCCAGAGTGCCTCAAACATGATTTAGAGCTTGTTTATGAAAAAGTGTTTATTTCTGTATTTCAACATGATTTTGAGCTTGTTTTTGGAAAAGTGTTCATTTCTGTATTTCAACATGATTTGGAGCTTGTTTTTGGAAAAGTGTTTATTTCTGTATTCCAATATTGCAACTTGCTGAAAACTGTCCACAGTGTTCCTATCATCCAGTTCCAACAGTACTGGAAAAAATAATAACTTACAGAGTGCCTCAAACATGATTTAGAGCTTGTTTATGAAAAAAAAAATATTTCTGTATTTCAACATGATTTGGAGCTTGTTTTTGGAAAAGTGTTTATTTCTGTATTTCAACATGATTTGGAGCTTGTTT
Source organism: Salvelinus fontinalis (assembly GCF_029448725.1). NCBI lineage: Eukaryota > Metazoa > Chordata > Actinopteri > Salmoniformes > Salmonidae > Salvelinus > Salvelinus fontinalis. The sequence continues at coordinate 603,800 of NW_026600258.1, forward strand.
TTTGAAAAGTGTTAATTTCTGTATTTCAACATGATTTGGAGCTTGTTTTTGGAAAAGTGTTTATTTCTGTATTCCAATATTGCAACTTGCTCAAAACTGTCCACAGTGTTCCTATCATCCAGTTCTAACAGTACTGAAAAAAAAGTAACTTACAGAGTGCCTCAAACATGATTTAGAGCTTGTTCATGAAAAAGTGTTTATTTCTCTATTTCAACATTATTTGGAGCTTGTTTTTGGAAAAGTGTTTATTTCTGTATTTCAACATGATTTTGAGCTTGTTTTTGGAAAAGTGTTCATTTCTGTATTTCAACATGATTTGAAGCTTGTTTTTGGAAAAGTGTTTATTTCTCTTTTCCGATATTGCAACTTGCTGAAAACTGTCCACAGTGTACCTATCAACCAGTTTTAACATTACTGGAAAAAAAATAACTTCCAGAGTGCCTCAAACATGATTTAGAGTTTGTTCATGAAAAAGTGTTTATTTCTCTATTTCAACATGATTTGGAGCTTGTTTTTGGAAAAGTGTTTATTTCTCTATTCCAATATTGCAACTTGCTGAAAACTGTCCACAGTGTACCTATCATCCACTTCTAACAGTACTGGAAAAAAATCCCTTCCAGAGTGCCTCAAACATGATTTAGAGCTTGTTTATGAAAAAGTGTTTATTTCTGTATTTCAACATGATTTGGAGCTTGTTTTTGGAAAAGTGTTCATTTCTGTATTTCAACATGATTTTGAGCTTGTTTTTGGAAAGTGTTCATTTCTGTATTTCAACATGATTTGGAGCTTGTTTTTGGAAAAGTGTTTATTTCTGTATTTCAACATGATTTTGAGCTTGTTTTTGGAAAAGTGTTCATTTCTGTATTTCAACATGATTTGGAGCTTGTTTTTGGAAAAGTGTTTATTTCTGTATTCCAATATTGCAACTTGCTCAAAACTGTCCACAGTGTTCCTATCATCCAGTTCTAACAGTACTGAAAAAAAGTAACTTACAGAGTGCCTCAAACATGATTTAGAGCTTGTTCATGAAAAAGTGTTTATTTCTCTATTTCAACATGATTTGGAGCTTGTTTTTGGAAAAGTGTTTATTTCTGTATTCCAATATTGCAACTTGCTGAAAACTGTCCACAGTGTTCCTATCATCCAGTTCCAACAGTACTGGAAAAAAAAATAACTTACAGAGTGCCTCAAACATGATTTAGAGCTTGTTTATGAAAAAAAAATATTTCTGTATTTCAACATGATTTGGAGCTTGTTTTTGGAAAAGTGTTTATTTCTGTATTTCAACATGATTTGGAGCTTGTTTTTTGAAAAGTGTTAATTTCTGTATTTCAACACGATTTGGAGCTTGTTTTTGGAAAAGTGTTTATTTCTGTATTCCAATATTGCAACTTGCTCAAAACTGTCCACAGTGTTCCTATCATCCAGTTCTAACAGTACTGAAAAAAAAGTAACTTACAGAGTGCCTCAAACATGATTTAGAGCTTGTTCATGAAAAAGTGTTTATTTCTCTATTTCAACATGATTTGGAGCTTGTTTTTGGAAAAGTGTTTATTTCTCTATTTCAACATTATTTGGAGCTTGTTTTTGGAAAAATGTTTATTTCTGTATTTCAACATGATTTTGAGCTTGTTTTTGGAAAAGTGTTCATTTCTGTATTTCAACATGATTTGAAGCTTGTTTTTGGAAAAGTGTTTATTTCTCTTTTCCGATATTGCAACTTGCTGAAAACTGTCCACAGTGTACCTATCAACCAGTTTTAACATTACTGGAAAAAAAATAACTTCCAGAGTGCCTCAAACATGATTTAGAGTTTGTTCATGAAAAAGTGTTTATTTCTCTATTTCAACATGATTTGGAGCTTGTTTTTGGAAAAGTGTTTATTTCTCTATTCCAATATTGCAACTTGCTGAAAACTGTCCACAGTGTACCTATCATCCACTTCTAACAGTACTGGAAAAAAATCCCTTCCAGAGTGCCTCAAACATGATTTAGAGCTTGTTTATGAAAAAGTGTTTATTTCTGTATTTCAACATGATTTGGAGCTTGTTTTTGGAAAAGTGTTCATTTCTGTATTTCAACATGATTTTGAGCTTGTTTTTGGAAAGTGTTCATTTCTGTATTTCAACATGATTTGGAGCTTGTTTTTGGAAAAGTGTTTATTTCTGTATTTCAACATGATTTTGAGCTTGTTTTTGGAAAAGTGTTCATTTCTGTATTTCAACATGATTTGGAGCTTGTTTTTGGAAAAGTGTTTATTTCTGTATTCCAATATTGCAACTTGCTCAAAACTGTCCACAGTGTTCCTATCATCCAGTTCTAACAGTACTGAAAAAAAGTAACTTACAGAGTGCCTCAAACATGATTTAGAGCTTGTTCATGAAAAAGTGTTTATTTCTCTATTTCAACATGATTTGGAGCTTGTTTTTGGAAAAGTGTTTATTTCTGTATTCCAATATTGCAACTTGCTGAAAACTGTCCACAGTGTTCCTATCATCCAGTTCCAACAGTACTGGAAAAAAAAATAACTTACAGAGTGCCTCAAACATGATTTAGAGCTTGTTTATGAAAAAAAAATATTTCTGTATTTCAACATGATTTGGAGCTTGTTTTTGGAAAAGTGTTTATTTCTGTATTTCAACATGATTTGGAGCTTGTTTTTTGAAAAGTGTTAATTTCTGTATTTCAACACGATTTGGAGCTTGTTTTTGGAAAAGTGTTTATTTCTGTATTCCAATATTGCAACTTGCTCAAAACTGTCCACAGTGTTCCTATCATCCAGTTCTAACAGTACTGAAAAAAAAGTAACTTACAGAGTGCCTCAAACATGATTTAGAGCTTGTTCATGAAAAAGTGTTTATTTCTCTATTTCAACATGATTTGGAGCTTGTTTTTGGAAAAGTGTTTATTTCTGTATTTCAACATGACTTTGAGCTTGTTTTTGGAAAACTGTTCATTTCTGTATTTCAACATGATTTGGAGCTTGTTTTTGGAAAAGTGTTTATTTCTGTATTTCAACATGATTTTGAGCTTGTTTTTGGAAAAGTGTTCATTTCTGTATTTCAACATGATTTGAAGCTTGTTTTTGGAAAAGTGTTTATTTCTCTTTTCCGATATTGCAACTTGCTGAAAACTGTCCACAGTGTACCTATCAACCAGTTTTAACATTACTGGAAAAAAAATCACTTCCAGAGTGCCTCAAACATGATTTAGAGCTTGTTTATGAAAAAGTGTTTATTTCTGTATTTCAACATGATTTGGAGCTTGTTTTTGGAAAAGTGTTTATTTCTGTATTTCAACATGATTTTGAGCTTGTTTTTGGAAAAGTGTTCATTTCTGTATTTCAACATGATTTGGAGCTTGTTTTTGGAAAAGTGTTTATTTCTGTATTCCAATATTGCAACTTGCTGAAAACTGTCCACAGTGTTCCTATCATCCAGTTTTAACAGTACTGAAAAAAAAATCACTTCCAGAGTGCCTCAAACATGATTTAGAGCTTGTTTATGAAAAAGTGTTTATTTCTGTATTTCAACATGATTTTGAGCTTGTTTTTGGAAAAGTGTTCATTTCTGTATTTCAACATAATTTGGAGCTTGTTTTTGGAAAAGTGTTTATTTCTCTATTCCAATATTGCAACTTGCTGAAAACTGTCCACAGTGTTCCTATCATCCAGTTCTAACAGTACTGAAAAAAAAATAACTTACAGAGTGCCTCAAACATGATTTGGAGCTTATTTTTGCAAAAGTGTTTATTTCTGTATTCCAATATTGCAACTTGCTGAAAACTGTCCACAGTGTTCCTATCATCCATGTCGAACAGTACTGGAAAAAAAATCACTTCCAGAGTGCCTCAAACATGATTTAGAGCTTGTTTATGAAAAAGTGTTTATTTCTGTATTTCAACATGATTTTGAGCTTGTTTTTGGAAAGTGTTCATTTCTGTATTTCAACATGATTTGGAGCTTGTTTTTGGAAAAGTGTTTATTTCTCTATTCCAATATTGCAACTTGCTGAAAACTGTCCACAGTGTTCCTATCATCCAGTTCTAACATTACTGGAAAAAAAATCACTTCCAGAGTGCCTCAAACATGATTTAGAGCTTGTTTATGAAAAAGTGTTTATTTCTGTATTTCAACATGATTTGGAGCTTGTTTTTGGAAAAGTGTTTATTTCTGTATTTCAACATGATTTTGAGCTTGTTTTTGGAAAAGTGTTCATTTCTGTATTTCAACATGATTTGGAGCTTGTTTTTGGAAAAGTGTTTATTTCTGTATTCCAATATTGCAACTTGCTGAAAACTTTCCACAGTGTTCCTATCATCCAGTTCTAACAGTACTGGAAAAAAAATCACTTCCAGAGTGCCTCAAACATGATTTAGAGCTTGTTTATGAAAAAGTGTTTATTTCTGTATTTCAACATGATTTTGAGCTTGTTTCTGGAAAAGTGTTTATTTCTGTATTTCAACATGATTTGGAGCTTGTTTTTGGAAAAGTGTTTATTTCTGTATTTCAACATGATTTTGAGCTTGTTTTTGGAAAAGTGTTCATTTCTGTATTTCAACATGATTTGGAGCTTGTTTTTGGAAAAGTGTTTATTTCTGTATTCCAATATTGCAACTTGCTGAAAACTGTCCACAGTGTTCCTATCATCCAGTTCCAACAGTACTGGAAAAAATAATAACTTACAGAGTGCCTCAAACATGATTTAGAGCTTGTTTATGAAAAAAAAAATATTTCTGTATTTCAACATGATTTGGAGCTTGTTTTTGGAAAAGTGTTTATTTCTGTATTTCAACATGATTTGGAGCTTGTTTTTTGAAAAGTGTTAATTTCTGTATTTCAACATGATTTGGAGCTTGTTTTTGGAAAAGTGTTTATTTCTGTATTCCAATATTGCAACTTGCTCAAAACTGTCCACAGTGTTCCTATCATCCAGTTCTAACAGTACTGAAAAAAAAGTAACTTACAGAGTGCCTCAAACATGATTTAGAGCTTGTTCATGAAAAAGTGTTTATTTCTCTATTTCAACATTATTTGGAGCTTGTTTTTGGAAAAGTGTTTATTTCTGTATTTCAACATGATTTTGAGCTTGTTTTTGGAAAAGTGTTCATTTCTGTATTTCAACATGATTTGAAGCTTGTTTTTGGAAAAGTGTTTATTTCTCTTTTCCGATATTGCAACTTGCTGAAAACTGTCCACAGTGTACCTATCAACCAGTTTTAACATTACTGGAAAAAAAATAACTTCCAGAGTGCCTCAAACATGATTTAGAGTTTGTTCATGAAAAAGTGTTTATTTCTCTATTTCAACATGATTTGGAGCTTGTTTTTGGAAAAGTGTTTATTTCTCTATTCCAATATTGCAACTTGCTGAAAACTGTCCACAGTGTACCTATCATCCACTTCTAACAGTACTGGAAAAAAATCCCTTCCAGAGTGCCTCAAACATGATTTAGAGCTTGTTTATGAAAAAGTGTTTATTTCTGTATTTCAACATGATTTGGAGCTTGTTTTTGGAAAAGTGTTCATTTCTGTATTTCAACATGATTTTGAGCTTGTTTTTGGAAAGTGTTCATTTCTGTATTTCAACATGATTTGGAGCTTGTTTTTGGAAAAGTGTTTATTTCTGTATTTCAACATGATTTTGAGCTTGTTTTTGGAAAAGTGTTCATTTCTGTATTTCAACATGATTTGGAGCTTGTTTTTGGAAAAGTGTTTATTTCTGTATTCCAATATTGCAACTTGCTGAAAACTGTCCACAGTGTTCCTATCATCCAGTTCCAACAGTACTGGAAAAAAAATAACTTACAGAGTGCCTCAAACATGATTTAGAGCTTGTTTATGAAAAAAAAATATTTCTGTATTTCAACATGATTTGGAGCTTGTTTTTGGAAAAGTGTTTATTTCTGTATTTCAACATGATTTGGAGCTTGTTTTTTGAAAAGTGTTCATTTCTGTATTTCAACATGATTTGGAGCTTGTTTTTGGAAAAGTGTTTATTTCTGTATTCCAATATTGCAACTTGCTCAAAACTGTCCACAGTGTTCCTATCATCCAGTTCTAACAGTACTGAAAAAAAGTAACTTACAGAGTGCCTCAAACATGATTTAGAGCTTGTTCATGAAAAAGTGTTTATTTCTCTATTTCAACATGATTTGGAGCTTGTTTTTGGAAAAGTGTTTATTTCTGTATTCCAATATTGCAACTTGCTGAAAACTGTCCACAGTGTTCCTATCATCCAGTTCCAACAGGACTGGAAAAAAAAATAACTTACAGAGTGCCTCAAACATGATTTAGAGCTTGTTTATGAAAAAAAAATATTTCTGTATTTCAACATGATTTGGAGCTTGTTTTTGGAAAAGTGTTTATTTCTGTATTTCAACATGATTTGGAGCTTGTTTTTTGAAAAGTGTTAATTTCTGTATTTCAACACGATTTGGAGCTTGTTTTTGGAAAAGTGTTTATTTCTGTATTCCAATATTGCAACTTGCTCAAAACTGTCCACAGTGTTCCTATCATCCAGTTCTAACAGTACTGAAAAAAAAGTAACTTACAGAGTGCCTCAAACATGATTTAGAGCTTGTTCATGAAAAAGTGTTTATTTCTCTATTTCAACATGATTTGGAGCTTGTTTTTGGAAAAGTGTTTATTTCTGTATTTCAACATGACTTTGAGCTTGTTTTTGGAAAACTGTTCATTTCTGTATTTCAACATGATTTGGAGCTTGTTTTTGGAAAAGTGTTTATTTCTGTATTTCAACATGATTTTGAGCTTGTTTTTGGAAAAGTGTTCATTTCTGTATTTCAACATGATTTGAAGCTTGTTTTTGGAAAAGTGTTTATTTCTCTTTTCCGATATTGCAACTTGCTGAAAACTGTCCACAGTGTACCTATCAACCAGTTTTAACATTACTGGAAAAAAAATCACTTCCAGAGTGCCTCAAACATGATTTAGAGCTTGTTTATGAAAAAGTGTTTATTTCTGTATTTCAACATGATTTGGAGCTTGTTTTTGGAAAAGTGTTTATTTCTGTATTTCAACATGATTTTGAGCTTGTTTTTGGAAAAGTGTTCATTTCTGTATTTCAACATGATTTGGAGCTTGTTTTTGGAAAAGTGTTTATTTCTGTATTCCAATATTGCAACTTGCTGAAAACTGTCCACAGTGTTCCTATCATCCAGTTTTAACAGTACTGAAAAAAAAATCACTTCCAGAGTGCCTCAAACATGATTTAGAGCTTGTTTATGAAAAAGTGTTTATTTCTGTATTTCAACATGATTTTGAGCTTGTTTTTGGAAAAGTGTTCATTTCTGTATTTCAACATAATTTGGAGCTTGTTTTTGGAAAAGTGTTTATTTCTCTATTCCAATATTGCAACTTGCTGAAAACTGTCCACAGTGTTCCTATCATCCAGTTCTAACAGTACTGAAAAAAAAATAACTTACAGAGTGCCTCAAACATGATTTGGAGCTTATTTTTGCAAAAGTGTTTATTTCTGTATTCCAATATTGCAACTTGCTGAAAACTGTCCACAGTGTTCCTATCATCCATGTCGAACAGTACTGGAAAAAAAATCACTTCCAGAGTGCCTCAAACATGATTTAGAGCTTGTTTATGAAAAAGTGTTTATTTCTGTATTTCAACATGATTTTGAGCTTGTTTTTGGAAAGTGTTCATTTCTGTATTTCAACATGATTTGGAGCTTGTTTTTGGAAAAGTGTTTATTTCTCTATTCCAATATTGCAACTTGCTGAAAACTGTCCACAGTGTTCCTATCATCCAGTTCTAACATTACTGGAAAAAAAATCACTCCCAGAGTGCCTCAAACATGATTTAGAGCTTGTTTATGAAAAAGTGTTTATTTCTGTATTTCAACATGATTTGGAGCTTGTTTTTGGAAAAGTGTTTATTTCTGTATTTCAACATGATTTTGAGCTTGTTTTTGGAAAAGTGTTCATTTCTGTATTTCAACATGATTTGGAGCTTGTTTTTGGAAAAGTGTTTATTTCTGTATTCCAATATTGCAACTTGCTGAAAACTTTCCACAGTGTTCCTATCATCCAGTTCTAACAGTACTGAAAAAAAAATCACTTCCAGAGTGCCTCAAACATGATTTAGAGCTTGTTTATGAAAAAGTGTTTATTTCTGTATTTCAACATGATTTTGAGCTTGTTTCTGGAAAAGTGTTTATTTCTGTATTTCAACATGATTTGGAGCTTGTTTTTGGAAAAGTGTTTATTTCTGTATTTCAACATGATTTTGAGCTTGTTTTTGGAAAAGTGTTCATTTCTGTATTTCAACATGATTTGGAGCTTGTTTTTGGAAAAGTGTTTATTTCTCTATTCCAATATTGCAACTTTCTGAAAACTGTCCACAGTGTACCTATCATCCAGTTCTAACAGTACTGAAAAGAAATCACTTCCAGAGTGCCTCAAACATGATTTAGAGCTTGTTTATGAAAAAGTGTTTATTTCTGTATTTCAACAAGATTTGGAGCTTGTTTTTGGAAAAGTGTTTATTTCTGTATTTCAACATGATCTGGAGCTTGTTTTTGGAAAAAGTGTTTACTTTTGTATTTCAACATGATTTGGAGCTTGTTTTTGGAAAAGTTTTTATTTCTGTATTCCAGTATTGCAACTTGCTGAAAACTGTCCACAGTGTTCCTATCATCCAGTTCTAACAGTACTGAAAAAAATCACTTACAGAGTGCATCAAACATGATTTAGAGCTTGTTTACGGAAAAGTGTTTATTTCTGTATTTCAACATGATTTGGAGCTTGTTTATGAAAAAGTGTTTATTTCTGTATTTCAGCATGATTTTGAGCTTGTTTTTGGAAAAGTGTTAATTTCTGTATTTCAACATGATTTGGAGCTTGTTTTTGGAAAAGTGTTTATTTCTGTATTCCAATATTGCAACTTGCTGAAAACTATCCACAGTGTTCCTATCATCCAGTTCTAACAGTCCTGGAAAAAAATCACTTACAGAGTGCATCAAACATGATTTAGAGCTTGTTTTTGGAAAAGTGTTTATTTCTGTATTTCAACATGATTTTGAGCTTGTTTATGAAAAAGTGTTTATTTCTGTATTTCAACATGATTTTGAGCTTGTTTTTGGAAAAGTGTTTATTTCTGTATTTCAACATGATTTGGAGCTTGTTTTTGGAAAAGTGTTTATTTCTATATTTCAACATGATTTGGAGCTTGTTTTTGGAAAAGTGTTAATATCTGAATTTCAACATGATTTGGAGCTTGTTTTTGGAAAAAGTGTTTATTTCTGTATTCCAATATTGCAACTTGCTGAAAACTGTCCACAGTGTACCTTATCATCAAGTTCTAACAGTACTGAAAAAAAATCTCTTCCAGAGTGCCTCAAACATGATTTAGAGCTTGTTTATGACAAAAGTGTTTATTTCTGTATTTCAACATGATTTGGAGCTTGTTTTTGGAGAAGTGTTTATTTCTGTATTTCAACATGATTTGGAGCTTGTTTTTGGAAAAGTTTTAATTTCTGTATTTCAACATGATTTGGAGCTTGTTTTTGGAAAAGTGTTTATTTCTGTATTCCAATATTGCAACATGCTGAAAACTGTCCACAGTGTACCTATCATCCAGTTCTAACAGTCCTGGAAAAAAATCACTTACAGAGTGCATCAAACATGATTTAGAGCTTGTTTATGGAAAAGTGTTTATTTCTGTATTTCAACATGATTTGGAGCTTGTTTATGAAAAAGTGTTTATTTCTGTATTTCAACATGATTTTGAGCTTGTTTTTGGAAAAGTGTTAATTTCTGTATTTCAACATGATTTGGAGCATGTTTTTGGAAAAGTGTTTACTTCTGTATTTCAACATGATTTGGAGCTTGTTTTTGGAAAAGTGTTTATTTCTGTATTCCAATATTGCAACATGCTGAAAATTGTCCACAGTGTACCTATCATCCAGTTCTAACAGTCCTGTAAAAAAATCACTTACAGAGTGCATCAAACATGATTTAGAGCTTGTTTATGGAAAAGTGTTTATTTCTGTATTTCAACATGATTTGGAGCTTGTTTATGAAAAACTGTTTATTTCTGTATTCCAATATTGCAACATGCTGAAAACTGTCCACAGTGTACCTATCATCCAGTTCTAACAGTACTGGAAAAAAATCACTTACAGAGTGCTTCAAACATGATTTAGAGCTTGTTTATGGAAAACTGTTTATTTCTGTATTTCAACATGATTTGGAGCATGTTTTTGGAAAAGTGTTTATTTCTGTATTCCAATATTGCAACATGCTGAAAACTGTCCACAGTGTTCCTATCATCCAGTTCTAACAGTACTGAAAAAAAATCTCTTACAGAGTGCCTCAAACATGATTTAGAGCTTGTTTATGGAAAAGTGTTTATTTCTGTATTTCAACATGATTTGGAGCTTGTTTTTGGAAAAGTGTTTATTTCTGTATTTCAACATGATTTGGAGCTTGTTTTTGGAAAAGTTTTAATTTCTGTATTTCAACATGATTTGGAGCTTGTTTTTGGAAAAGTGTTTATTTCTGTATTCCAATATTGCAACATGCTGAAAACTGTCCACAGTGTACCTATCATCCAGTTCTAACAGTCCTGGAAAAAAATCACTTACAGAGTGCATCAAACATGATTTAGAGCTTGTTTATGGAAAAGTGTTTATTTCTGTATTTCAACATGATTTGGAGCTTGTTTATGAAAAAGTGTTTATTTCTGTATTTCAACATGATTTTGAGCTTGTTTTTGGAAAAGTGTTAATTTCTGTATTTCAACATGATTTGGAGCATGTTTTTGGAAAAGTGTTTACTTCTGTATTTCAACATGATTTGGAGCTTGTTTTTGGAAAAGTGTTTATTTCTGTATTCCAATATTGCAACATGCTGAAAACTGTCCACAGTGTACCTATCATCCAGTTCTAACAGTACTGGAAAAAAATCACTTACAGAGTGCATCAAACATGATTTAGAGCTTGTTTATGGAAAAGTGTTTATTTCTGTATTTCAACATGATTTGGAGCTTGTTTATGAAAAAGTGTTTATTTCTGTATTCCAATATTGCAACATGCTGAAAACTGTCCACAGTGTACCTATCATCCAGTTCTAACAGTACTGAATAGAAATCACTTACAGAGTGCTTCAAACATGATTTAGAGCTTGTTTATGAAAAAGTGTTTATTTCTGTATTTCAACATGATTTGGAGCTTGTTTTTGGAAAAGTGTTTATTTCTGTATTTCAACATGATCTGGAGCTTGTTTTTGGAAAAAGTGTTTACTTTTGTATTTCAACATGATTTGGAGCTTGTTTTTGGAAAAGTTTTTATTTCTGTATTCCAGTATTGCAACTTGCTGAAAACTGTCCACAGTGTTCCTATCATCCAGTTCTAACAGTACTGAAAAAAATCACTTACAGAGTGCATCAAACATGATTTAGAGCTTGTTTACGGAAAAGTGTTTATTTCTGTATTTCAACATGATTTGGAGCTTGTTTATGAAAAAGTGTTTATTTCTGTATTTCAGCATGATTTTGAGCTTGTTTTTGGAAAAGTGTTAATTTCTGTATTTCAACATGATTTGGAGCTTGTTTTTGGAAAAGTGTTTATTTCTGTATTCCAATATTGCAACTTGCTGAAAACTATCCACAGTGTTCCTATCATCCAGTTCTAACAGTCCTGGAAAAAAATCACTTACAGAGTGCATCAAACATGATTTAGAGCTTGTTTTTGGAAAAGTGTTTATTTCTGTATTTCAACATGATTTTGAGCTTGTTTATGAAAAAGTGTTTATTTCTGTATTTCAACATGATTTTGAGCTTGTTTTTGGAAAAGTGTTTATTTCTGTATTTCAACATGATTTGGAGCTTGTTTTTGGAAAAGTGTTTATTTCTATATTTCAACATGATTTGGAGCTTGTTTTTGGAAAAGTGTTAATATCTGAATTTCAACATGATTTGGAGCTTGTTTTTGGAAAAAGTGTTTATTTCTGTATTCCAATATTGCAACTTGCTGAAAACTGTCCACAGTGTACCTTATCATCAAGTTCTAACAGTACTGAAAAAAAATCTCTTCCAGAGTGCCTCAAACATGATTTAGAGCTTGTTTATGACAAAAGTGTTTATTTCTGTATTTCAACATGATTTGGAGCTTGTTTTTGGAGAAGTGTTTATTTCTGTATTTCAACATGATTTGGAGCTTGTTTTTGGAAAAGTTTTAATTTCTGTATTTCAACATGATTTGGAGCTTGTTTTTGGAAAAGTGTTTATTTCTGTATTCCAATATTGCAACATGCTGAAAACTGTCCACAGTGTACCTATCATCCAGTTCTAACAGTCCTGGAAAAAAATCACTTACAGAGTGCATCAAACATGATTTAGAGCTTGTTTATGGAAAAGTGTTTATTTCTGTATTTCAACATGATTTGGAGCTTGTTTATGAAAAAGTGTTTATTTCTGTATTTCAACATGATTTTGAGCTTGTTTTTGGAAAAGTGTTAATTTCTGTATTTCAACATGATTTGGAGCATGTTTTTGGAAAAGTGTTTACTTCTGTATTTCAACATGATTTGGAGCTTGTTTTTGGAAAAGTGTTTATTTCTGTATTCCAATATTGCAACATGCTGAAAATTGTCCACAGTGTACCTATCATCCAGTTCTAACAGTCCTGGAAAAAAATCACTTACAGAGTGCATCAAACATGATTTAGAGCTTGTTTATGGAAAAGTGTTTATTTCTGTATTTCAACATGATTTGGAGCTTGTTTATGAAAAAGTGTTTATTTCTGTATTCCAATATTGCAACATGCTGAAAACTGTCCACAGTGTACCTATCATCCAGTTCTAACAGTACTGGAAAAAAATCACTTACAGAGTGCTTCAAACATGATTTAGAGCTTGTTTATGGAAAACTGTTTATTTCTGTATTTCAACATGATTTGGAGCATGTTTTTGGAAAAGTGTTTATTTCTGTATTCCAATATTGCAACATGCTGAAAACTGTCCACAGTGTTCCTATCATCCAGTTCTAACAGTACTGAAAAAAAATCTCTTACAGAGTGCCTCAAACATGATTTAGAGCTTGTTTATGGAAAAGTGTTTATTTCTGTATTTCAACATGATTTGGAGCTTGTTTTTGGAAAAGTGTTTATTTCTGTATTTCAACATGATTTGGAGCTTGTTTTTGGAAAAGTTTTAATTTCTGTATTTCAACATGATTTGGAGCTTGTTTTTGGAAAAGTGTTTATTTCTGTATTCCAATATTGCAACATGCTGAAAACTGTCCACAGTGTACCTATCATCCAGTTCTAACAGTCCTGGAAAAAAATCACTTACAGAGTGCATCAAACATGATTTAGAGCTTGTTTATGGAAAAGTGTTTATTTCTGTATTTCAACATGATTTGGAGCTTGTTTATGAAAAAGTGTTTATTTCTGTATTTCAACATGATTTTGAGCTTGTTTTTGGAAAAGTGTTAATTTCTGTATTTCAACATGATTTGGAGCATGTTTTTGGAAAAGTGTTTACTTCTGTATTTCAACATGATTTGGAGCTTGTTTTTGGAAAAGTGTTTATTTCTGTATTCCAATATTGCAACATGCTGAAAACTGTCCACAGTGTACCTATCATCCAGTTCTAACAGTACTGGAAAAAAATCACTTACAGAGTGCTTCAAACATGATTTAGAGCTTGTTTATGGAAAAGTGTTTATTTCTGTATTTCAACATGATTTGGAGCTTGTTTATGAAAAAGTGTTTATTTCTGTATTCCAATATTGCAACATGCTGAAAACTGTCCACAGTGTACCTATCATCCAGTTCTAACAGTACTGGAAAAAAATCACTTACAGAGTGCTTCAAACATGATTTAGAGCTTGTTTATGGAAAACTGTTTATTTCTGTATTTCAACATGATTTGGAGCATGTTTTTGGAAAAGTGTTTATTTCTGTATTCCAATATTGCAACATGCTGAAAACTGTCCACAGTGTTCCTATCATCCAGTTCTAACAGTACTGAAAAAAAATCTCTTACAGAGTGCCTCAAACATGATTTAGAGCTTGTTTATGGAAAAGTGTTTATTTCTGTATTTCAACATAATTTGGAGCTTGTTCATGAAAAAGTGTTTATTTCTGTATTTCAACATGATTTTGAGCTTGTTTTTGGAAAAGTGTTAATTTCTGTATTTCAACATGATTTGGAGCTTGTTTTTGGAAAAGTGTTTCTTTCTGTATTTCAACATGATTTGGAGCTTGTTTTTGGAAAAGTGTTAATATCTGAATTTCAACATGATTTGGAGCTTGTTTTTGGAAAAAGTGTTTATTTCTGTATTCCAATATTGCAACTTGCTGAAAACTGTCCACAGTGTACCTATCATCAAGTTCTAACAGTACTGAAAAAAAATCACTTCCAGAGTGCCTCAAACATGATTTAGAGCTTGTTTATGACAAAAGTGTTTATTTCTGTATTTCAACATGATTTGGAGCTTGTTTTTGGAAAAGTGTTTATTTCTGTATTTCAACATAATTTGGAGCTTGTTTTTGGAAAAGTTTTAATTTCTGTATTTCAACATGATTTGGAGCTTGTTTTTGGAAAAGTGTTTATTTCTGTATTCCAATATTGCAACATGCTGAAAACTGTCCACAGTGTACCTATCATCCAGTTCTGACAGTCCTGGAAAAAAATCACTTACAGAGTGCATCAAACATGATTTAGAGCTTGTTTATGGAAAAGTGTTTATTTCTGTATTTCAACATGATTTGGAGCTTGTTTATGAAAAAGTGTTTATTTCTGTATTTCAACATGATTTTGAGCTTGTTTTTGGAAAAGTGTTAATTTCTGTATTTCAACATGATTTGGAGCATGTTTTTGGAAAAGTGTTTACTTCTGTATTTCAACATGATTTGGAGCTTGTTTTTGGAAAAGTGTTTATTTCTGTATTCCAATATTGCAACATGCTGAAAACTGTCCACAGTGTACCTATCATCCAGTTCTAACAGTCCTGGAAAAAAATCACTTACAGAGTGCATCAAACATGATTTAGAGCTTGTTTATGGAAAAGTGTTTATTTCTGTATTTCAACATGATTTGGAGCTTGTTTATGAAAAAGTGTTTATTTCTGTATTCCAATATTGCAACATGCTGAAAACTGTCCACAGTGTACCTATCATCCAGTTCTAACAGTACTGGAAAAAAATCACTTACAGAGTGCTTCAAACATGATTTAGAGCTTGTTTATGGAAAACTGTTTATTTCTGTATTTCAACATGATTTGGAGCATGTTTTTGGAAAAGTGTTTATTTCTGCATTCCAATATTGCAACATGCTGAAAACTGTCAACAGTGTTCCTATCATCCAGTTCTAACAGTACTGAAAAAAAATCTCTTACAGAGTGCCTCAAACATGATTTAGAGCTTGTTTATGGAAAAGTGTTTATTTCTGTATTTCAACATGATTTGGAGCTTGTTTTTGGAAAAGTGTTTATTTCTGTATTTCAACATGATTTGGAGCTTGTTTTTGGAAAAGTTTTAATTTCTGTATTTCAACATGATTTGGAGCTTGTTTTTGGAAAAGTGTTTATTTCTGTATTCCAATATTGCAACATGCTGAAAACTGTCCACAGTGTACCTATCATCCAGTTCTAACAGTACTGGAAAAAAATCACTTACAGAGTGCTTCAAACATGATTTAGAGCTTGTTTATGGAAAACTGTTTATTTCTGTATTTCAACATGATTTGGAGCATGTTTTTGGAAAAGTGTTTATTTCTGTATTCCAATATTGCAACATGCTGAAAACTGTCCACAGTGTTCCTATCATCCAGTTCTAACAGTACTGAAAAAAAATCTCTTACAGAGTGCCTCAAACATGATTTAGAGCTTGTTTATGGAAAAGTGTTTATTTCTGTATTTCAACATAATTTGGAGCTTGTTCATGAAAAAGTGTTTATTTCTGTATTTCAACATGATTTTGAGCTTGTTTTTGGAAAAGTGTTAATTTCTGTATTTCAACATGATTTGGAGCTTGTTTTTGGAAAAGTGTTTCTTTCTGTATTTCAACATGATTTGGAGCTTGTTTTTGGAAAAGTGTTAATATCTGAATTTCAACATGATTTGGAGCTTGTTTTTGGAAAAAGTGTTTATTTCTGTATTCCAATATTGCAACTTGCTGAAAACTGTCCACAGTGTACCTATCATCAAGTTCTAACAGTACTGAAAAAAAATCACTTACAGAGTGCTTCAAACATGATTTAGAGCTTGTTTATGGAAAACTGTTTATTTCTGTATTTCAACATGATTTGGAGCATGTTTTTGGAAAAGTGTTTATTTCTGTATTCCAATATTGCAACATGCTGAAAACTGTCCACAGTGTTCCTATCATCCAGTTCTAACAGTACTGAAAAAAAATCTCTTACAGAGTGCCTCAAACATGATTTAGAGCTTGTTTATGGAAAAGTGTTTATTTCTGTATTTCAACATAATTTGGAGCTTGTTCATGAAAAAGTGTTTATTTCTGTATTTCAACATGATTTTGAGCTTGTTTTTGGAAAAGTGTTAATTTCTGTATTTCAACATGATTTGGAGCTTGTTTTTGGAAAAGTGTTTCTTTCTGTATTTCAACATGATTTGGAGCTTGTTTTTGGAAAAGTGTTAATATCTGAATTTCAACATGATTTGGAGCTTGTTTTTGGAAAAAGTGTTTATTTCTGTATTCCAATATTGCAACTTGCTGAAAACTGTCCACAGTGTACCTATCATCAAGTTCTAACAGTACTGAAAAAAAATCACTTCCAGAGTGCATCAAACATGATTTAGAGCTTGTTTATGGAAAAGTGTTTATTTCTGTATTTCAACATGATTTGGAGCTTGTTTATGAAAAAGTGTTTATTTCTGTATTTCAACATGATTTTGAGCTTGTTTTTGGAAAAGTGTTAATTTCTGTATTTCAACATGATTTGGAGCATGTTTTTGGAAAAGTGTTTACTTCTGTATTTCAACATGATTTGGAGCTTGTTTTTGGAAAAGTGTTTATTTCTGTATTCCAATATTGCAACATGCTGAAAACTGTCCACAGTGTACCTATCATCCAGTTCTAACAGTCCTGGAAAAAAATCACTTACAGAGTGCATCAAACATGATTTAGAGCTTGTTTATGGAAAAGTGTTTATTTCTGTATTTCAACATGATTTGGAGCTTGTTTATGAAAAAGTGTTTATTTCTGTATTCCAATATTGCAACATGCTGAAAACTGTCCACAGTGTACCTATCATCCAGTTCTAACAGTACTGGAAAAAAATCACTTACAGAGTGCTTCAAACATGATTTAGAGCTTGTTTATGGAAAACTGTTTATTTCTGTATTTCAACATGATTTGGAGCATGTTTTTGGAAAAGTGTTTATTTCTGCATTCCAATATTGCAACATGCTGAAAACTGTCAACAGTGTTCCTATCATCCAGTTCTAACAGTACTGAAAAAAAATCTCTTACAGAGTGCCTCAAACATGATTTAGAGCTTGTTTATGGAAAAGTGTTTATTTCTGTATTTCAACATGATTTGGAGCTTGTTTTTGGAAAAGTGTTTATTTCTGTATTTCAACATGATTTGGAGCTTGTTTTTGGAAAAGTTTTAATTTCTGTATTTCAACATGATTTGGAGCTTGTTTTTGGAAAAGTGTTTATTTCTGTATTCCAATATTGCAACATGCTGAAAACTGTCCACAGTGTACCTATCATCCAGTTCAAACAGTCCTGGAAAAAAATCACTTACAGAGTGCATCAAACATGATTTAGAGCTTGTTTATGGAAAAGTGTTTATTTCTGTATTTCAACATGATTTGGAGCTTGTTTATGAAAAAGTGTTTATTTCTGTATTTCAACATGATTTTGAGCTTGTTTTTGGAAAAGTGTTAATTTCTGTATTTCAACATGATTTGGAGCATGTTTTTGGAAAAGTGTTTACTTCTGTATTTCAACATGATTTGGAGCTTGTTTTTGGAAAAGTGTTTATTTCTGTATTCCAATATTGCAACATGCTGAAAACTGTCCACAGTGTTCCTATCATCCAGTTCTAACAGTACTGAAAAAAAATCTCTTACAGAGTGCCTCAAACATGATTTAGAGCTTGTTTATGGAAAAGTGTTTATTTCTGTATTTCAACATAATTTGGAGCTTGTTCATGAAAAAGTGTTTATTTCTGTATTTCAACATGATTTTGAGCTTGTTTTTGGAAAAGTGTTAATTTCTGTATTTCAACATGATTTGGAGCTTCTTTTTGGAAAAGTGTTTCTTTCTGTATTTCAACATGATTTGGAGCTTGTTTTTGGAAAAGTGTTAATATCTGAATTTCAACATGATTTGGAGCTTGTTTTTGGAAAAAGTGTTTATTTCTGTATTCCAATATTGCAACTTGCTGAAAACTGTCCACAGTGTACCTATCATCAAGTTCTAACAGTACTGAAAAAAAAATCACTTCCAGAGTGCCTCAAACATGATTTAGAGCTTGTTTATGACAAAAGTGTTTATTTCTGTATTTCAACATGATTTGGAGCTTGTTTTTGGAAAAGTGTTTATTTCTGTATTTCAACATGATTTGGAGCTTGTTTTTGGAAAGGTGTTTATTTCTGTATTCCAATATTGCAACTTGCTGAAAACTGTCCACAGTGTTCCTATCATCCAGTTCTAACAGTACTGAAAAAAAATCTCTTCCAGAGTGCCTCAAACATGATTTAGAGCTTGTTTATGACAAAAGTGTTTATTTCTGTATTTCAACATGATTTGGAGCTTGTTTTTGGAAAAGTGTTTATTTCTGTATTTCAACATGATTTGGAGCTTGTTTTTGGAAAAGTTTTAATTTCTGTATTTCAACATGATTTGGAGCTTGTTTTTGGAAAAGTGTTTATTTCTGTATTCCAATATTGCAACATGCTGAAAACTGTCCACAGTGTACCTATCATCCAGTTCTAACAGTCCTGGAAAAAAATCACTTACAGAGTGCATCAAACATGATTTAGAGCTTGTTTATGGAAAAGTGTTTATTTCTGTATTTCAACATGATTTGGAGCTTGTTTATGAAAAAGTGTTTATTTCTGTATTCCAATATTGCAACATGCTGAAAACTGTCCACAGTGTACCTATCATCCAGTTCTAACAGTACTGGAAAAAAATCACTTACAGAGTGCTTCAAACATGATTTAGAGCTTGTTTATGGAAAACTGTTTATTTCTGTATTTCAACATGATTTGGAGCATGTTTTTGGAAAAGTGTTTATTTCTGTATTCCAATATTGCAACATGCTGAAAACTGTCCACAGTGTACCTATCATCCAGTTCTAACAGTACTGAAAAAAAATCTCTTACAGAGTGCCTCAAACATGATTTAGAGCTTGTTTATGGAAAAGTGTTTATTTCTGTATTTCAACATGATTTGGAGCTTGTTTTTGGAAAAGTGTTTATTTCTGTATTTCAACATGATTTGGAGCTTGTTTTTGGAAAAGTTTTAATTTCTGTATTTCAACATGATTTGGAGCTTGTTTTTGGAAAAGTGTTTATTTCTGTATTCCAATATTGCAACATGCTGAAAACTGTCCACAGTGTACCTATCATCCAGTTCAAACAGTCCTGGAAAAAAATCACTTACAGAGTGCATCAAACATGATTTAGAGCTTGTTTATGGAAAAGTGTTTATTTCTGTATTTCAACATGATTTGGAGCTTGTTTATGAAAAAGTGTTTATTTCTGTATTTCAACATGATTTTGAGCTTGTTTTCGGAAAAGTGTTAATTTCTGTATTTCAACATGATTTGGAGCATGTTTTTGGAAAAGTGTTTACTTCTGTATTTCAACATGATTTGGAGCTTGTTTTTGGAAAAGTGTTTATTTCTGTATTCCAATATTGCAACATGCTGAAAACTGTCCACAGTGTTCCTATCATCCAGTTCTAACAGTACTGAAAAAAAATCTCTTACAGAGTGCCTCAAACATGATTTAGAGCTTGTTTATGGAAAAGTGTTTATTTCTGTATTTCAACATAATTTGGAGCTTGTTCATGAAAAAGTGTTTATTTCTGTATTTCAACATGATTTTGAGCTTGTTTTTGGAAAAGTGTTAATTTCTGTATTTCAACATGATTTGGAGCTTCTTTTTGGAAAAGTGTTTCTTTCTGTATTTCAACATGATTTGGAGCTTGTTTTTGGAAAAGTGTTAACCTGTTGGGGATGGGGGCGCTGTTTAGACTATTTATGCTAATGTGGCTAATTTTTTAAACGGCTTCCCACAAAATCCTTGATCGTACAATATGCATATTATTATTATTATTGGATAGAAAACAGTCTATAGTTTCTATAGGAGTTGAAATTTTGTCTCTAAGTGGAACAGAGCCCATTCTACAGCAATTTCCCTGACATGGAGTCAGATTTGAGAAACGTTGGCCACTTTTCTGAAGTCATTTAAAAGGGCTCTGTCGTTGCTATGACTATACGGACACTTCTTACGTCTTCCCCTGGATGCCTTTACGTGATGACGATTCCAACGGGCTCGATTGCTCGTTCACAGGCCCTACAAATGAAAAAAACCTTTAGCTAGCAAGTCTTTTCTTGCTGCGTAACGCGCGTGGAAGACACCGACCCTCTCCTGTTCCAAGCGTTAGTTTAGCCTGTTATATTTCTCCGGTCATCTTTTCACTCGTTATAGGAGTTACAAACATCACAAAGTAGTTAATTTAAAGCGTTTTATAGCAATTTATATCCGTTTAGTGCGATTTTGGGACATTTATTTTTGCAACGATGTGAAAAGTTGGGCACGCTTTTCAGTTCATCCCGAACGTAGTTGACATTTCCACATGGCAAGAGGACAGCTTTCCACCAAAAGACGATTTCTCCCAAGAAAGGATCCTTTGCCCAAGATACTGATGGAAGAACAGCTCAAGGTAGGACATTTTTATTATGATAAATCGTGTTTCTGTCGAAACATTTTAGTGGCTTAGGACGCCATGTTTTTTGACGTAGCTTCGCTTGGCGCAAACTGTATTGAAAAGTAAGGATAAATTAAAAAATGTAATAACGCAATTGTATTAAGAATTAAATTGTCTATCAATCCCTGTCCACCCTATATTTTTTAGTCACGTTTATGAGTATTTATGTATAAGAGTAGATCACTGTCTAAGTGGCGCAAGGACGTTTTCTTTACCAGCTTGTCTACATTTCACATTGTCTAACCATGATTTTGGTGGCTAAATATAAACATTTTCGATCAAACTGTATATGCATGTTGTAATGTGATGTTACAGGAGTGTCATCGGAAGAATTCTGAGAAGGTTAGTGAAAAAATTAATATCTTTTGGCGATGTTGACTTTTATCGCTCACTTTGGCTAGAATCAATGCTGGGCTGCTATGTGCTATGTGCTATGCTAATATAACGATTTATTGTGTTTTCGCTGTAAGACACTTAGAAAATCTGAAATATTGTCTGTATTCACAGGATCTGTGTCTTTCGATTCGTGTATGCTGTGTATTTTTACGAAATGTTTGATGATTAGTAGTTAGGTAAACACGTTGCTCATTGTAATTATTCTAGTCCATTTGTGATGGTGGGTGCAATTGTAAACTATGCCATATACCTGAAATATGCACTTTTTTCTAACAAAACCTATCCCATACCATAAATATGTTATCAGACTGTCATCTAATGAGTTTTTTTGTTGGTTAGGGGCTATAAATATCTTAGTTTAGCCGAATTGGTGATGGCTACTGGTGTTGGTGGACAAATAAAAGATGGTGGATTATGCTAATGTGTTTTTAGGTAATAGATGTACATCTTTACATATTGTGTCTTCCCTGTAAAACATTTTAAAAATCGGAAATGTTGACTGGATTCATAAGATCTGTGTCTTTCATTAGCTGTATTGGACTTTAATGTGTGAAAGTTAAATATTTTAAAAAAATATTTTTTTTGAATTTCGCGGCACTGGTTTTTCAGTGGGGGGGGGGGGGGGGTGCCGCTAGCGCCACGCTGATCCTAGACAGGTTAATATCTGAATTTCAACATGATTTGGAGCTTGTTTTTGGAAAAAGTGTTTATTTCTGTATTCCAATATTGCAACTTGCTGAAAACTGTCCACAGTGTACCTATCATCAAGTTCTAACAGTACTGAGAAAAAAAATCACTTCCAGAGTGCCTCAAACATGATTTAGAGCTTGTTTATGACAAAAGTGTTTATTTCTGTATTTCAACATGATTTGGAGCTTGTTCTTGGAAAAGTGTTTATTTCTGTATTTCAACATGATTTGGAGCTTGTTTTTGGAAAGGTGTTTATTTCTGTATTCCAATATTGCAACTTGCTGAAAACTGTCCACAGTGTTCCTATCATCCAGTTCTAACAGTACTGAAAAAAAATCTCTTCCAGAGTGCCTCAAACATGATTTAGAGCTTGTTTATGACAAAAGTGTTTATTTCTGTATTTCAACATGATTTGGAGCTTGTTTTTGGAAAAGTGTTTATTTCTGTATTTCAACATGATTTGGAGCTTGTTTTTGGAAAAGTTTTAATTTCTGTATTTCAACATGATTTGGAGCTTGTTTTTGGAAAAGTGTTTATTTCTGTATTCCAATATTGCAACATGCTGAAAACTGTCCACAGTGTACCTATCATCCAGTTCTAACAGTCCTGGAAAAAAATCACTTACAGAGTGCATCAAACATGATTTAGAGCTTGTTTATGGAAAAGTGTTTATTTCTGTATTTCAACATGATTTGGAGCTTGTTTATGAAAAAGTGTTTATTTCTGTATTCCAATATTGCAACATGCTGAAAACTGTCCACAGTGTACCTATCATCCAGTTCTAACAGTACTGGAAAAAAATCACTTACAGAGTGCTTCAAACATGATTTAGAGCTTGTTTATGGAAAACTGTTTATTTCTGTATTTCAACATGATTTGGAGCATGTTTTTGGAAAAGTGTTTATTTCTGTATTCCAATATTGCAACATGCTGAAAACTGTCCACAGTGTACCTATCATCCACTTCTAACAGTACTGGAAAAAAATCACTTACAGAGTGCTTCAAACATAATTTAGAGCTTGTTTATGGAAAAGTGTTTATTTCTGTATTTCAACATGATTTGGAGCTTGTTTATGAAAAAGTGTTTATTTCTGTATTCCAATATTGCAACATGCTGAAAACTGTCCACAGTGTTCCTATCATCCAGTTCTAACAGTACTGAAAAAAATCTCTCACAGAGTGCCTCAAACATGATTTAGAGCTTGTTTATGGAAAAGTGTTTATTTCTGTATTTCAACATGATTTGGAGCTTGTTTTTGGAAAAGTGTTTATTTCTGTATTTCAACATGATTTGGAGCTTGTTTTTGGAAAAGTTTTAATTTCTGTATTTCAACATGATTTGGAGCTTGTTTTTGGAAAAGTGTTTATTTCTCTATTCCAATATTGCAACATGCTGAAAACTGTCCACAGTGTACCTATCATCCAGTTCTAACAGTCCTGGAAAAAAATCACTTACAGAGTGCATCAAACATGATTTAGAGCTTGTTTATGGAAAAGTGTTTATTTCTGTATTTCAACATGATTTGGAGCTTGTTTATGAAAAAGTGTTTATTTCTGTATTTCAACATGATTTTGAGCTTGTTTTTGGAAAAGTGTTAATTTCTGTATTTCAACATGATTTGGAGCATGTTTTTGGAAAAGTGTTTACTTCTGTATTTCAACATGATTTGGAGCTTGTTTTTGGAAAAGTGTTTATTTCTGTATTCCAATATTGCAACATGCTGAAAACTGTCCAAAGTGTACCTATCATCCAGTTCTAACAGTCCTGGAAAAAAATCACTTACAGAGTGCATCAAACATGATTTAGAGCTTGTTTATGGAAAACTGTTTATTTCTGTGTTTCAACATGATTTGGAGCATGTTTTTGGAAAAGTGTTTATTTCTGTATGCCAATATTGCAACATGCTGAAAACTGTCCACAGTGTACCTATCATCCAGTTCTAACAGTACTGGAAAAAAATCACTTACAGAGTGCTTCAAACATGATTTAGAGCTTGTTTATGGAAAACTGTTTATTTCTGTATTTCAACATGATTTGGAGCATGTTTTTGGAAAAGTGTTTATTTCTGTATTCCAATATTGCAACATGCTGAAAACTGTCCACAGTGTACCTATCATCCAGTTCTAACAGTACTGGAAAAAAATCACTTACAGAGTTCTTCAAACATAATTTAGAGCTTGTTTATGGAAAAGTGTTTATTTCTGTATTTCAACATGATTTGGAGCTTGTTTATGAAAAAGTGTTTATTTCTGTATTCCAATATTGCAACATGCTGAAAACTGTCCACAGTGTTCCTATCATCCAGTTCTAACAGTACTGGAAAAAAATCACTTACAGAGTGCTTCAAACATGATTTAGAGCTTGTTTATGGAAAACTGTTTATTTCTGTATTTCAACATGATTTGGAGCATGTTTTTGGAAAAGTGTTTATTTCTGTATTCCAATATTGCAACATGCTGAAAACTGTCCACAGTGTACCTATCATCCAGTTCTAACAGTACTGGAAAAAAATCACTTACAGAGTGCTTCAAACATAATTTAGAGCTTGTTTATGGAAAAGTGTTTATTTCTGTATTTCAACATGATTTGGAGCTTGTTTATGAAAAAGTGTTTATTTCTGTATTCCAATATTGCAACATGCTGAAAACTGTCCACAGTGTTCCTATCATCCAGTTCTAACAGTACTGAAAAAAATCTCTTACAGAGTGCCTCAAACATGATTTAGAGCTTGTTTATGTAAAAGTGTTTATTTCTGTATTTCAACATAATTTGGAGCTTGTTCATGAAAAAGTGTTTATTTCTGTATTTCAACATGATTTTGAGCTTGTTTTTGGAAAAGTGTTAATTTCTGTATTTCAACATGATTTGGAGCATGTTTTTGGAAACGTGTTTCTTTCTGTATTTCAACATGATTTGGAGCTTGTTTTTGGAAAAGTGTTAATATCTGAATTTCAACATGATTTGGAGCTTGTTTTTGGAAAAAGTGTTTATTTCTGTATTCCAATATTGCAACTTGCTGAAAACTGTCCACAGTGTACCTATCATCAAGTTCTAACAGTACTGAAAAAAAAATCACTTCCAGAGTGCCTCAAACATGATTTAGAGCTTGTCTATGACAAAAGTGTTTATTTCTGTATTTCAACATGATTTGGAGCTTGTTTTTGGAAAAGTGTTTATTTCTGTATTTCAACATGATTTGGAGCTTGTTTTTGGAAAGGTGTTTATTTCTGTATTCCAATATTGCAACTTGCTGAAAACTGTCCACAGTGTTCCTATCATCCAGTTCTAACAGTACTGAAAAAAAATCTCTTCCAGAGTGCCTCAAACATGATTTAGAGCTTGTTTATGACAAAAGTGTTTATTTCTGTATTTCAACATGATTTGGAGCTTGTTTTTGGAAAAGTGTTTATTTCTGTATTTCAACATGATTTGGAGCTTGTTTTTGGAAAAGTTTTAATTTCTGTATTTCAACATGATTTGGAGCTTGTTTTTGGAAAAGTGTTTATTTCTCTATTCCAATATTGCAACATGCTGAAAACTGTCCATTGTACCTATCATCCAGTTCTAACAGTCCTGGAAAAAAATCACTTACAGAGTGCATCAAACATGATTTAGAGCTTGTTTATGGAAAAGTGTTTATTTCTGTATTTCAACATGATTTGGAGCTTGTTTTTGGAAAGGTGTTTATTTCTGTATTCCAATATTGCAACTTGCTGAAAACTGTCCACAGTGTTCCTATCATCCAGTTCTAACAGTACTGAAAAAAAATCTCTTCCAGAGTGCCTCAAACATGATTTAGAGCTTGTTTATGACAAAAGTGTTTATTTCTGTATTTCAACATGATTTGGAGCTTGTTTTTGGAAAAGTGTTTATTTCTGTATTTCAACATGATTTGGAGCTTGTTTTTGGAAAAGTTTTAATTTCTGTATTTCAACATGATTTGGAGCTTGTTTTTGGAAAAGTGTTTATTTCTCTATTCCAATATTGCAACATGCTGAAAACTGTCCATTGTACCTATCATCCAGTTCTAACAGTCCTGGAAAAAAATCACTTACAGAGTGCATCAAACATGATTTAGAGCTTGTTTATGGAAAAGTGTTTATTTCTGTATTTCAACATGATTTGGAGCTTGTTTATGAAAAAGTGTTTATTTCTGTATTTCAACATGATTTTGAGCTTGTTTTTGGAAAAGTTTTAATTTCTGTATTTCAACATGATTTGGAGCATGTTTTTGGAAAAGTGTTTACTTCTGTATTTCAACATGATTTGGAGCTTGTTTTTGGAAAAGTGTTTATTTCTGTATTCCAATATTGCAACATGCTGAAAACTGTCCACAGTGTACCTATCATCCAGTTCTAACAGTCCTGGAAAAAAATCACTTACAGAGTGCATCAAACATGATTTAGAGCTTGTTTATGGAAAAGTGTTTATTTCTGTATTTCAACATGATTTGGAGCTTGTTTATGAAAAAGTGTTTATTTCTGTATTCCAATATTGCAACATGCTGAAAACTGTCCACAGTGTACCTATCATCCAGTTCTAACAGTACTGGAAAAAAATCAATTACAGAGTGCTTCAAACATGATTTAGAGCTTGTTTATGGAAAACTGTTTATTTCTGTGTTTCAACATGATTTGGAGCATGTTTTTGGAAAAGTGTTTATTTCTGTATGCCAATATTGCAACATGCTGAAAACTGTCCACAGTGTACCTATCATCCAGTTCTAACAGTACTGGAAAAAAATCACTTACAGAGTGCTTCAAACATGATTTAGAGCTTGTTTATGGAAAAGTGTTAATTTCTGTATTTCAACATGATTTGGAGCTTGTTTTTGGAAAAGTGTTTATTTCTGTATTTCAACATGATTTGGAGCTTGTTTTTGGAAAAGTTTTAATTTCTGTATTTCAACATGATTTGGAGCTTGTTTTTGGAAAAGTGTTTATTTCTCTATTCCAATATTGCAACATGCTGAAAACTGTCCACAGTGTACCTATCATCCAGTTCTAACAGTCCTGGAAAAAAATTACTTACAGAGTGCATCAAACATGATTTAGAGCTTGTTTATGGAAAAGTGTTTATTTCTGTATTTCAACATGATTTAGAGCTTGTTTATGGAAAAGTGTTTATTTCTGTATTTCAACATGATTTTGAGCTTGTTTTTGGAAAAGTGTTAATTTCTGTATTTCAACATGATTTGGAGCATGTTTTTGGAAAAGTGTTTATTTCTGTATTCCAATATTGCAACATGCTGAAAACTGTCCACAGTGTACCTATCATCCAGTTCTAACAGTACTGGGGAAAAAATCACTCACAGAGTGCATCAAACAGGATTTAGAGCTTGTTTTTGGAAAAGTGTTTATTTCTGTATTTCAACATGATTTGGAGCTTGTTTTTGGAAAAGTGTTTATTTCTGTATTTCAACATGATTTGGAGCTTGTTTTTGGAAAAGTGTTTATTTCTGTATTTCAACATGATTTGGAGCTTGTATTTTGGAAAGGTGTTTATTTCTGTATTCCAATATTGCAACTTGCTGAAAACTGTCCACAGTGTTCCTATCATCCAGTTCTAACAGTACTGAAAACAAATCTCTTACAGACTGCCTCAAACATGATTTAGATCTTGTTTATGAAAAAGTGTTTATTTCTGTATTTCAACATGATTTGGAGCTGGTTTATGAAAAAGTGTTTATTTCTGTATTTCAACATGATTTTTAGCTTGTTTTTGGAAAAGTGTTAATTTCTGTATTTCAACATGATTTGGAGCATGTTTTTGGAAAAGTGTTTACTTCTGTATTACAACATGATTTGGAGCTTGTTTTTGGAAAAGTGTTTATTTCTGTATTCCAATATTGCAACTTGCTGAAAACTGTCCACAGGGTTCCTATCATCCAGTTCTAACAGTACTGAAAAGAAAATCACTTACAGAGTGCATCAAACATGATTTTGAGCTTGTCTTTTTGGAAAAGTGTTAATTTCTGTATTTCAACATGATTTGGAGCTTGTTTTTGGAAAAGTGTTTATTTCTGTATTCCAATATTGCAACATGCTGAAAACTGTCCACAGTGTACCTATCATCCAGTTCTAACAGTACTGGAAAAAAATCACTTACAGAGTGCATCAAACATGAAATCGAGCTTGTTTATGGAAAAGTGTTTATTTCTGTATTTCAACATGATTTTGAGCATGTTTTTGGAAAAGTGTTTATTTCTGTATTCCAATATTGCAACATGCTGAAAACTGTCCACAGTGTACCTATCATCCAGTTCTAACAGTACTGGGGAAAAAATCACTCACAGAGTGCATCAAACAGGATTTAGAGCTTGAATTTGGAAAAGTGTTTATTTCCGTATTTCAACATGATTTGGAGCTTGTTTTTGGAAAAGTGTTTATTTCTG
This sequence comes from Salvelinus fontinalis, assembly GCF_029448725.1. NCBI lineage: Eukaryota > Metazoa > Chordata > Actinopteri > Salmoniformes > Salmonidae > Salvelinus > Salvelinus fontinalis. The sequence goes on from NW_026600258.1 coordinate 632,231, forward strand.
TATTTCAACATGATTTGGAGCATGTTTTTGGAAAAGTGTTTATTTCTGTATTTCAACATGATTTGGAGCTTGTTTTTGGAAAAGTGTTAACCTGTCTAGGATCAGCGTGGCGCTAGCGGCACCCCCCCCCCCCCCCACTGAAAAACCAGTGCCGCGAAATTCAAAAAAAATATTTTTTTAAAATATTTAACTTTCACACATTAAAGTCCAATACAGCTAATGAAAGACACAGATCTTGTGAATCCAGTCAACATTTCCGATTTTTAAAATGTTTTACAGGGAAGACACAATATGTAAAGATGTACATCTATTACCTAAAAACACATTAGCATAATCCACCATCTTTTATTTGTCCACCAACACCAGTAGCCATCACCAATTCGGCTAAACTAAGATATTTATAGCCCCTAACCAACAAAAAAACTCATTAGATGACAGTCTGATAACATATTTATGGTATGGGATAGGTTTTGTTAGAAAAAAGTGCATATTTCAGGTAGATGGCATAGTTTACAATTGCACCCACCATCACAAATGGACTAGAATAATTACAATGAGCAACGTGTTTACCTAACTACTAATCATCAAACATTTCGTAAAAATACACAGCATACACGAATCGAAAGACACAGATCCTGTGAATACAGACAATATTTCAGATTTTCTAAGTGTCTTACAGCGAAAACACAATAAATCGTTATATTAGCTTAGCACATAGCAATTAGCAGCCCAGCATTGATTCTAGCCAAAGTGAGCGATAAAAGTCAACATCGCCAAAAGATATTAATTTTTTCACTAACCTTCTCAGAATTCTTCCGATGACACTCCTGTAACATCATATTACACATTCCATATAGAGTTTGATCGCAAATGTTTATATTTAGCCACCAAAATCATGGTTAGACAATGTGAAATGTAGACAAGCTGGTAAAGAAAATGTCCTTGCGCCACTTAGACAGTGATCTACTCTTATACATAAATACTCATAAACGTGACTAAAAAATATAGGGTGGACAGGGATTGATAGACAATTTAATTCTTAATACAATTGCGTTATTACATTTTTTAATTTATCCTTACTTTTCAATACAGTTTGCGCCTAGCGAAGCTACGTCATAAAACATGGCGTTCTAAGCCACTAAAATGTTTCGACAGAAACACGATTTATCATAATAAAAATGTCCTACCTTGAGCTGTTCTTCCATCAGTATCTTGGGCAAAGGATCCTTTCTTGGGAGAAATCGTCTTTTGGTGGAAAGCTGTCCTCTTGCCATGTGGAAATGTCAACTGCGTTCGGGATGAACTGAAAAGCGTGCCCAACTTTTCACATCGTTGCAAAAATAAATGTCCCAAAATCGCACTAAACGGATATAAATTGCTATAAAACGCTTTAAATTAACTACCTTATGATGTTTTTAACTCCTATAACGAGTGAAAAGATGACCGGAGAAATATAACAGGCTAAACTAACGCTTGGAACAGGAGCGGGTCGGTGACCAGCACGCGCGTTACGCACCAAGGAAAGAATGACTAGCTTCAGGGTTTTTTCATTTGTAGGGCCTGTGAACGTGCAATCGACCCCGTTGGAATCGTCATCACGTAAAGGCATCCAGGGGAAGACGTAAGAAGTGTCCGTATAGTCATAGCAACGACAGTGCCCTTTTAACTGCCTTCAGAAGAGTGGCCAACATTTCTCAAATCTGACTCCATGTCAGGGAAATTGCTGTAGAATGGGCTCTGTTCCACTTAGAGACAAAATTTCAACTCCTATAGAAACTATAGACTGTTTTCTATCCAATAATAATAATAATATGCATATTGTACGATCAAGGATTTTGTGGGAAGCCGTTTAAAAAATTAGCCACATTAGCATAAATAGTCTAAACAGCGCCCCCATCCCCAACAGGTTTAATATCTGAATTTCAACATGATTTGGAGCTTGTTTTTGGAAAAAGTGTTTATTTCTGTATTCCAATATTGCAACTTGCTGAAAACTGTCCACAGTGTACCTATCATCAAGTTCTAACAGTACTGAAAAAAAATCACTTCCAGAGTGCCTCAAACATGATTTAGAGCTTGTTTATGACAAAAGTGTTTATTTCTGTATTTCAACATGATTTGGAGTTTGTTTTTGGAAAAGTGTTAATATCTGAATTTCAACATGATTTGGAGCTTGTTTTTGGAAAGTGTTTATTTCTGTATTTCAACATGATTTGGAGCTTGTTTTTGGAAAGGTGTTTATTTCTGTATTCCAATATTGCAACTTGCTGAAAACTGTCCACAGTGTACCTATCATCCAGTTCTAACAGTACTGGAAAAAAATCACTTACAGAGTGCATCAAACATGATTTAGAGCTTGTTTATGGAAAAGTGTTTATTTCTGTATTTCAACATGATTTTGAGCTTGTTTTTGGAAAAGTGTTAATTTCTGTATTTCAACATGATTTGGAGCATGTTTTTGGAAAAGTGTTTATTTCTGTATTCCAATATTGCAACATGCTGAAAACTGTCCACAGTGTACCTATCATCCAGTTCTAACAGTACTGGGGAAAAAATCACTCACAGAGTGCATCAAACAGGATTTAGAGCTTGTTTTTGGAAAAGTGTTTATTTCTGTATTTCAACATGATTTGGAGCTTGTTTTTGGAAAAGTGTTTATTTCTGTATTTCAACATGATTTGGAGCTTGTTTTTGGAAAAGTGTTTATTTCTGTATTTCAACGTGATTTGGAGCTTGTTTTTGGAAAAGTGTTTATTTCTGTATTTCAACATGATTTGGAGCTTGTATTTTGGAAAGGTGTTTATTTCTGTATTCCAATATTGCAACTTGCTGAAAACTGTCCACAGTGTTCCTATCATCCAGTTCTAACAGTCCTGAAAAAAAATCTCTTACAGACTGCCTCAAACATGATTTAGAGCTTGTTTATGAAAAAGTGTTTATTTCTGTATTTCAACATGATTTGGAGCTGGTTTATGAAAAAGTGTTTATTTCTGTATTTCAACATGATTTTGAGCTTGTTTTTGGAAAAGCGTTAATAATCTGTATTTCAACATGATTTGGAGCATGTTTTTGGAAAAGTGTTTACTTCTGTATTTCAACATGATTTGGAGCTTGTTTTTGGAAAAGTGTTTATTTCTGTATTCCAATATTGCAACTTGCTGAAAACTGTCCACAGTGTTCCTATCATCCAGTTCTAACAGTACTGAAAAAAAATCACTTACAGAGTGCATCAAACATGATTTTGAGCTTGTCTTTGGAAAAGTGTTAATTTCTGTATTTCAACATGATTTGGAGCTTGTTTTTGGAAAAGTGTTTATTTCTGTATTCCAATATTGCAACATGCTGAAAACTGTCCACAGTGTACCTATCATCCAGTTCTAACAGTCCTGGAAAGAAATCACTTACAGAGTGCCTCAAACATGATTTAGAGCTTGTTTATGGAAAAGTGTTTATTTCTGTATTTCAACATGATTTGGAGCTTGTTTATGAAAAAGTGTTTATTTCTGTATTTCAACATGATTTTGAGCTTGTTTTTGGAAAAGTGTTAATTTCTGTATTTCAACATGATTTGGAGCATGTTTTTGGAAAAGTGTTTACTTCTGTATTTCAACATGATTTGGAGCTTGTTTTTGGAAAAGTGTTTATTTCTGTATTCCAATATTGCAACATAATGAAAACTGTCCACAGTGTACCTATCATCCAGTTCTAACAGTACTGGGAAAAAATCACTTACAGAGTGCATCAAACATGATTTAGAGCTTGTTTATGGAAAAGTGTTTATTTCTGTAATTCAACATGACTTGGAGCTTGTTTTTGGAAAAGTGTTTATTTCTGTATTTCAACATGATTTGGAGCTTGTTTTTGGAAAAGTGTTTATTTCTGTATTTCAACATGATTTGGAGCTTGTTTTTGGAAAGGTGTTTATTTCTGTATTCCAATATTGCAACTTGCTGAAAACTGTCCACAGTGTTCCTATCATCCAGTTCTAACAGTACTGAAAAAAAAATCTCTTACAGAGTGCCTCAAACATGATTTAGAGCTTGGTCATGGAAAAGTGTTAATTTCTGTATTTCAACATGATTTGGAGCTTGTTTTTGGAAAAGTGTTTATTTCTGTGTTCCAATATTGCAACTTGCTGAAACTGTCCACAGTGTTCCTATCATCCAGTTCTAACTGTACTGGGGGAAAAAATCACTTCCAGAGTGCCTCAAACATGATTTGGAGCTTGTTTTTGGAAAAGTGTTTATTTCTGTATTTCAACATGATTTGGAGCTTGTTTTTGGAAAAGTGTTTATTTCTGTATTCCAATATTGCAACATAATGAAAACTGTCCACAGTGTACCTATCATCCAGGTCTAACAGTACTGGACAAAAATCACTTACAGAGTGCATCAAACATTATTTAGAGCTTGTTTTTGGAAAAGTGTTTATTTCTGTATTTCAACATGATTTGGAGCTTGTTTTTGGAAAAGTGTTAATTTCTGTATTTCATCATGATTTTGAGCTTGTTTTTTGAAAAGTGTTTATTTCTGAATTCCAATAATGCAACTTGCTGAAAACTGTCCACAGTGTACCTATCATCCAGTTCTAACAGTAATGAAAAAAAATCACTTCCAGAGTGCCTCAAACATGATTTGGAGCTTGTTTATGAAAAAGTGTTAATTTCTGAATTTCAAACTGATTTGGAGCTTGTTTTTGGAAAAGTGTTTATTTCTGTATTCCAATATTGCAACATGCTGAAAACTGTCCACAGTGTACCTATCATCCAGGTCTAACAGTACTGAAAAAAAATCACTTACAGAGTGCCTCAAACATGATTTAGAGCTTGTTTATGAAAAAGTGTTTATTTCTGAATTTCAACATGATTTGGAGCTTGTTTTTGGAAAAGTGTTTATTTCTGTATTTCAACATGATTTGGAGCTTGTTTTTGGAAAAGTGTTTATTTCTGTATTTCAACATGATTTGGAGCTTGTTTTTGGAAAAGTGTTTACTTCTGTATTTCAACATGATTTGGAGCTTGTTTTTGGAAAAGTGTTTATTTCTGTATTCCAATATTGCATCTTGCTAAAAACTGTCCACAGTGTTCCTATCATCCAGTTCTAACAGACTGAAAAAAATCACTTACAGAGTGCCTCAAACATGATTTAGAGCTTGTTTATGAAAAAGTGTTTATTTCTGAATTTGAAAATGATTTGGAGCTTGTTTTTGGAAAAGTGTTTATTTCTGTATTCCAATATTGCAACTTGCTGAAAACTGTCCACAGTGTACCTATCATCCAGTTCTAACAGTCCTGGAAAAAAATCACTTACAGAGTGCATCAAACATGATTTAGAGCTTGTTTATGGAAAAGTGTTTATTTCTGTATTTCAACATGATTTGGAGCTTGTTTATGAAAAAGTGTTTATTTCTGTATTTCAACATGATTTTGAGCTTGTTTTTGGAAAAGTGTTAATTTCTGTATTTCAACATGATTTGGAGCTTGTTTTTTATGGAAAAGTGTTTATTTCTGTATTCCAATATTGCAACTTGCTGAAAACTGTCCACAGTGTTCCTATCATCCATTTCTAACAGTACTGAAAAAAAAAATCACTTAGAGAGTGCATCAAACATGATTTAGAGCTTGTTTATGAAAAAGTGTTTATTTCTGAATTTCAACATGATTTGGAGCTTGTTTTTGGAAAAGTGTTTATTTCTGTATTTCAACATGATTTGGAGCTTGTTTTTGGAAAAGTGTTTACTTCTGTATTTCAACATGATTTGGAGCTTGTTTTTGGAAAAGTGTTTATTTCTGTATTCCAATATTGCATCTTGCTAAAAACTGTCCACAGTGTTCCTATCATCCAGTTCTAACAGACTGAAAAAAATCACTTACAGAGTGCCTCAAACATGATTTAGAGCTTGTTTATGGAAAAGTGTTTATTTCTGTAATTCAACATGATTTGGAGCTTGTTTTTGGAAAAGTGTTTATTTCTGTATTTCAACATGATTTGGAGCTTGTTTTTGGAAAAGTGTTTATTTCTGTATTTCAACATGATTTGGAGCTTGTTTTTGGAAAGGTGTTTATTTCTGTATTCCAATATTGCAACTTGCTGAAAACTGTCCACAGTGTTCCTATCATCCAGTTCTAACAGTACTGAAAAAAAATCTCTTACAGAGTGCCTCAAACATGATTTAGAGCTTGGTCATGGAAAAGTGTTAATTTCTGTATTTCAACATGATTTGGAGCTTGTTTTTGGAAAAGTGTTTATTTCTGTGTTCCAATATTGCAACTTGCTGAAACTGTCCACAGTGTTCCTATCATCCAGTTCTAACTGTACTGGGGGAAAAAATCACTTCCAGAGTGCCTCAAACATGATTTGGAGCTTGTTTTTGGAAAAGTGTTTATTTCTGTATTTCAACATGATTTGGAGCTTGTTTTTGGAAAAGTGTTTATTTCTGTATTCCAATATTGCAACATGCTGAAAACTGTCCACAGTGTACCTATCATCCAGGTCTAACAGTACTGGACAAAAATCACTTACAGAGTGCATCAAACATGATTTAGAGCTTGTTTTTGGAAAAGTGTTTATTTCTGTATTTCAACATGATTTGGAGCTTGTTTTTGGAAAAGTGTTAATTTCTGTATTTCATCATGATTTTGAGCTTGTTTTTTGAAAAGTGTTTATTTCTGAATTCCAATAATGCAACTTGCTGAAAACTGTCCACAGTGTACCTATCATCCAGTTCTAACAGTAATGAAAAAAAATCACTTCCAGAGTGCCTCAAACATGATTTGGAGCTTGTTTTTGGAAAAGTGTTTATTTCTGTATTCCAAAATTGCATCTTGCTAAAAACTGTCCACAGTGTTCCTATCATCCAGTTCTAACAGACTGAAAAAAGTCACTTACAGAGTGCCTCAAACATGATTTAGAGCTTGTTTATGAAAAAGTGTTAATTTCTGAATTTCAAACTGATTTGGAGCTTGTTTTTGGAAAAGTGTTTATTTCTGTATTCCAATATTGCAACATGCTGAAAACTGTCCACAGTGTACCTATCATCCAGGTCTAACAGTACTGAAAAAAAATCACTTACAGAGTGCCTCAAACATGATTTAGAGCTTGTTTATGAAAAAGTGTTTATTTCTGAATTTCAACATGATTTGGAGCTTGTTTTTGGAAAAGTGTTTATTTCTGTATTTCAACATGATTTGGAGCTTGTTTTTGGAAAAGTGTTTATTTCTGTATTCCAATATTGCAACATGCTGAAAACTGTCCACAGTGTACCTATCATCCAGGTCTAACAGTACTGGACAAAAATCACTTACAGAGTGCATCAAACATGATTTAGAGCTTGTTTTTGGAAAAGTGTTTATTTATGTATTTCAACATGATTTGGAGCTTGTTTTTGGAAAAGTGTTAATTTCTGTATTTCATCATGATTTTGAGCTTGTTTTTTGAAAAGTGTTTATTTCTGAATTCCAATAATGCAACTTGCTGAAAACTGTCCACAGTGTACCTATCATCCAGTTCTAACAGTACTGAAAAAATATCACTTCCAGAGTGCCTCAAACATGATTTGGAGCTTGTTTTTGGAAAAGTGTTTATTTCTGTATTCCAAAATTGCATCTTGCTAAAAACTGTCCACAGTGTTCCTATCATCCAGTTCTAACAGACTGAAAAAAGTCACTTACAGAGTGCCTCAAACATGATTTAGAGCTTGTTTATGAAAAAGTGTTAATTTCTGAATTTCAAACTGATTTGGAGCTTGTTTTTGGAAAAGTGTTTATTTCTGTATTCCAATATTGCAACATGCTGAAAACTGTCCACAGTGTACCTATCATCCAGGTCTAACAGTACTGAAAAAAAATCACTTACAGAGTGCCTCAAACATGATTTAGAGCTTGTTTATGAAAAAGTGTTTATTTCTGAATTTCAACATGATTTGGAGCTTGTTTTTGGAAAAGTGTTTATTTCTGTATTTCAACATGATTTTGAGCTTGTTTTTGGAAAAGTGTTTATTTCTGTATTTCAACATGATTTGGAGCTTGTTTTTGGAAAAGTGTTTATTTCTGTATTCCAATATTGCAACATGCTGAAAACTGTCCACAGTGTACCAATCATCCAGGTCTAACAGTACTGGACAAAAATCACTTACAGAGTGCATCAAACATGATTTAGAGCTTGTTTTTGGAAAAGTGTTAATTTCTGTATTTCAACATGATTTTGAGCTTGTTTTTTGAAAAGTGTTTATTTCTGAATTCCAATAATGCAACTTGCTGAAAACTGTCCACAGTGTTCCTATCATCCAGTTCTAACAGTACTGAAAAAAAATCACTTCCAGAGTGCCTCAAACATGATTTAGAGCTTGTTTATGACAAAAGTTTTTATTTCTGTATTTCAACATGATTTGGAGCTTATTCATGAAAAAGTGTTTATTTCTGTGTTTCAACATGATTTTGAGCTTGTTTTTGGAAAAGTGTTAATTTCTGTATTTCAAAATAATTTGGAGCTTGTTTTTGGAAAAGTGTTTATTTCTGTATTCCAATATTGCAACTTGCTGAAACTGTCCACAGTGTTCCTATCATCCAGTTCTAACATACATTAAGGGAACTCTGAGACGGGAGCCGTATGGTTAGTGAAGAAAGTCCCATTGCAAATGTACGGTCCCTTACCTGACGTCTTATTGCGTCGCAGAAAATCGCGGACGGCGTCGGGCCGTGGGCGGCGGAGTGCTCTTTCAGGAAGTCACTCAAAAAAACGTTTCGGAATTTCGGTTTCCGTTTTATAAAAATGACACATTTTGACTTTTTTCTGCATTCTCGAAAATTCCCACAAGAGGGAAAATAAATCATATTGCAGGCGCACGAGCACTAGGCAAACGAGCGCGGCCTTTTCTCCTAAACTGAAAATATTTCGAAGACGAAACTCGGCGAGCGTAGGTTTGGAGTAATGGGCAGTTGGCCCCGAACAAGATGGCGTCGAGACCTCGGCGCTTTTTGAGTTATGGCTATTTTTCTGAGATTAAAGGGTTAAAACGCAAGTGGGGTGCTAATTTGACCGCTTCATGTCAAAGTACATAAGCATACGGTGTCAGGAAAAAAAGAACCAGCCATTTATCTATTGTAATTTAAGAGAAATCGTACATTGACCGTTTGGTGATGTTCACAAAGAGGATTTTTTTTTTCAAAAAAATCACAGATCCAGTTGCACTGTGTTCAGACGTACATTTTTAAAGTGGGTCTCGAAGCTCTGCGAGAATCCTGTGATTTTATATGATTTTATGAAATAACACACACTCCTTTAACCCTCTTTAAATAAGTCCGCTCTTAACATAAAGACTTAAAACTCAATATTATATAAGAGCCTACCCCAAGGAGGGTATGTGTTCACGTTCAGCTTCCTATGTCAACTGGAAGTACCTTAAATGGTGCCATAGGGTCAGGTTTGAAGGGTAATAAAGGTCAGATCTTTTCAAAACTTCACTTGTGTGATTAGACAACCCTCATGAACTGTAATCAGTCATTTTTCCAAACAGATGTCAAAGAAAAGCTCTCTCACTCAAAAACACACACACAAAAAGGAAGGATGGAGTGAAAAAGTACGGTGCTTAAAGACACACAAAGACCAAAATGGCATTACTATTATCTCTAGGCCGTGCCGAGTTCAACGAGATGCCCCGCTTGACCGTAGCTGGCTCGGTCTGAGCGCAGCGACCGTTACAAGAGAACGGACACGAATGACCTTTTGACCTCAATGTCAATTTCATTTGCTTTTGGGACACAGAGAGAGAACCGTTAAGGTTAGAAACACAATTTCACCTCAGGAGTGTTCTTAAGGTCCTCCCGATCTGTGCAAGCCTAACCCTGACCTTGTGGCATTAACCCTTCACAGTTAAAAGAAGGTGTTTACATCAATGAAATGTCTCCCCATTGGAATACATTGACTGCACCTCTAAATTCAACCTAAAGCCTATGTAGGTTATGATTGTCTTATGGACCTGTCTTTGATGTCAGTCCATCAGGCCACCATGAGGTCTACCTGTGTCGATTCTAAGCTTCCTGGAGCAACCGGAAGTGGTTAAATCACCCTAAAAGTGTTTGCCATACCCAACATGCAGTATGAGAGAAATAGTGCATTCAACCCTATGTAAATCAGTCAATTTTTAACATACAGACTTAAAACTCATGATTCTGTAACAACATACTCCAGTGATGATATGTGGGTTTTTTCAGCTTCCTGTGCCAACCGGAAGTGCCATAATTGGTGTCAAATGGGCTGTTTCAAAGGGTTAAAAATGTCAAATCTTTCCAAAACTTCATACATGTGAATAGACAACCTTCCTGAACTGTAAATCAGTCATTCATCCCATCAGATCTCAAAAAAAAAAAAATTCACACCCACACAGAAATGATGGAGGGACACTCTGAGGGGCTAAGAGGCAGACAGTGCCTGCAGTAGTTACTTTTGTTCCAACTTTTAAAGAACCGTCAGACCTAGAGTTCTAAAAATTTACAAACCTGTTCTAGACCTCAGGTCGATTGTGCACAGTGAATTATATGACTCTAGAAGGTTCTCGGATCGATAAAAAGCCTCGTGTATTTGCCATGTTTTCAATTCATTTGACCTCAACGAAACGGACGACCTTTAGAAAAGTCCCATAGTCTCAAGACTAGGTGCGTTGAAACCGGCTCGGCCCATAGAGACAGACCCCAACGAGCCTGTTTGATTGCTCATTCAAGGACCCCGTAGCAAGGCAATGAAAACAGTGGATTTTCAGCACCAATTAGCGTTTTGCTCGGACACCGAATGACCTATCGAGCCGAAACTTGGGATTCGAGGTCGCCTCACATAGGGCTAAACATAATGTGAACATTGGACCCGCAGCTAGAACATAACTATGTATTATTTGTTTTATTATGGTTTAAAGAGAAAGCGCTGTGAATTTTGGGCCTGCTCTGAAATATGTTATAGTTGGCATCGAAAGGAGTTGGAAAAAGTGAGTTTGGAGTCAGATGGTATCAGTTTGGTGTCTGAAAATATCTATTTGACTGATGGACACTGACTTGCTCGTTGACTTTTGTACAATTGCAATATGTTTCAACGGGGAGGTACCATGAGGAAAAAGCGACATGATGAAATTTCACAAAACGAGCGATGGAGAGGAACCACTATCACTGCCCGGCCATCCTGAGGTCATCAGAATGTTGACTTTTGCATTTCTAAAGTATTTAAGAGAATGCACGTTACATTTGCAAAATGATGTTTTTCATATTGCAAATGCCTGTTACATTTGCAATATGATGTGATGTTGAATCATATTGCAAATGTAACGTGCATTCTTTAAATACCTTGGACATACAAAAGTCAACGTCCTGATGACCTCAGGATGGCCGGGCAGTGACAGTGGTTCCTCTCCATCGCTCGTTAGGTGAAATTTCATCATGTCGATTTTGGTGATGGTACCCCCGCGTTGAAACATATTGAAATTGTACAAAAGTCGCCTAGCAAGTCAACTAGCATGTCGTTGTCATCCCATAGCAACACATTGACTGCACCTCTAAATTCAACCTGAAGCCTAAGTGGGTTATGAATGTCTTATGAACCTGTCTTTGATGTCAGTCCATCAGGCCACTATGAGGTCTACCTGTGTTGATTCTAAGCTTCCTGGAGCAACCGGAAGTGGTTAAATCAGCCTAAAAGATTTCCTGATATACATGACTTGCAATTTTGAAAAATCACTGCATTCAACCCTATGTAGATCAGTCAATTCTTAACGTATAGACTTAAAACTCAGGATTCTTTAACAGCATACCCCAGTCAAGACATGTGTTTAACTATAGCTTCATGTGCCAACCGGAAGTGCCTTAAAATGGAGTCATGGTTCTGTTTCGAAGGGTTAAAAAGGTCAGAACTTTTCAAAAATTCATTTGTGTGATTAGACAACCCTCATGAACTGTAAATTAGTCATTTCTCTAAGCAGATGTCAAAGGAAAGCTCTCTCACACACAAAAACACAAACAAAGCAGTGATGGAGTGAAAAAGTACGGTGCTTAACAACACACAAAGCCCAAAATGGCATTACTATTATCTCCATGCCATGCCGAGTTCAACGAGACGCCCCGCTTGACCGTAGCTCGCTCGGTCTGAGCGCAGCGACCGTTACAAGAGAACGGACACAAATGACCCTTTGACCTCAATGTCAATTTTATTTGCTTTTGGGACACAGAGAGAGAACCGTTAAGGTTAGAAGCACAATTTCACCTCAGGAACAACCCTAAGGTCCTCCCAATCTGTGCAAGCCTAACCTTTACCTTGTGGCATTAACCCTTCACAGTTAAAAGAAGGCGTTTACATCAAACAGTTTACAATGACATTTCGCCCCATAGGAATACATTGAGTGCACCTCTAAATTCAACCTGAAGCCTATGTGGGTTATGAATGTCTTATGAACCTGTCTTTGAAAACAATCCATCAGGCCACTATGAGGTCTACCTGTGTCAATTCTAAGCATCCTGGAGCAACCGGAAGTGGTTAAATCAGCCTAAAAGATGTCCTGATATACATGAATTGCAATTTTGAAAAATCACTGCATTCAACCCTATGTAGATCCGTCAATTCTTAACGTATAGATTTAAAACTCAGGATTCTGTAACAGCATACCCAAGTCAAGATATGTGTTTAACTATAGCTTCCTGTGCCAACCGGAAGTGCCTTAAAATGGAGTCATGGTTCTGTTTTGAAGGGTTAAAAAGGTCAGAACTTTTCAAAACTTCATTTGTGTAATTAGACAACCCTCATGAACAGTAAATCAGTCATTTCTCTAAGCAGATGTCAAAGGAAAGCTCTCTCTCACACACAAACACACACACAAGCAATGATGGAGTGAAAAAGTACGGTGCTTAACGACACACAAAGCCTGCAATGGCATTACTATTATCTCCAGGCCGTGCCGAGTTCAACGAGACGCCCCGCTTGACCGTAGCTCGCTCGGTCTGAGCGCAGCGACCGTTACAAGAGAACGGACACAAATGACCTTTTGACCTCAATGTCAATTTCATTTGCTTTTGGGAGACAGAGAGAGAACCGTTAATGTTAGATGCACAATTTCACCTCAGGAACAATCCTAAGGTCCTCCCGATCTGTGCAAGCCTAACCTTGACCTTGTGGCATTAACCCTTCACAGTTAAAAGAAGGTGTTTACATGAAATAGTTTACAATGAAATGTCTCCCCATTGGAATACATTGACTGCACCTCTAAATTCAACCTAAAGCCTATGTGGGTTATGATTGTCTTATGAACCTGTCTTTGATGTCAGTCCATCAGACCACCATGAGGTCTACCTGTGTCGATTCTAAGCTTCCTGGAGCAACCGGAAGTGGTTAAAACACCCTAAAAGTGTTTGCAATAGCCAACCTGCAGTTTGAGAGAAATAGTGCATTCAGCCCTATGTAAATCAGTCAATTTTTAACATACAGACTTAAAATTCAGGATTCTCTAACAGCATACTCCAGTGAGTATATGTGTTTATTTTCACCTTCCTGTGCCAACCGGAAGTGCCATAATTGATGTCAAATGGGCTGTTTTGAAGGGTTAAAAAGGTCAAATCTTTCCAAAACTTCATATATGTGAATAGACAACCCTCCTGAACTGTAAATCAGTCATTTATCCCATCAGATTTCAAAAAAAAAAAAAAAATACACAATCAACAGAAATGATGGAGGGACACTGAGGGGCTAAGAGGCAGACAGTGCATGTAGTAGTTACTTTTGTTTGAACTTTAAAAGAACCGTCAGACCTAGAGTTCTGAAAATTTACAAACCTGTTCTAGACCTCAGGTCGATTGTGCACGGTGATTTATGTGGCTCTAGAAGGTTCTTGGACCGATAAACAGCCTCGTGTATTTGCTATGTTTTCAATTCATTTCAGCTCAACGAAATGGATGACATTTAGAAAAGTCTCAGAGTCTCAAGACTAGGTGCGTTGAAACCGGCTCGGCCCATAAAGACAGACTCCAACGAGCCTGTTTGATTGCTCATTCAAGGACCCCGTAGCAAGGCAATGAAAACAGTGGATTTTCAGCACCAATTAGGGTTTTGCTCGGGCACCGATTGACCTATCGAGCCGAAACTTGGGATTCGAGGTCGCCTCACATAGGGCTAAACATAATGTGAAAATTGGACCCGCAGCTAGAACATAACTACGTATTATTTGGTTTATTATGGTTTAAATGGAAGGCGCTGTGAATTTTGGGCCTGCTCTGAAATATGTTATAGTTGGCTTCTAAAGGAGTTGGAAAAAGTGAGTTTGGTGTCAGATGGTATCAGTTTGGTGTCTGAAAACATCCAATTTACTGATGGACACCGACTTGCTAGTTGACTTTTGTACAATTGCAATATGTTTCAACGCGGGGGTACCATCAGCAAAATCGACATGATGAAATTTCCACGCAACGAGCGATGGAGAGGAACCACTAACACTGGCCGGCCATCCTGAGGTCATCAGGATGTTCAATTTTGTATTTCTAAAGTATTTAAAGAATGCGCGTTACATTTGCAATATGAATCAACACATCATATTGCAAATGTAACACTGTGTGTTATGTTTGCAATATGATTCACCACATCATATTTCAAATGTAACACTCTGTTATGTTTGCAATATGATTCACCACATCATATTGCAAATGTAACACTCTGTTATGTTTGCAATATGATTCAACACATCATATTGCAAATGTAACACTGTGTTATGTTTGCAATATGATTCAATACATCATATTGCAAATATAACACTGTGTTATGTTTGCAATATGATGTGATGTTTTTCACTGTTGAATCATATGCAAATGTAACGTGCATTCTTTAAATAAACCCTATGTGGGTTATGAATGTCTTATGAACCTGTCTTTGATGTCAGTCCATCAGGCCACTATGAGGTCTACCTGTGTTGATTCTAAGCTTCCTGGAGCAACCGGAAGTGATAAATTCACCCTAAAAGTGTTTTGCCATAGCCAACCAGCAGTTTGTGATATATAGTGCATTCAACCCTATGTAAATCAGTCAGTTCTTAACGTATAGACTTAAAACTCAGGATTCAATAAAAGCATACCCCGATCAGGATAGGTGTTTACTTAAAGCTTCCTGTGCCAACCGGAAGTGCCTTAAAATGGGGTCATAGGTGCTGTTTCAAAGGGTTAAAAAAGTCAGATCTTTCCAAAACTTTAAGTGTGTGATTAGGCAACCCTCATGAAGTGTAAATCAGTCATTTCTCTAACCAGATGTCAAAGAAAAGCTCGCTCACACACACACACACACACACAGAGCCTTAAATGCTTTAAGGGGCATCCAGACTTCCATACCCGCTCTGGGAGCACTATACTACAGGCAAAAAACAATGGGTGCTGGCCTGAGTGATTTATGGAGGTTTTCAAAAAAAGTCAGAAAATATTCTGTTTTTTCTTAAAAATATTTTATGTTTTTTCTTCTCGAGTCAATGGCCTGAGTGATTTATGGAGTTTTTCCAAAAAACTCAAAAAATATTCTAAGTCCAAACTTTTCGTGCACCTGGTATTTTTTTGGGGTTACCAGGTGCCATGGTTGAAATTGCTTTTAGGGGGCATCCAGACTTCCATACCCGCTCTGGGAGCACTATACTACAGGCAAAAAACAATGGGTGCTGGCCTGAGTGATTTATGGAGGTTTTCAAAAAAAGTCAGAAAATATTCTGTTTTTTCTTAAAAATATTTTATGTTTTTTCTTCTCGAGTCAATGGCCTGAGTGATTTATGGAGTTTTTCCAAAAAACTCAAAAAATATTCTAAGTCCAAACTTTTCGTGCACCTGGTATTTTTTTGGGGTTACCAGGTGCCATGGTTGAAATTGCTTTTAGGGGGCATCCAGAATTCCATACCCGCTCTGGGAGCACTATTTACGGGCAAAAATCAATGTGTGCTGGCCTGAGTGATTTATGGAGGTTTTCAAAAAAAGTCAGAAAATATTCTATGTTTTTTCTTCTGGAAATTTTTGTTTTGTTTTTTCTTCTCGTGTCAATGGGGGTCCGGCCTGAGTGATTTAAGGAGGTTTCCAAAAAAAGTCAAAAAATATTCTGTTTCATTTTTTGGGTTACCAGGTGCCATGGTTGAAATTGCTTTTAGGGGGCATCCAGAATTCCATACCCGCTCTGGGAGCACTATTTACGGGCAAAAATCAATGTGTGCTGGCCTGAGTGATTTATGGAGGTTTTCAAAAAAAGTCAGAAAATATTCTGTTTTTTCTTCTGGAAATTTTTGTTTTGTTTTTTCTTCTCGTGTCAATGGGGGTCCGGCCTGAGTGATTTAAGGAGGTTTCCAAAAAAAGTCAAAAAATATTCTGTTTCATTTTTTGGGTTACCAGGTGCCATGGTTGAAATTGCTTTTAGGGGGCATCCAGAATTCCATACCCGCTCTGGGAGCACTATTCTACGGGCAAAAATCAATGGGTGCTGGCCTGAGTGATTTATGGAGGTTTTCAAAAAAAGTCAGAAAATATTCTGTTTTTTCTTCTGGAATTTTTTTTTTTTTTTTCTCGAGTCAATGGGGGTCCGGCCTGAGTGATTTAAGGAGGTTTCCAAAAAAAGTCAAAAAATATTCTATGTTTCATGTTTTGGGTACCAGGTGTCATTTTTCAAAACCGTTTTAAATGCTTCATTTTAGCCTTTTAAAAACAAAATGTTATTTTTGACTATGAAATCCAAAAAAGCACTTTTTTAAAGGGTTTGATAAGTTTTTTCTAATTTATTCACATTTTTGACTTTTGACTTTTGACTTCCTATGAAATCATATTCCAAACGCACAAAACATATTCCTTAAGTACAATTAAACATTTCAAAAAAAATTATGATATTATAATGTGACTAAAGTATCTTCATACAGTTCTTATACGTGTGTAATTGACCTAAAAATCGAAAGAATTTCAAAAAACGGTCCAGAAAGCACTTTTTTAAAGGAGGTTATACGTTTTTTCCAAATTTTTGACATTTTTGACTTTTGACTTTTGACTTCCTATGAAATCATATTCCAAATGCACAAAACATATTCCTTATGTTCAAATAAACATTTACAAAAAAATTATGATAATAAAATGTGACTAATGTATTTTCATACAGTTCTTATACATGTGTAATTGACCTAAAAATCGAAAGAATTTCGAAAAACGGTCCAGAAAGCACTTTTTCAAAGGGGGTGATTCGTTTTTTCCAAATTTTTGACATTTTTGACTTTTGACTTTTGACTTCCTATGAAATCATATTCCAAATGCACAAAACATATTGCTTAAGTTCAAATAAACATTTACAAAAAATTATGATAATAAAATGTGACTAATGTATTTTCATACAGTTCTTACACATGTGTAATTGCCATAAAACTCGAAAGAATTTCGAAAAACTGTCCAGAAAGCACTTTTTTAAAGGGGGTGATACGTTTTTTCCAAATTTTTGACATTTTTGACTTTTGACTTTTGACTTCCTATGAAATCACATTCCAAATGTACAAAACATATACCTTAAGTTCAAAAAAAAAATTCAAAAAAAATTATGTTAATAAAATTTGAAAAAAGTATTTTCATATAGTTCTTACACATGTGTAATTGACATAAAACTCAAAAGAATTTCAAAAAACGGTCCAGAAAGCACTTTTTTAAGGGGGTGATAAGTTTTTGCCAAAACTTTCAAAATCTCAAAATTTGACTCTTGGGTTTTGACTTGCGTTACATAAAGCCTATGAAAAATTTAGATGGAACACACTCGCCCACTATAGGAATTTTGGAGTGTTACACAGCTCATTTGCAGCATGGCATTTGCCATCAGCTTTGGATGAAAGCGGGCCAGAACTAGTGTACTTGTCCATCGTGTATATGCTGCGCTTGGTGCCAATAAGTTGCCATGTTATTTTGTACAATTGGGGGGGGACATCCCTTACTGTACTGGGGGAAAAAATCACTTCCAGAGTGCCTCAAACATGATTTGGAGCTTGTTTTTGGAAAAGTGTTAATTTCTGTATTTCAACATGATTTGGAGCATGTTTTTGGAAAAGTGTTTATTTCTGTATTTCAACACGATTTGGAGCTTGTTTTTGGAAAAGTGTTTACTTCTGTATTTCAACATGATTTGGAGCTTGTTTTTGGAAAAGTGTTTATTTCTGTATTCCAATATTGCAACTTGCTGAAAACTGTCCACAGTGTTCCTATCATCCAGTTCTAACAGTACTGGGGGGGGGGAAAATCACTTATAGAGTGCCTCAAACATGATTTAGAGCTTGTTTATGAAAAAGTGTTTATTTCTGAATTTCAAAATGATTTGGAGCTTGTTTTTGGAAAAGTGTTTATTTCTGTATTCCAATATTGCAACATGCTGAAAACTGTCCACAGTGTACCTATCATCAAGTTCTAACAGTACTGAAAAAAAATCACTTCCAGAGTGCCTCAAACATGATTTAGAGCTTGTTTATGACAAAAGTGTTTATTTCTGTATTTCAACATGATTTGGAGCTTGTTTTTGGAAAAGTGTTTATTTCTGTATTTCAACATGATTTGGAGCTTGTTTTTGGAAAAGTGTTTACTTCTGTATTTCAACATGATTTGGAGCTTGTTTTTGGAAAAGTGTTTATTTCTGTATTCCAATATTGCAACTTGCTAAAAACTGTCCACAGTGTTCCTATCATCCAGTTCTAACAGACTGAAAAAAAATCACTTACAGAGTTCCTCAAACATGATTTAGAGCTTGTTTATGAAAAAGTGTTTATTTCTGAATTTCAACATGATTTGGAGCTTGTTTTTGGAAAAGTGTTCATTTCTGTATTCCAATATTGCAACTTGCTGAAAACTGTCCACAGTGTTCCTATCATCCAGTTCTAACAGTTCTGAAAAAAAAATCACTTACAGAGTGCATCAAACATAATTTAGAGCTTGTTTGTGGAAAAGTGTTTATTTCTCTATTTCTACATGGTTTGGAGCTTGTTTTTGGAGAAGTGTTTATTTCTGAATTCCAATATTGCAAATTGCTGAAAACTGTCCACTGTGTTCCTGTTATCCAGTTCTAACTGTACTGGGAAAAAAATAACTTCCAGAGTGCCTCAAACATGATTTAGAGCTTGTTTATGAAAAAGTGTTTATTTCTGTATTTCAAACATGATTTGAAGCTTGTTTTTGGAAAAGTGTTTATTTCTGTATTTCAACATGATTTTGAGCTTGTTTTTGGAAAAGTGTTAATTTCTGTATTTCAACATGATTTGGAGCATGTTTTTGGAAAAGTGTTTACTTCTGTATTTCAACATGATTTGGAGCTTGTTTTTGGAAAAGTGTTTATTTCTGTATTCCAATATTGCAACTTGCTGAAAACTGTCCACAGTGTTCCTATCATCCAGTTCTAACAGTACTGAAAAAAAATCACTTACAGAGTGCCTCAAACATGATTTAGTGCTTGTTTATGAAAAAGTGTTTATTTCTGAATTTCAACATGATTTGGAGCTTGTTTTTGGAAAAGTGTTTATTTCTGAATTTCAACATGATTTGGAGATTGTTTTTGGAAAAGTGTTTATTTCTGAATTTCAACATTATTTGGAGCTTGTTTTTGGAAAAGTGTTTATTTCTGTATTTCAACATGATTTGGAGCTTGTTTTTGGAAAAGTGTTTATTTCTTTATTTCAACATGATTTGGAGCTTGTTTTTGGAAATGTGTTTATTTCTGTATTTCAACATGATTTGGAGCTTGTTTTTGGAAAAGTGTTTATTTCTGTATTCCAATATTGCAACTTGCTGAAAACTGTCCACAGTGTTCCTATCATCCAGTTCTAACAGTTCTGAAAAAAAAATCACTTACAGAGTGCATCAAACATAATTTAGAGCTTGTTTATGGAAAAGTGTTTATTTCTGTATTTCAACATGATTTGGAGCTTGTTTTTGGAAAAGTGTTTATTTCTCTATTTCAACATGATTTGAAGCTTGTTTTTGGAAAAGTGTTAATTTCTCTATTTCTACATGGTTTGGAGCTTGTTTTTGGAGAAGTGTTTAATTCTGAATTCCAATATTGCAACTTGCTGAAAACTGTCCACTGTGTTCCTATTATCCAGTTCTAACTGTACTGGGAAAAAAATAACTTCCAGAGTGCCTCAAACATGATTTAGAGCTTGTTTATGAAAAAGTGTTTATTTCTGTATTTCAAACATGATTTGAAGCTTGTTTTTGGAAAAGTGTTTATTTCTGTATTTCAACATGATTTTGACCTTGTTTTTGGAAAAGTGTTAATATCTGAATTTCAACATGATTTGGAGCATGTTTTTGGAAAAGTGTTTACTTCTGTATTTCAACATGATTTGTAACTTGTTTTTGGAAAAGTGTTTATTTCTGTATTCCAATATTGCAACTTGCTAAAAACTGTCCACAGTGTTCCTATCATCCAGTTCTAACAGACTGAAAAAAAATTACTTACAGAGTTCCTCAAACATGATTTAGAGCTTGTTTATGAAAAAGTGTTTATTTCTGAATTTCAACATGATTTGGAGCTTGTTTATGAAAAAGTGTTTATTTCTGAATTTCAACATGATTTGGAGCTTGTTTTTGGAAAAGTGTTTATTTCTGTATTTCAACATGATTTGGAGCTTGTTTTTGGAAAAGTGTTTATTTCTTTATTTCAACATGATTTGGAGCTTGTTTTTGGAAATGTGTTTATTTCTGTATTTCAACATGATTTGGAGCTTGTTTTTGGAAAAGTGTTTATTTCTGTATTCCAATATTGCAACTTGCTGAAAACTGTCCACAGTGTTCCTATCATCCAGTTCTAACAGTTCTGAGAAAAAAAATCACTTACAGAGTGCATCAAACATAATTTAGAGCTTGTTTATGGAAAAGTGTTTATTTCTGTATTTCAACATGATTTGGAGCTTGTTTTTGGAAAAGTGTTTATTTCTCTATTTCAACATGATTTGAAGCTTGTTTTTGGAAAAGTGTTAATTTCTCTATTTCTACATGGTTTGGAGCTTGTTTTTGGAGAAGTGTTTATTTCTGAATTCCAATATTGCAACTTGCTGAAAACTGTCCACTGTGTTCCTATTATCCAGTTCTAACTGTACTGGGAAAAAAATAACTTCCAGAGTGCCTCAAACATGATTTAGAGCTTGTTTATGAAAAAGTGTTTATTTCTGTATTTCAAACATGATTTGAAGCTTGTTTTTGGAAAAGTGTTTATTTCTGTATTTCAACATGATTTTGAGCTTGTTTTTGGAAAAGTGTTAATATCTGAATTTCAACATGATTTGGAGCTTGTTTTTGGAAAAGTGTTTATTTCTGTATTTCAACATGATTTGGAGCTTGTTTATGAAAAAGTGTTAATTTCTGTATTTCAACATGATTTGGAGCATGTTTTTGGAAAAGTGTTTATTTCTGTATTCCAATATTGCAACTTGCTGAAAACTGTCCACAGTGTTCCTATCATCCAGTTCTAACAGTACTGAAAAAAAATCACTTACAGAGTGCCTCAAACATGATTTAGTGCTTGTTTATGAAAAAGTGTTTATTTCTGAATTTCAACATGATTTGGAGCTTGTTTTTGGAAAAGTGTTTATTTCTGTATTTCAACATGATTTGGAGCTTGTTTTTGGAAAAGTGTTTACTTCTGTATTTCAACATGATTTGGAGCTTGTTTTTGGAAAAGTGTTTATTTCTGTATTCCAATATTGCAACTTGCTAAAAACTGTCCACAGTGTTCCTATCATCCAGTTCTAACAGACTGAAAAAAAATCACTTACAGAGTTCCTCAAACATGATTTAGAGCTTGTTTATGAAAAAGTGTTTATTTCTGAATTTCAACATGATTTGGAGCTTGTTTATGAAAAAGTGTTTATTTCTGAATTTCAACATGATTTGGAGCTTGTTTTTGGAAAAGTGTTTATTTCTGTATTTCAACATGATTTGGAGCTTGTTTTTGGAAAAGTGTTTATTTCTTTATTTCAACATGATTTGGAGCTTGTTTTTGGAAATGTGTTTATTTCTGTATTTCAACATGATTTGGAGCTTGTTTTTGGAAAAGTGTTTATTTCTGTATTCCAATATTGCAACTTGCTGATAACTGTCCACAGTGTTCCTATCATCCAGTTCTAACAGTTCTGAAAAAAAAATCACTTACAGAGTGCATCAAACATAATTTAGAGCTTGTTTATGGAAAAGTGTTTATTTCTGTATTTCAACATGATCTGGAGCTTGTTTTTGGAAAAGTGTTTATTTCTCTATTTCAACATGATTTGAAGCTTGTTTTTGGAAAAGTGTTAATTTCTCTATTTCTACATGGTTTGGAGCTTGTTTTTGGAGAAGTGTTTATTTCTGAATTCCAATATTGCAACTTGCTGAAAACTGTCCACAGTGTTCCTATCATCCAGTTCTAACAGTTCTGAAAAAAAAATCACTTACAGAGTTCCTCAAACATGATTTGGAGCTTGTTTATGAAAAAGTGTTTATTTCTGTATTTCAACATGATTTAGAGCTTGTTTATGGAAAAGTGTTTATTTCTGTATTTCAACATGATTTAGAGCTTGTTAATGGAAAAGTGTTTATTTCTGAATTTCAATGTTGCAACTTGCTTAAAACTGACCACAGTGTTCCTATAAGCTTGAATAAACAGTACTGGAAGAAAAATCGCTTACAGTGTCACGATCGTGTGGCGGATTGACGGACCAAAATGCAGCAGTTGGAAAATAAGCCATCTTCTTTTATTAAACAACACGAAGATGAACACGACACAAAACTCTATACAAACTAACAAAACAACAAAACGACCGTGAAGCTACAAACGTTGTGCACATACATACAGGCTACAAACATTCTACATAGACAATTACTCACAACCAATGAGAGCCTATGGCTACCCTAAATAAGGCTCCCAATCAGAGACAACCGAAATCAGCTGTCTCTAATTGGGAACTCATTCAGGTAACCATAGACTCTCCTAGATAACTAAACATACATAGACAACGCTAGACATCTACACTCAACACAAACCCATATACTACACCCCATAACCCCTTTACCATATAAACACCCAAAACCAACAAAACATAAACATTCCCCATGTCACACCCTGACCTAACTAAAATAATAAAGAAAACAAAGAATACTAAGGCCAGGGCGTGACATAACCCCCCCCTTGAGGCGCGAACTCCGGGCGCACCATACACAGTCTAGGGGAGGGTCTGGGTGGGCTTCCCTCCACGGTGGCGGCTCCGGCTCTGGTCGTGGTCCCCACTTCACCACAGTCCCTAACCACCTCCTTAGCTTCTTCAAAATGACCCCTCTCCACATTAACCCCATTGCATTAAGGGGCAGTTCTGGACTAAGGGGCAGTACCAGGGTAAGGGGCAGTACCAGGGTAAGGGGCAGTACCAGGGTCAGGGGCAGTACCAGGGTAAGGGGCAGTACCAGGGTAAGGGGCAGCACCAGGGTAAGGGGCAGCACCAGGGTAAGGGGCAGCACCAGGATAAGTGGCAGCTCCGGACTGAAGAATGGCAGCTCCGGACTGAGGGACTGCAGCTCCGGACTGAGGGACTGCAGCTCCGGACTGAGGGATGGCCCATGGCTGGCTGATGGATCTGGCTGCTCATGGCTAGCTGACGGATCTGGCTGCTCATGGCTAGCTGACGGATCTGGCTGCTCATGGCTGGCTGACGGATCTGGCTGCTCATGGCTGGCTGACGGATCTGGCTGCTCATGGCTGGCTGACGGATCTGGCTGCTCATGGCTAGCTGACGGATCTGGCTGCTCATGGCTAGCTGACGGATCTGGCTGCTCATGGCTAGCTGACGGATCTGGCTGCTCATGGCTAGCTGACGGATCTGGCTGCTCATGGCTAGCTGACGGATCTGGCTGCTCCTGTCTGGTTGGCGGCTCTGGCAGATCCTGTCTGGTTGGCGGCTCTGGCAGATCCTGTCTGGTTGGCGGCTCTGGCAGATCCTGTCTGGTTGGCGGCTCTGGCAGATCCTGTCTGACGGACGGCTCTAGCGGCTCCTGTCTAGCTGGCGGCTCTAGCGGCTCCTGTCTGGAGGACGGCTCAGTAGGCTCATGGCAGACGGGCGGCTTTGCAGGCTCATGGCAGACGGGCGGCTTTGCAGGCTCATGGCAGACGGATGGCTCAGATGGCGCTGGGGAGACGGATGGCTCAGATGGCGCTGGGGAGACGGATGGCTCAGATGGCGCTGGAGAGACGGATGGCTCAGATGGCGCTGGGGAGACGGGCAGTTCAGTCATCGCCGTGCAGACGGCAGACTCCTGCCGGCTGAGGCGCACTGTAGGCCTGGTGCGTGGTGCCGGAACTGGTGGCACCGGGCTGGGGACACGCATCTCAGGGCTAGTGCGGGGAGAAGGAACAGGGCATACTGGACCCTGGGAGCGCACATTAGGCCTAGTGCGTGGTGCCGGAACTGGTGGTACCGGGCTGGGGACACGCATCTCAGGGCTAGTGCGGGGAGCAGGAACAGGGCATACTGGACCCTGGGGACGCACATTAGGCCTAGTGCGTGGGGCCGGAACTGGTGGTACCGGACTGGGGACACGCATCTCAGGGCTAATGCGGGGAGCAGCAACAGGACGCACAGGACTCTGGGTATACACAGGAGACTTGGTGCGTAATTTAGGCACTGGTGGTAAAGGGCTTTTAGACACGCACCATAAGGCTAGTGCGTGGAGGAGGCACTGGTTGTACTGGGCTGGGGACCGTCACAGGAGAGTTAGTACATAGGGCTAATATAGGAGGTGCAGGACTAGGGAGGCGTACAGGAGGCCTGGTTCGTGGGACTGTCCTTTCCAGACGGTTAGCACGCACATCAGGACGAGCATGTAGAGCTGACTCAGGTAACCTCACATCCCGCACACGCTCTGTCGGGTGGATCTTGTGCCTCACGCACCAACACAGCAGCTCCCTCATTTCACTCTCTTCCAACCTCCCCAATAAATCCTTAACCGTCTCTGCATCATTCCCATTGCTCCCCTCCAATCTCAGCCCGACTGGCTCAGGTTCCCTCTTAGAGGAAGCACGGGAAGCACGGGAAGTTGACGCAGTTCTCCCATCTGGACTCGCCACATTCCCCATGAGCCCCTCCCCAAGAAATTTTTGGGTATTACTCACGGGTCTCCAGCCTTGCTTCCTTGCTGCCTCCTCATATCGCCTCCTCTCGGCTTTCGCTGCCTCCAGCTCTTCACGAGGGAGGCGATATTCTCCAGGTTGAGCCCAAGGTCCCTTTCCTTCCAATTCGTCCTCCCATCTCCAGAAATCCTGTGTAGGTAGGTCCTGTTGCCGCCTTCCATGCCGCTTGGTCCTATGGTGAGTAATTCTGTCACGATCGTGTGGGGGATTGACGGACCAAAATGCAGCAGTTGGAAAATAAGCCATCTTCTTTTATTAAACAACACGAAGATGAACACGACACAAAACTCTATACAAACTAACAAAACAACAAAACGACCGTGAAGCTACAAACGTTGTGCACATACATACAGGCTACAAACGTTCTACATAGACAATTACTCACAACCAATGAGAGCCTATGGCTACCCTAAATAAGGCTCCCAATCAGAGACAACCGAAATCAGCTGTCTCTAATTGGGAACTCATTCAGGTAACCATAGACTCTCCTAGATAACTAAACATACATAGACAACGCTAGACATCTACACTCAACACAAACCCATATACTACACCCCATAACCCCTTTACCATATAAACACCCAAAACCAACAAACATAAACATTCCCCATGTCACACCCTGACCTAACTAAAATAATAAAGAAAACAAAGAAAACTAAGGCCAGGGCGTGACATACAGAGTGCATCAAACATGATTTAGAGCTTGTTTATGGTAAAGTGTTTATTTCTGTATTTCAACATGATTTAGAGCTTGTTTATGGAAAAGTGTTTATTTCTGTATTTCAACATGATTTAGAGATTGTTTATGGAAAAGTGTTTATTTCTGTATTTCAAGATGATTTGGAGCTTGTTTTTGGAAAAGTGTTTATTTCTGTATTTCAACATGATTTAGAGCTTGTTTATGGAAAAGTGTTTATTTCTGTATTTCAACATGATTTAGAGCTTGTTTTTGGAAAAGTGTTTATTTCTGTATTTCAACATGATTTGGAGCTTGTTTTTGGAAAAGTGTTTATTTCTGAATTCCAATGTTGCAACTTGCTGAAAACTGTCCACAGTGTTCCTATCAGCTTGAATAAACAGTACTGGAAGAAAATTCGCTTACAGAGTGCATCAAACATGATTTAGAGCTTGTTTATGGAAAAGTGTTTATTTCTGTATTTCAACATGATTTAGAGCTTGTTTATAGAAAAGTGTTTATTTCTGTATTTCAACATGATTTAGAGCTTGTTTATGGAAAAGTGTTTATTTCTGTCAATGTTCAATGTTGCAACTTGCTGAAACTGTCCACAGTGTTCCTATCAGCTTGGTGTAGGATGAGTGTCTCCTCATGATTTTG
This sequence comes from Salvelinus fontinalis, assembly GCF_029448725.1. Classification (NCBI taxonomy): domain Eukaryota; kingdom Metazoa; phylum Chordata; class Actinopteri; order Salmoniformes; family Salmonidae; genus Salvelinus; species Salvelinus fontinalis. Next base: position 658,706 of record NW_026600258.1, read on the forward strand.
GCCCTGCAGCGTCAGCGAGTATCCTAGCCAACGGTTCCATTTTGGAATATCCGTACTGACACAGTTAGCTGTTAGTGAAGAGCAGGTGAGGGGTTGCTGATGTCGCTCTCCCTCGAGAAAGGTAGACCCAATTTAAAAAGCGTTTCCGCTTTGAGAAGCAGAGAAGTGGAGGAAGATTTTAAGCCAAACTATGTTTGTCTAACTGTTTGTTTAGTGGTCAAAACGATAGTTGTTTGGAAAGTAATGAATTGCCTTGCTGCTGACATGATTTACAGACACTTGAAAGAGAGGCAATAGGTTACGAAAACGGCTATAGTTACAGATTGGTAGCCCCGATTTGAAATCCGACTTCATCTATGAAGAGCAGAGAAGCAGGGGAAGATGTTATGTTGCGCTACTTTTTTCCTCAAAAACGTTCCGAAAGTGGTCAAAACGACCGTTGTTTGGGAAAGTTTGAAAAACACGTAGTAATGCAGTTTCAAAAACAGCTGTAACGTAAGTTCCGTATGGAATATTTTGATTCCGCACACAGCTATGAATAGCAGAGAAGTAGACAAATATCCCATACACTCTAACTTTTTGTCTAACTTTTTGCAGTATTGGTCAAAATGGACATTGTTTGCCAAAATGGTACAGAAAATGATGTTGGTGCTGTTACTTAAACTGCTGTAACTTTTGATGCGAATGTCATTTTTTTCTCCAACCTCCAGATTTGAGCAGCAGAGAAGTAGACGAAGCTAGAAAACTTGACATATTTTGTCTAAGTAGTTGCAAAGTACAGTAATTAGCTGATTTGTGTCAAAAGTTGCTTGATTTCACTTACAGAGAATGTCAGTTGGAAGTGATGATGTCACAATGGGGCACTTTAGTATCTTGAGAAATCAAATGAAAGTGGATGGAGGACAAAAAGAGAACAAGAAAGTGAATAACGGAAAAAGTTGAACAGATATCAAAAATTCTATACAAACAACCGATCGAGACCATTGCTGAATTTTTGAAATTGGAAAGGCATTGCTAGCTTAACGGTGTAGGAGGAGTGTCTCCTCATGATTTTGGCCCTGCAGCGTCAGCGAGTATCCTAGCCAACGGTTCCGTTTTGGAATATCCGTACTGACACAGTTAGCTGTTAGTGAAGAGCAGGTGAGGGGTTGCTGATGTCGCTCTCCCTCGAGAAAGGTAGACCCAATTTAAAAAGCGTTTCCGCTTTGAGAAGCAGAGAAGTGGAGGAAGATTTTAAGCCAAACTATGTTTGTCTAACTGTTTGTTTAGTGGTCAAAACGATAGTTGTTTGGAAAGTAATGAATTGCCTTGCTGCTGACATAATTTAAAAACACTTGAAAGAGAGGCAATGGGTTACGAAAACGGCTATAGTTACAGATTGGTAGCCCCGATTTGAAATCCGACTTCGTCTATGAAGAGCAGAGAAGCAGGGGAAGATGTTATGTTGCGCTACTTTTTTCCTCAAAAACGTTCCGAAAGTGGTCAAAACGACCGTTGTTTGGGAAAGTTTGAAAAACACGTAGTAATGCAGTTTCAAAAACAGCTGTAACGTAAGTTCCGTATGGAATATTTTGATTCCGCACACAGCTAAGAATAGCAGAGAAGTAGACAAATATCCCATACACTCTAACTTTTTGTCTAACCTTTTGCAGTATCAGTCAAAATGGACATTGTTTGCCAAAATGGTACAGAAAATGATGTTGGTGCTGTTACTTAAACTGCTGTAACTTTTGATGCGAATGTCATTTTTTTCTCCAAACTCCAGATTTGAGCAGCAGAGAAGTAGACGAAGCTAGAAAACTTGACATATTTTGTCTAAGTAGTTGCAAAGTACAGTAATTAGCTGATTTGTGTCAAAAGTTGCTTGATTTCACTTACAGAGAATGTCAGTTGGAAGTGATGATGTCACAATGGGGCACTTTAGTATCTTGAGAAATCAAATGAAAGTGGATGGAGGACAAAAAGAGGACAAGAAAGTGAATAACGGAAAAAGTTGAACAGATATCAAAAATTCTATACAAACAACCGATCGAGACCGTTGCTGAATTTTTGAAATTGGAAAGGCATTGCTAGCTTAACGGTGTAGGAGGAGTGTCTCCTCATGATTTTGGCCCTGCAGCGTCAACGAGTATCCTAGCCAACGGTTCCATTTTGGAATATCCGTACTGACACAGTTAGCTGTTAGTGAAGAGCAGGTGAGGGGTTGCTGATGTCGCTCTCCCTCGAGAAAGGTAGACCCAATTTAAAAAGCGTTTCCGCTTTGAGAAGCAGAGAAGTGGAGGAAGATTTTAAGCCAAACTATGTTTGTCTAACTGTTTGTTTAGTGGTCAAAACGATAGTTGTTTGGAAAGTAATGAATTGCCTTGCTGCTGACATAATTTAAAAACACTTGAAAGAGAGGCAATGGGTTACGAAAACGGCTATAGTTACAGATTGGTAGCCCCGATTTGAAATCCGACTTCATCTATGAAGAGCAGAGAAGCAGGGGAAGATGTTATGTTGCGCTACTTTTTTCCTCAAAAACGTTCCGAAAGTGGTCAAAACGACCGTTGTTTGGGAAAGTTTGAAAAACACGTAGTAATGCAGTTTCAAAAACAGCTGTAACGTAAGTTCCGTATGGAATATTTTGATTCCGCACACAGCTATGAATAGCAGAGAAGTAGACAAATATCCCATACACTCTAACTTTTTGTCTAACCTTTTGCAGTATTGGTCAAAATGGACATTGTTTGCCAAAATGGTACAGAAAATGATGTTGGTGCTGTTACTTAAACTGCTGTAACTTTTGATGCGAATGTCATTTTTTTCTCCAAACTCCAGATTTGAGCAGCAGAGAAGTAGACGAAGCTAGAAAACTTGACATATTTTGTCTAAGTAGTTGCAAAGTACAGTAATTAGCTGATTTGTGTCAAAAGTTGCTTGATTTCACTTACAGAGAATGTCAGTTGGAAGTGATGATGTCACAATGGGGCACTTTAGTATCTTGAGAAATCAAATGAAAGTGGATGGAGGACAAAAAGAGGACAAGAAAGTGAATAACGGAAAAAGTTGAACAGATATCAAAAATTCTATACAAACAACCGATCGAGACCGTTGCTGAATTTTTGAAATTGGAAAGGCATTGCTAGCTTAACGGTGTAGGAGGAGTGTCTCCTCATGATTTTGGCCCTGCAGCGTCAGCGAGTATCCTAGCCAACGGTTCCATTTTGGAATATCCGTACTGACACAGTTAGCTGTTAGTGAAGAGCAGGTGAGGGGTTGCTGATGTCGCTCTCCCTCGAGAAAGGTAGACCCAATTTAAAAAGCGTTTCCGCTTTGAGAAGCAGAGAAGTGGAGGAAGATTTTAAGCCAAACTATGTTTGTCTAACTGTTTGTTTAGTGGTCAAAACGATAGTTGTTTGGAAAGTAATGAATTGCCTTGCTGCTGACATAATTTAAAAACACTTGAAAGAGAGGCAATGGGTTACGAAAACGGCTATAGTTACAGATTGGTAGCCCCGATTTGAAATCCGACTTCATCTATGAAGAGCAGAGAAGCAGGGGAAGATGTTATGTTGCGCTACTTTTTTCCTCAAAAACGTTCCGAAAGTGGTCAAAACGACCGTTGTTTGGGAAAGTTTGAAAAACACGTAGTAATGCAGTTTCAAAAACAGCTGTAACGTAAGTTCCGTATGGAATATTTTGATTCCGCACACAGCTATGAATAGCAGAGAAGTAGACAAATATCCCATACACTCTAACTTTTTGTCTAACCTTTTGCAGTATTGGTCAAAATGGACATTGTTTGCCAAAATGGTACAGAAAATGATGTTGGTGCTGTTACTTAAACTGCTGTAACTTTTGATGCGAATGTCATTTTTTTCTCCAAACTCCAGATTTGAGCAGCAGAGAAGTAGACGAAGCTAGAAAACTTGACATATTTTGTCTAAGTAGTTGCAAAGTACAGTAATTAGCTGATTTGTGTCAAAAGTTGCTTGATTTCACTTACAGAGAATGTCAGTTGGAAGTGATGATGTCACAATGGGGCACTTTAGTATCTTGAGAAATCAAATGAAAGTGGATGGAGGACAAAAAGAGGACAAGAAAGTGAATAACGGAAAAAGTTGAACAGATATCAAAAATTCTATACAAACAACCGATCGAGACCGTTGCTGAATTTTTGAAATTGGAAAGGCATTGCTAGCTTAACGGTGTAGGAGGAGTGTCTCCTCATGATTTTGGCCCTGCAGCGTCAGCGAGTATCCTAGCCAACGGTTCCATTTTGGAATATCCGTACTGACACAGTTAGCTGTTAGTGAAGAGCAGGTGAGGGGTTGCTGATGTCGCTCTCCCTCGAGAAAGGTAGACCCAATTTAAAAAGCGTTTCCGCTTTGAGAAGCAGAGAAGTGGAGGAAGATTTTAAGCCAAACTATGTTTGTCTAACTGTTTGTTTAGTGGTCAAAACGATAGTTGTTTGGAAAGTAATGAATTGCCTTGCTGCTGACATAATTTAAAAACACTTGAAAGAGAGGCAATGGGTTACGAAAACGGCTATAGTTACAGATTGGTAGCCCCGATTTGAAATCCGACTTCATCTATGAAGAGCAGAGAAGCAGGGGAAGATGTTATGTTGCGCTACTTTTTTCCTCAAAAACGTTCCGAAAGTGGTCAAAACGACCGTTGTTTGGGAAAGTTTGAAAAACACGTAGTAATGCAGTTTCAAAAACAGCTGTAACGTAAGTTCCGTATGGAATATTTTGATTCCGCACACAGCTATGAATAGCAGAGAAGTAGACAAATATCCCATACACTCTAACTTTTTGTCTAACTTTTTGCAGTATTGGTCAAAATGGACATTGTTTAGCAAAATGGTACAGAAAATGATGTTGGTGCTGTTACTTAAACTGCTGTAACTTTTGATGCGAATGTCATTTTTTTCTCCAAACTCCAGATTTGAGCAGCAGAGAAGTAGACGAAGCTAGAAAACTTGACATATTTTGTCTAAGTAGTTGCAACGTACAGTAATTAGCTGATTTGTGTCAAAAGTTGCTTGATTTCACTTACAGAGAATGTCAGTTGGAAGTGATGATGTCACAATGGGGCACTTTAGTATCTTGAGAAATCAAATGAAAGTGGATGGAGGACAAAAAGAGGACAAGAAAGTGAATAACGGAAAAAGTTTAACAGATATCAAAAATTCTATACAAACAACCGATCGAGACCGTTGCTGAATTTTTGAAATTGGAAAGGCATTGCTAGCTTAACGGTGTAGGAGGAGTGTCTCCTCATGATTTTGGCCCTGCAGCGTCAGCGAGTATCCTAGCCAACGGTTCCATTTTGGAATATCCGTACTGACACAGTTAGCTGTTAGTGAAGAGCAGGTGAGGGGTTGCTGATGTCGCTCTCCCTCGAGAAAGGTAGACCCAATTTAAAAAGCGTTTCCGCTTTGAGAAGCAGAGAAGTGGAGGAAGATTTTAAGCCAAACTATGTTTGTCTAACTGTTTGTTTAGTGGTCAAAACGATAGTTGTTTGGAAAGTAATGAATTGCCTTGCTGCTGACATAATTTAAAAACACTTGAAAGAGAGGCAATGGGTTACGAAAACGGCTATAGTTACAGATTGGTATCCCCGATTTGAAATCCGACTTCGTCTATGAAGAGCAGAGAAGCAGGGGAAGATGTTATGTTGCGCTACTTTTTTCCTCAAAAACGTTCCGAAAGTGGTCAAAACGACCGTTGTTTGGGAAAGTTTGAAAAACAAGTAGTAATGCAGTTTCAAAAACAGCTGTAACGTAAGTTCCGTATGGAATATTTTGATTCCGCACACAGCTATGAATAGCAGAGAGGTAGACAAATATCCCATACACTCTAACTTTTTGTCTAACTTTTTGCAGTATTGGTCAAAATGGACATTGTTTGCCAAAATGGTACAGAAAATGATGTTGGTGCTGTTACTTAAACTGCTGTAACTTTTGATGCGAATGTCATTTTTTTCTCCAAACTCCAGATTTGAGCAGCAGAGAAGTAGACGAAGCTAGAAAACTTGACATATTTTGTCTAAGTAGTTGCAAAGTACAGTAATTAGCTGATTTGTGTCAAAAGTTGCTTGATTTCACTTACAGAGAATGTCAGTTGGAAGTGATGATGTCACAATGGGGCACTTTAGTATCTTGAGAAATCAAATGAAAGTGGATGGAGGACAAAAAGAGGACAAGAAAGTGAATAACGGAAAAAGTTGAACAGATATCAAAAATTCTATACAAACAACCGATCGAGACATTGCTGAATTTTTGAAATTGGAAAGGCATTGCTAGCTTAACGGTGTAGGAGGAGTGTCTCCTCATGATTTTGGCCCTGCAGCGTCAGCGAGTATCCTTGCCAACGGTTCCATTTTGGAATATCCGTACTGACACAGTTAGCTGTTAGTGAAGAGCAGGTGAGGGGTTGCTGATGTCGCTCTCCCTCGAGAAAGGTAGACCCAATTTAAAAAGCGTTTCCGCTTTGAGAAGCAGAGAAGTGGAGGAAGATTTTAAGCCAAACTATGTTTGTCTAACTGTTTGTTTAGTGGTCAAAACGATAGTTGTTTGGAAAGTAATGAATTGCCTTGCTGCTGACATAATTTAAAAACACTTGAAAGAGAGGCAATGGGTTACGAAAACGGCTATAGTTACAGATTGGTAGCCCCGATTTGAAATCCGACTTCGTCTATGAAGAGCAGAGAAGCAGGGGAAGATGTTATGTTGCGCTACTTTTTTCCTCAAAAACGTTCCGAAAGTGGTCAAAACGACCGTTGTTTGGGAAAGTTTGAAAAACACGTAGTAATGCAGTTTCAAAAACAGCTGTAACGTAAGTTCCGTATGGAATATTTTGATTCCGCACACAGCTATGAATAGCAGAGAAGTAGACAAATATCCCATACACTCTAACTTTTTGTCTAACTTTTTGCAGTATTGGTCAAAATGGACATTGTTTGCCAAAATGGTACAGAAAATGATGTTGGTGCTGTTACTTAAACTGCTGTAACTTTTGATGCGAATGTCATTTTTTTCTCCAAACTCCAGATTTGAGCAGCAGAGAAGTAGACGAAGCTAGAAAACTTGACATATTTTGTCTAAGTAGTTGCAAAGTACAGTAATTAGCTGATTTGTGTCAAAAGTTGCTTGATTTCACTTACAGAGAATGTCAGTTGGAAGTGATGATGTCACAATGGGGCACTTTAGTATCTTGAGAAATCAAATGAAAGTGGATGGAGGACAAAAAGAGGACAAGAAAGTGAATAACGGAAAAAGTTTAACAGATATCAAAAATTCTATACAAACAACCGATCGAGACCGTTGCTGAATTTTTGAAATTGGAAAGGCATTGCTAGCTTAACGGTGTAGGAGGAGTGTCTCCTCATGATTTTGGCCCTGCAGCGTCAGCGAGTATCCTAGCCAACGGTTCCATTTTGGAATATCCGTACTGACACAGTTAGCTGTTAGTGAAGAGCAGGTGAGGGGTTGCTGATGTCGCTCTCCCTCGAGAAAGGTAGACCCAATTTAAAAAGCGTTTCCGCTTTGAGAAGCAGAGAAGTGGAGGAAGATTTTAAGCCAAACTATGTTTGTCTAACTGTTTGTTTAGTGGTCAAAACGATAGTTGTTTGGAAAGTAATGAATTGCCTTGCTGCTGACATAATTTAAAAACACTTGAAAGAGAGGCAATGGGTTACGAAAACGGCTATAGTTACAGATTGGTAGCCCCGATTTGAAATCCGACTTCGTCTATGAAGAGCAGAGAAGCAGGGGAAGATGTTATGTTGCGCTACTTTTTTCCTCAAAAACGTTCCGAAAGTGGTCAAAACGACCGTTGTTTGGGAAAGTTTGAAAAACACGTAGTAATGCAGTTTCAAAAACAGCTGTAACGTAAGTTCCGTATGGAATATTTTGATTCCGCACACAGCTATGAATAGCAGAGAAGTAGACAAATATCCCATACACTCTAACTTTTTGTCTAACTTTTTGCAGTATTGGTCAAAATGGACATTGTTTGCCAAAATGGTACAGAAAATGATGTTGGTGCTGTTACTTAAACTGCTTTAACTTTTGATGCGAATGTCATTTTTTTCTCCAAACTCCAGATTTGAGCAGCAGATAAGTAGACGAAGCTAGAAAACTTGACATATTTTGTCTAAGTAGTTGCAAAGTACAGTAATTAGCTGATTTGTGTCAAAAGTTGATTGATTTCACTTACAGAGGATGTCAGTTGGAAGTGATGATGTCACAATGGGGCACTTTAGTATCTTGAGAAATCAAATGAAAGTGGATGGAGGACAAAAAGAGGACAAGAAAGTGAATAACGGAAAAAGTTTAACAGATATCAAAAATTCTATACAAACAACCGATCGAGACCGTTGCTGAATTTTTGAAATTGGAAAGGCATTGCTAGCTTAACGGTGTAGGAGGAGTGTCTCCTCATGATTTTGGCCCTGCAGCGTCAGCGAGTATCCTAGCCAACGGTTCCGTTTTGGAATATCCGTACTGACACAGTTAGCTGTTAGTGAAGAGCAGGTGAGGGGTTGCTGATGTCGCTCTCCCTCGAGAAAGGTAGACCCAATTTAAAAAGCGTTTCCGCTTTGAGAAGCAGAGAAGTGGAGGAAGATTTTAAGCCAAACTATGTTTGTCTAACTGTTTGTTTAGTGGTCAAAACGATAGTTGTTTGGAAAGTAATGAATTGCCTTGCTGCTGACATAATTTAAAAACACTTGAAAGAGAGGCAATGGGTTACGAAAACGGCTATAGTTACAGATTGGTAGCCCCGATTTGAAATCCGACTGCGTCTATGAAGAGCAGAGAAGCAGGGGAAGATGTTATGTTGCGCTACTTTTTTCCTCAAAAACGTTCCGAAAGTGGTCAAAACGACCGTTGTTTGGGAAAGTTTGAAAAACACGTAGTAATGCAGTTTCAAAAACAGCTGTAACGTAAGTTCCGTATGGAATATTTTGATTCCGCACACAGCTATGAATAGCAGAGAAGTAGACAAATATCCCATAGACTCTAACTTTTGTCTAACTTTTTGCAGTATTGGTCAAAATGGACATTGTTTGCCAAAATGGTACAGAAAATGATGTTGGTGCTGTTACTTAAACTGCTGTAACTTTTGATGCGAATGTCATTTTTTTCTCCAAACTCCAGATTTGAGCAGCAGATAAGTAGACGAAGCTAGAAAACTTGACATATTTTGTCTAAGTAGTTGCAAAGTACAGTAATTAGCTGATTTGTGTCAAAAGTTGATTGATTTCACTTACAGAGGATGTCAGTTGGAAGTGATGATGTCACAATGGGGCACTTTAGTATCTTGAGAAATCAAATGAAAGTGGATGGAGGACAAAAAGAGGACAAGAAAGTGAATAACGGAAAAAGTTGAACAGATATCAAAAATTCTATACAAACAACCGATCGAGACATTGCTGAATTTTTGAAATTGGAAAGGCATTGCTAGCTTAACGGTGTAGGAGGAGTGTCTCCTCATGATTTTGGCCCTGCAGCGTCAGCGAGTATCCTTGCCAACGGTTCCATTTTGGAATATCCGTACTGACACAGTTAGCTGTTAGTGAAGAGCAGGTGAGGGGTTGCTGATGTCGCTCTCCCTCGAGAAAGGTAGACCCAATTTAAAAAGCGTTTCCGCTTTGAGAAGCAGAGAAGTGGAGGAAGATTTTAAGCCAAACTATGTTTGTCTAACTGTTTGTTTAGTGGTCAAAACGATAGTTGTTTGGAAAGTAATGAATTGCCTTGCTGCTGACATAATTTAAAAACACTTGAAAGAGAGGCAATGGGTTACGAAAACGGCTATAGTTACAGATTGGTAGCCCCGATTTGAAATCCGACTTCGTCTATGAAGAGCAGAGAAGCAGGGGAAGATGTTATGTTGCGCTACTTTTTTCCTCAAAAACGTTCCGAAAGTGGTCAAAACGACCGTTGTTTGGGAAAGTTTGAAAAACACGTAGTAATGCAGTTTCAAAAACAGCTGTAACGTAAGTTCCGTATGGAATATTTTGATTCCGCACACAGCTATGAATAGCAGAGAAGTAGACAAATATCCCATAGACTCTAACTTTTTGTCTAACTTTTTGCAGTATTGGTCAAAATGGACATTGTTTGCCAAAATGGTACAGAAAATGATGTTGGTGCTGTTACTTAAACTGCTTTAACTTTTGATGCGAATGTCATTTTTTTCTCCAAACTCCAGATTTGAGCAGCAGATAAGTAGACGAAGCTAGAAAACTTGACATATTTTGTCTAAGTAGTTGCAAAGTACAGTAATTAGCTGATTTGTGTCAAAAGTTGATTGATTTCACTTACAGAGGATGTCAGTTGGAAGTGATGATGTCACAATGGGGCACTTTAGTATCTTGAGAAATCAAATGAAAGTGGATGGAGGACAAAAAGAGGACAAGAAAGTGAATAACGGAAAAAGTTGAACAGATATCAAAAATTCTATACAAACAACCGATCGAGACCGTTGCTGAATTTTTGAAATTGGAAAGGCATTGCTAGCTTAACGGTGTAGGAGGAGTGTCTCCTCATGATTTTGGCCCTGCAGCGTCAGCGAGTATCCTAGCCAACGGTTCCGTTTTGGAATATCCGTACTGACACAGTTAGCTGTTAGTGAAGAGCAGGTGAGGGGTTGCTGATGTCGCTCTCCCTCGAGAAAGGTAGACCCAATTTAAAAAGCGTTTCCGCTTTGAGAAGCAGAGAAGTGGAGGAAGATTTTAAGCCAAACTATGTTTGTCTAACTGTTTGTTTAGTGGTCAAAACGATAGTTGTTTGGAAAGTAATGAATTGCCTTGCTGCTGACATAATTTAAAAACACTTGAAAGAGAGGCAATGGGTTACGAAAACGGCTATAGTTACAGATTGGTAGCCCCGATTTGAAATCCGACTTCGTCTATGAAGAGCAGAGAAGCAGGGGAAGATGTTATGTTGCGCTACTTTTTTCCTCAAAAACGTTCCGAAAGTGGTCAAAACGACCGTTGTTTGGGAAAGTTTGAAAAACACGTAGTAATGCAGTTTCAAAAACAGCTGTAACGTAAGTTCCGTATGGAATATTTTGATTCCGCACACAGCTATGAATAGCAGAGAAGTAGACAAATATCCCATAGACTCTAACTTTTGTCTAACTTTTTGCAGTATTGGTCAAAATGGACATTGTTTGCCAAAATGGTACAGAAAATGATGTTGGTGCTGTTACTTAAACTGCTGTAACTTTTGATGCGAATGTCATTTTTTTCTCCAAACTCCAGATTTGAGCAGCAGATAAGTAGACGAAGCTAGAAAACTTGACATATTTTGTCTAAGTAGTTGCAAAGTACAGTAATTAGCTGATTTGTGTCAAAAGTTGATTGATTTCACTTACAGAGGATGTCAGTTGGAAGTGATGATGTCACAATGGGGCACTTTAGTATCTTGAGAAATCAAATGAAAGTGGATGGAGGACAAAAAGAGGACAAGAAAGTGAATAACGGAAAAAGTTGAACAGATATCAAAAATTCTATACAAACAACCGATCGAGACATTGCTGAATTTTTGAAATTGGAAAGGCATTGCTAGCTTAACCTGTCTAGGATCAGCGTGGCGCTAGCGGCACACCCCCCCCCCCCCCCACTGAAAAACCAGTGCCGCGAAATTCAAAAAAAATATATTTTTAAAATATTTAACTTTCACACATTAAAGTCCAATACAGCTAATGAAAGACACAGATCTTGTGAATCCAGTCAACATTTCCGATTTTTAAAATGTTTTACAGGGAAGACACAATATGTAAAGATGTACATCTATTACCTAAAAACACATTAGCATAATCCACCATCTTTTATTTGTCCACCAACACCAGTAGCCATCACCAATTCGGCTAAACTAAGATATTTATAGCCCCTAACCAACAAAAAAACTCATTAGATGACAGTCTGATAACATATTTATGGTATGGGATAGGTTTTGTTAGAAAAAAGTGCATATTTCAGGTAGACTTCATAGTTTACAATTGCACCCACCATCACAAATGGACTAGAATAATTACAATGAGCAACGTGTTTACCTAACTACTAATCATCAAACATTTCGTAAAAATACACAGCATACACGAATCGAAAGACACAGATCCTGTGAATACAGACAATATTTCAGATTTTCTAAGTGTCTTACAGCGAAAACACAATAAATCGTTATATTAGCTTAGCACATAGCAATTAGCAGCCCAGCATTGATTCTAGCCAAAGTGAGCGATAAAAGTCAACATCGCCAAAAGATATTAATTTTTTCACTAACCTTCTCAGAATTCTTCCGATGACACTCCTGTAACATCACATTACAACATGCATATACAGTTTGATCGAAAATGTTTATATTTAGCCACCAAAATCATGGTTAGACAATGTGAAATGTAACTCAGCTGGTCAGAATTTGTCCTTGCGCCACTTAGACAGTGATCTACTCTTATACATAAATACTCATAAACGTGACTAAAAAATATAGGGTGGACAGGGATTGATAGACAATTTAATTCTTAATACAATTGCGTTATTACATTTTTAAATTTATCCTTACTTTTCAATACAGTTTGCGCCAAGCGAAGCTACGTCAAAAAACATGGCGTCCTAAGCCACTAAAATGTTTCGACAGAAACACGATTTATCATAATAAAAATGTCCTACCTTGAGCTGTTCTTCCATCAGTATCTTGGGCAAAGGATCCTTTCTTGGGAGAAATCGTCTTTTGGTGGAAAGCTGTCCTCTTGCCATGTGGAAATGTCAACTGCGTTCGGGATGAACTGAAAAGCGTGCCCAACTTTTCACATCGTTGCAAAAATAAATGTCCCAAAATCGCACTAAACGGATATAAATTGCTATAAAACGCTTTAAATTAACTACTTTATGATGTTTGTAACTCCTATAACGAGTGAAAAGATGACCGGAGAAATATAACAGGCTAAACTAACGCTTGGAACAGGAGAGGGTCGGTGTCTTCCACGCGCGTTACGCAGCAAGAAAAGACTTGCTAGCTAAAGGTTTTTTTCATTTGTAGGGCCTGTGAACGAGCAATCGACCCCGTTGGAATCGTCATCACGTAAAGGCATCCAGGGGAAGACGTAAGAAGTGTCCGTATAGTCATAGCAACGACAGTGCCCTTTTAACTGACTTCAGAAAAGTGGCCAACATTTCTCAAATCTGACTCCATGTCAGGGAAATTGCTGTAGAATGGGCTCTGTTCCACTTAGAGACAAAATTTCAACTCCTATAGAAACTATAGACTGTTTTCTATCCAATAATAATAATAATATGCATATTGTACGATCAAGGATTTTGTGGGAAGCCGTTTAAAAAATTAGCCACATTAGCATAAATAGTCTAAACAGCGCCCCCATCCCCAACAGGTTAACGGTGTAGGAGTGTCTCCTCATGATTTTGGCCCTGCAGCGTCAGCGAGTATCCTAGCCAACGGTTCCGTTTTGGAATATCCGTACTGACACAGTTAGCTGTTAGTGAAGAGCAGGTGAGGGGTTGCTGATGTCGCTCTCCCTCGAGAAAGGTAGACCCAATTTAAAAAGCGTTTCCGCTTTGAGAAGCAGAGAAGTGGAGGAAGATTTTAAGCCAAACTATGTTTGTCTAACTGTTTGTTTAGTGGTCAAAACGATAGTTGTTTGGAAAGTAATGAATTGCCTTGCTGCTGACATAATTTAAAAACACTTGAAAGAGAGGCAATGGGTTACGAAAACGGCTATAGTTACAGATTGGTAGCCCCGATTTGAAATCCGACTTCGTCTATGAAGAGCAGAGAAGCAGGGGAAGATGTTATGTTGCGCTACTTTTTTCCTCAAAAACGTTCCGAAAGTGGTCAAAACGACCGTTGTTTGGGAAAGTTTGAAAAACACGTAGTAATGCAGTTTCAAAAACAGCTGTAACGTAAGTTCCGTATGGAATATTTTGATTCCGCACACAGCTATGAATAGCAGAGAAGTAGACAAATATCCCAAAGACTCTAACTTTTTGTCTAACTTTTTGCAGTATTGGTCAAAATGGACATTGTTTGCCAAAATGGTACAGAAAATGATGTTGGTGCTGTTACTTAAACTGCTGTAACTTTTGATGCGAATGTCATTTTTTTCTCCAAACTCCAGATTTGATTAGCAGAGAAGTAGACGAAGCTAGAAAACTTGACATATTTTGTCTAAGTAGTTGCAAAGTACAGTAATTAGCTGATTTGTGTCAAAAGTTGATTGATTTCACTTACAGAGAATGTCAGTTGGAAGTGATGATGTCACAATGGGGCACTTTAGTATCTTGAGAAATCAAATGAAAGTGGATGGAGGACAAAAAGAGGACAAGAAAGTGAATAACGGAAAAAGTTGAACAGATATCAAAAATTCTATACAAACAACCGATCGAGACCATTGCTGAATTTTTGAAATTGGAAAGGCATTGCTAGCTTAACGGTGTAGGAGGAGTGTCTCCTCATGATTTTGGCCCTGCAGCGTCAGCGAGAATCCTAGCCAACGGTTCCGTTTTTTGGAATATCCGTACTGACACAGTTAGCTGTTAGTGAAGAGCAGGTGAGGGGTTGCTGATGTCGCTCTCCCTCGAGAAAGGTAGACCCAATTTAAAAAGCGTTTCCGCTTTGAGAAGCAGAGAAGTGGAGGAAGATTTTAAGCCAAACTATGTTTGTCTAACTGTTTGTTTAGTGGTCAAAACGATAGTTGTTTGGAAAGTAATGAATTGCCTTGCTGCTGACATAATTTAAAAACACTTGAAAGAGAGGCAATGGGTTACGAAAACGGCTATAGTTACAGATTGGTAGCCCCGATTAGAAATCCGACTTCGTCTATGAAGAGCAGAGAAGCAGGGGAAGATGTTATGTTGCGCTACTTTTTTCCTCAAAAACGTTCCGAAAGTGGTCAAAACGACCGTTGTTTGGGAAAGTTTGAAAAACACGTAGTAATGCAGTTTCAAAAACAGCTGTAACGTAAGTTCCGTATGGAATATTTTGATTCCGCACACAGCTATGAATAGCAGAGAAGTAGACAAATATCCCATACACTCTAACTTTTTGTCTAACTTTTTGCAGTATTGGTCAAAATGGACATTGTTTGCCAAACTGGTACAGAAAATGATGTTGGTGCTGTTACTTAAACTGCTGTAACTTTTGATGCGAATGTCATTTTTTTCTCCAAACTCCAGATTTGAGCAGCAGAGAAGTAGACGAAGCTAGAAAACTTGACATATTTTGTCTAAGTAGTTGCAAAGTACAGTAATTAGCTGATTTGTGTCAAAAGTTGATTGATTTCACTTACAGAGAATGTCAGTTGGAAGTGATGATGTCACAATGGGGCACTTTAGTATCTTGAGAAATCAAATGAAAGTGGATGGAGGACAAAAAGAGGACAAGAAAGTGAATAACGGAAAAAGTTGAACAGATATCAAAAATTTTATACAAACAACCGATCGAGACCATTGCTGAATTTTTGAAATTGGAAAGGCATTGCTAGCTTAACCTGTTGAGGATGGGGGCGCTGTTGAGACTATTTATGCTAATTGGGTAATTTTTGAAACGGCTTCCCACAAAATCCTTGATCGTACAATATGCATATTATTATTATTATTGGATAGAAAACAGTCTATAGTTTCTATAGGAGTTGAAATTTTGTCTCTAAGTGGAACAGAGCCCATTCTACAGCAATTTCCCTGACATGGATTCAGATTTCAGAAATGTTGGCCACTGTTCTGAAGTCAGTTAAAAGGGCACTGTTATTGCTATGACTGTACGGACACTTCTTACGTCTTCCCCTGGATGCCTTTACGTGATGACGATTCCAATGGGGTCGATTGCGCGTTCACAGGCCCTATAAATCAAAAAACCCTGTAGCTAGCAAGTCTTTTCTTGGTGCGTCACGCGCGTGGAGGACACCGACCCTCTCCTGTTCCAAGCGTTAGTTTAGCCTGTTATATTTCTCCGGTCATCTTTTCACTCGTTATAGGAGTTAAAAACATCATAAGGTAGTTAATTTAAAGCGTTTTATAGCAATTTATATCCGTTTAGTGCGATTTTGGGACATTTATTTTTGAAACGATGTGAATAGCTGGGCACGCTTTTCAGTTCATCCCGAACGCAGTTGGCATTTCCACATGGCAAGAGGACAGCTTTCCACCAAAAGACGATTGCTCTCAAGAAAGGATCCTTTGCCCAAGATACTGATGGAAGAACAGCTCAAGGTAGGACATTTTTATTATGATAAATCGTGTTTCTGTCGAAACATTTTAGTGGCTTAGGACGCCATGCTTTTTGACGTAGCTTCGCTTGGCGCAAACTGTATTGAAAAGTAAGGATAAATAAAAAAATGTAATTCCGCAATTGTATTAAGAATTAAATTGTCTATCAATCCCTGTCCACCCTATATTTTTTAGTCACGTTTATGAGTATTTATGTATAAGAGTAGATCACTGTCTAAGTGGCGCAAGGACATTTTCTGACCAGCTTGTCTACATTTCACATTGTCTAACCATGATTTTGGTGGCTAAATATAAACATTTTCGATCAAACTCTATATGGATTGTGTAATATGATGTTACAGGAGTGTCATCGGAAGAATTCTGAGAAGGTTAGTGAAAAAATTAATATCTTTTGGCGATGTTGACTTTTATCGCTCACTTTGGCTAGAATCAATGCTGGGCTGCTATGTGCTAAGCTAATATAACGATTTATTGTGTTTTCGCTGTAAGACACTTAGAAAATCTGAAATATTGTCTGTATTCACAGGATCTGTGTCTTTCGATTCGTGTATGCTGTGTATTTTTACGAAATGTTTGATGATTAGTAAGTAGGTAAACACGTTGCTCTAAGTAGTTTTTCTATTCCATTTGTGACGGTGGGTGCAATTGTAACCTATGCCATCTACCTGAAATATGCACTTTTTTCTAACAAAACCTATCCCATACCATAAATATGTTATCAGACTGTCATCTAATGAGTTTTTTTGTTGGTTAGGGGCTATAAATATCTTAGTTTAGCCGAATTGGTGATGGCTACTGGTGTTGGTGGACAAATAAAAGATGGTGGATTATGCTAATGTGTTTTTAGGTAATAGATGTACATCTTTACATATTGTGTCTTCCCTGTAAAACATTTTAAAAATCGGACATGTTGACTGGATTCACAAGATCTGTGTCTTTCATTAGCTGTATTGGACTTTAATGTGTGAAAGTTAAATATTTTAAAAAAATATTTTTTTTGAATTTCGCGGCACTGGTTTTTCAGTGGGGGGGGGGGTGTGCCGCTAGCGCCACGCTGATCCTAGACAGGTTTTAACGGTGTAGGAGGAGTGTCTCCTCATGATTTTGGCCCTGCAGCGTCAGCGAGAATCCTAGCCAACGGTTCCGTTTTTTGGAATATCCGTACTGACACAGTTAGCTGTTAGTGAAGAGCAGGTGAGGGGTTGCTGATGTCGCTCTCCCTCGAGAAAGGTAGACCCAATTTAAAAAGCGTTTCCGCTTTGAGAAGCAGAGAAGTGGAGGAAGATTTTAAGCCAAACTATGTTTGTCTAACTGTTTGTTTAGTGGTCAAAACGATAGTTGTTTGGAAAGTAATGAATTGCCTTGCTGCTGACATAATTTAAAAACACTTGAAAGAGAGGCAATGGGTTACGAAAACGGCTATAGTTACAGATTGGTAGCCCCGATTTGAAATCCGACTTCGTCTATGAAGAGCAGAGAAGCAGGGGAAGATGTTATGTTGCGCTACTTTTTTCCTCAAAAACGTTCCGAAAGTGGTCAAAACGACCGTTGTTTGGGAAAGTTTGAAAAACACGTAGTAATGCAGTTTCAAAAACAGCTGTAACGTAAGTTCCGTATGGAATATTTTGATTCCGCACACAGCTATGAATAGCAGAGAAGTAGACAAATATCCCATAGACTCTAACTTTTTGTCTAACTTTTTGCAGTATTGGTCAAAATGGACATTGTTTGCCAAAATGGTACAGAAAATGATGTTGGTGCTGTTACTTAAACTGCTGTAACTTTTGATGCGAATGTCATTTTTTCTCCAAACTCCAGATTTGAGCAGCAGAGAAGTAGACGAAGCTAGAAAACTTGACATATTTTGTCTAAGTAGTTGCAAAGTACAGTAATTAGCTGATTTGTGTCAAAAGTGGATTGATTTCACTTACAGAGAATGTCAGTTGGAAGTGATGATGTCACAATGGGGCACTTTAGTATCTTGAGAAATCAAATGAAAGTGGATGGAGGACAAAAAGAGGACAAGAAAGTGAATAACGGAAAAAGTTGAACAGATATCAAAAATTCTATACAAACAACGATCGAGACCATTGCTGAATTTTTGAAATTGGAAAGGCATTGCTAGCTTAACGGTGTAGGAGGAGTGTCTCCTCATGATTTTGGCCCTGCAGCGTCAGCGAGTATCCTAGCCAACGGTTCCGTTTTGGAATATCCGTACTGACACAGTTAGCTGTTAGTGAAGAGCAGGTGAGGGGTTGCTGATGTCGCTCTCCCTCGAGAAAGGTAGACCCAATTTAAAAAGCGTTTCCGCTTTGAGAAGCAGAGAAGTGGAGGAAGATTTTAAGCCAAACTATGTTTGTCTAACTGTTTGTTTAGTGGTCAAAACGATAGTTGTTTGGAAAGTAATGAATTGCCTTGCTGCTGACATAATTTAAAAACACTTGAAAGAGAGGCAATGGGTTACGAAAACGGCTATAGTTACAGATTGGTAGCCCCGATTTGAAATCCGACTTCGTCTATGAAGAGCAGAGAAGCAGGGGAAGATGTTATGTTGCGCTACTTTTTTCCTCAAAAACGTTCCGAAAGTGGTCAAAACGACCGTTGTTTGGGAAAGTTTGAAAAACACGTAGTAATGCAGTTTCAAAAACAGCTGTAACGTAAGTTCCGTATGGAATATTTTGATTCCGCACACAGCTATGAATAGCAGAGAAGTAGACAAATATCCCATAGACTCTAACTTTTTGTCTAACTTTTTGCAGTATTGGTCAAAATGGACATTGTTTGCCAAAATGGTACAGAAAATGATGTTGGTGCTGTTACTTAAACTGCTGTAACTTTTGATGCGAATGTCATTTTTTTCTCCAAACTCCAGATTTGAGCAGCAGAGAAGTAGACGAAGCTAGAAAACCTGACATATTTTGTCTAAGTAGTTGCAAAGTACAGTAATTAGCTGATTTGTGTCAAAAGTTGATTGATTTCACTTACAGAGAATGTCAGTTGGAAGTGATGATGTCACAATGGGGCACTTTAGTATCTTGAGAAATCAAATGAAAGTGGATGGAGGACAAAAAGAGGACAAGAAAGTGAATAACGGAAAAAGTTGAACAGATATCAAAAATTCTATACAAACAACCGATCGAGACCATTGCTGAATTTTTGAATTTGGAAAGGCATTGCTAGCTTAACGGTGTAGGAGGAGTGTCTCCTCATGATTTTGGCCCTGCAGCGTCAGCGAGTATCCTAGCCAACGGTTCCGTTTTGGAATATCCGTACTGACACAGTTAGCTGTTAGTGAAGAGCAGGTGAGGGGTTGCTGATGTCGCTCTCCCTCGAGAAAGGTAGACCCAATTTAAAAAGCGTTTCCGCTTTGAGAAGCAGAGAAGTGGAGGAAGATTTTAACCTCTACTGCCTCAGAAACCCGGATCCGGGAGCACCCCCCACCCCCCACACACTGTTTAGCATAGCTAGCATAGCTTCACAAGTAGATAGTAGCATCTAAATATCATTAAATCACAAGTCCAAGACACCAGATGAAAGATACAGATCTTGTGAATAAAGCCACCATTTCAGATTTTTAAAATGTTTTACAGGGAAGACACAATATGTAAAGATGTAAATCTATTAGCTAAAAACACATTAGCATAATCCACCATCTTTTATTTGTCCACCAACACCAGTAGCTATCACCAATTCGGCTAAACTAAGATATTTATAGCCCCTAACCAAGAAAAAAACTCATCAGATGACAGTCTGATAACATATTTATGGTATGGGATAGGTTTTGTTAGAAAAATGTGCATATTTCAGGTAGCTGCCATAGGTTACAATTGCACCCACCATCACAAATGGACTAGAATAATTACAATGAGCAACGTGTTTACCTAACTACTAATCATCAAACATTTCGTAAAAATACACAGCATACACTAATCGAAAGACACAGATCCTGTGAATACAGACAATATTTCAGATTTTCTAAGTGTCTTACAGCGAAAACACAATAAATCGTTATATTAGCATAGCACATAGCACATAGCAGCCCAGCATTGATTCTAGCCAAAGTGAGCGATAAAAGTCAACATCGCCAAAAGATATTAATTTTTTCACTAACCTTCTCAGAATTCTTCCGATGACACTCCTGTAACATCATTTTACAATATACATATACAGTTTGTTCGAAAAGGTGCATATTTAGCCATACAAAACCGTGGTTACACAATGAAAATAGTAGCAAAACAAGCCTGAAAATGTCGGTCGCCATCTTTCAGAGTGATCTAGTTTAATTAATAGCTAATCATATACTTGACTAAAAAATACAGGGTTTACAGGAATCGAAAGACAAATTAGTTCTTAATGCAACCGCTGATTTACATTTTTAAAATTATCCTTACTTTTCAATACAGGGTTCGCCAAGTGAAGCTATACCAAACAAAATGGCGAAATATGCGTTTAAAATATTTCGACAGAAACACGATTTATCATATTAAATATTGCTTACTTTGAGCTGTTCTTCCATCAGATTCTTGGGCAATGTATCCTTTCTATGTTATAAACGTCTTTTGGTCGATAGATGTCCTCTGTCCTTCGAAATGTCCACCACCAACGACCGACACCCCAAAACGTGTCCAAAGTTTCAGAGTGCACAACAAATAAATTCCTCAAAATCGCACTAAACGGATATAAATTGCTATAAAACGGTTCAAATTAACTACATTATGATGTTTTTAACACCTAAAACGAGTAAAAACATGACCGGAGAAATATTGCTGGTTAGAAAACGATTTGGAACGAGGCAGGTCCGATGCCCTTCACGCTTCAGGCGCACGACGAGAAAGGGCGGTCTCTATACATTTTGGTCTTTTATACTGGCTGTGAATATCCCATCGATTCCATTGAAAGCGTGATGACGTACAGACACCCAGAGGAAGACGTAGGCAGTGTCGGTTTCTTCATAGCATTCACTGTCGCCTTAAAAACAGACCCCAGATCAGAGGTAAAAAAAATTGAAATCTGAACCCTGTCATGAAAAGTGCTGTAGAAATTGTTCTGTACCACTCAAAGACAAAATTTCAACTTCTATAGAAACTAGAAGGTGTTTTCTATCCAATAATAACAATAATATGCATATTGTACGATCAAGAATTTAGCACGAGGCAGTTTAATTTGGAGACACAAATATGCTAATGCGGAACAGCACCCCCTATAGTTCCAAGAAGTTAAGCCAAACTATGTTTGTCTAACTGTTTGTTTAGTGGTCAAAACGATAGTTGTTTGGAAAGTAATGAATTGCCTTGCTGCTGACATAATTTAAAAACACTTGAAAGAGAGGCAATGGGTTACGAAAACGGCTATAGTTACAGATTGGTAGCCCCGATTTGAAATCCGACTTCGTCTATGAAGAGCAGAGAAGCAGGGGAAGATGTTATGTTGCGCTACTTTTTTCCTCAAAAACGTTCCGAAAGTGGTCAAAACGACCGTTGTTTGGGAAAGTTTGAAAAACACGTAGTAATGCAGTTTCAAAAACAGCTGTAACGTAAGTTCCGTATGGAATATTTTGATTCCGCACACAGCTATGAATAGCAGAGAAGTAGACAAATATCCCATAGACTCTAACTTTTTGTCTAACTTTTTGCAGTATTGGTCAAAATGGACATTGTTTGCCAAAATGGTACAGAAAATGATGTTGGTGCTTTTACTTAAACTGCTGTAACTTTTGATGCGAATGTCATTTTTTTCTCCAAACTCCAGATTTGAGCAGCAGAGAAGTAGACGAAGCTAGAAAACCTGACATATTTTGTCTAAGTAGTTGCAAAGTACAGTGATTAGCTGATTTGTGTCAAAAGTTGATTGATTTCACTTACAGAGAATGTCAGTTGGAAGTGATGATGTCACAATGGGGCACTTTAGTATCTTGAGAAATCAAATGAAAGTGGATGGAGGACAAAAAGAGGACAAGAAAGTGAATAACGGAAAAAGTTTAACAGATATCAAAAATTCTATACAAACAACCGATCGAGACCATTGCTGAATTTTTGAAATTGGAAAGGCATTGCTAGCTTAACGGTGTAGGAGGAGTGTCTCCTCATGATTTTGGCCCTGCAGCGTCAGCGAGTATCCTAGCCAACGGTTCCGTTTTGGAATATCCGTACTGACACAGTTAGCTGTTAGTGAAGAGCAGGTGAGGGGTTGCTGATGTCGCTCTCCCTCGAGAAAGGTAGACCCAATTTAAAAAGCGTTTCCGCTTTGAGAAGCAGAGAAGTGGAGGAAGATTTTAAGCCAAACTATGTTTGTCTAACTGTTTGTTTAGTGGTCAAAACGATAGTTGTTTGGAAAGTAATGAATTGCCTTGCTGCTGACATAATTTAAAAACACTTGAAAGAGAGGCAATGGGTTACGAAAACGGCTACAGTTACAGATTGGTAGCCCCGATTTGAAATCCGACTTCGTCTATGAAGAGCAGAGAAGCAGGGGAAGATGTTATCTTGCGCTACTTTTTTCCTCAAAAACGTTCCGAAAGTGGTCAAAACGACCGTTGTTTGGGAAAGTTTGAAAAACACGTAGTAATGCAGTTTCAAAAACAGCTGTAACGTAAGTTTCGTATGGAATATTTTGATTCCGCACACAGCTATGAATAGCAGAGAAGTAGACAAATATCCCATACACTCTAACTTTTTGTCTAACTTTTTGCAGTATTGGTCAAAATGGACATTGTTTGCCAAAATGGTACAGAAAATGATGTTGGTGCTGTTACTTAAACTGCTGTAACTTTTGATGCGAATGTCATTTTTTTCTCCAAACTCCAGATTTGAGCAGCAGAGAAGTAGACGAAGCTAGAAAACCTGACATATTTTGTCTAAGTAGTTGCAAAGTACAGTAATTAGCTGATTTGTGTCAAAAGTTGATTGATTTCACTTACAGAGAATGTCAGTTGGAAGTGATGATGTCACAATGGGGCACTTTAGTATCTTGAGAAATCAAATGAAAGTGGATGGAGGACAAAAAGAGGACAAGAAAGTGAATAACGGAAAAAGTTGAACAGATATCAAAAATTCTATACAAACAACCGATCGAGACCATTGCTGAATTTTTGAAATTGGAAAGGCATTGCTAGCTTAACGGTGTAGGAGGAGTGTCTCCTCATGATTTTGGCCCTGCAGCGTCAGCGAGTATCCTAGCCAACGGTTCCGTTTTGGAATATCCGTACTGACACAGTTAGCTGTTAGTGAAGAGCAGGTGAGGGGTTGCTGATGTCGCTCTCCCTCGAGAAAGGTAGACCCAATTTAAAAAGCGTTTCCGCTTTGAGAAGCAGAGAAGTGGAGGAAGATTTTAAGCCAAACTATGTTTGTCTAACTGTTTGTTTAGTGGTCAAAACGATAGTTGTTTGGAAAGTAATGAATTGCCTTGCTGCTGACATAATTTAAAAACACTTGAAAGAGAGGCAATGGGTTACGAAAACGGCTATAGTTACAGATTGGTAGCCCCGATTTGAAATCCGACTTCGTCTATGAAGAGCAGAGAAGCAGGGGAAGATGTTATGTTGCGCTACTTTTTTCCTCAAAAACGTTCCGAAAGTGGTCAAAACGACCGTTGTTTGGGAAAGTTTGAAAAACACGTAGTAATGCAGTTTCAAAAACAGCTGTAACGTAAGTTCCGTATGGAATATTTTGATTCCGCACACAGCTATGAATAGCAGAGAAGTAGACAAATATCCCATAGACTCTAACTTTTTGTCTAACTTTTTGCAGTATTGGTCAAAATGGACATTGTTTGCCAAAATGGTACAGAAAATGATGTTGGTGCTGTTACTTAAACTGCTGTAACTTTTGATGCGAATGTCATTTTTTTCTCCAAACTCCAGATTTGAGCAGCAGAGAAGTAGACGAAGCTAGAAAACCTGACATATTTTGTCTAAGTAGTTGCAAAGTACAGTAATTAGCTGATTTGTGTCAAAAGTTGATTGATTTCACTTACAGAGAATGTCAGTTGGAAGTGATGATGTCACAATGGGGCACTTTAGTATCTTGAGAAATCAAATGAAAGTGGATGGAGGACAAAAAGAGGACAAGAAAGTGAATAACGGAAAAAGTTTAACAGATATCAAAAATTCTATACAAACAACCGATCGAGACCATTGCTGAATTTTTGAAATTGGAAAGGCATTGCTAGCTTAACGGTGTAGGAGGAGTGTCTCCTCATGATTTTGGCCCTGCAGCGTCAGCGAGTATCCTAGCCAACGGTTCCGTTTTGGAATATCCGTACTGACACAGTTAGCTGTTAGTGAAGAGCAGGTGAGGGGTTGCTGATGTCGCTCTCCCTCGAGAAAGGTAGACCCAATTTAAAAAGCGTTTCCGCTTTGAGAAGCAGAGAAGTGGAGGAAGATTTTAAGCCAAACTATGTTTGTCTAACTGTTTGTTTAGTGGTCAAAACGATAGTTGTTTGGAAAGTAATGAATTGCCTTGCTGCTGACATAATTTAAAAACACTTGAAAGAGAGGCAATGGGTTACGAAAACGGCTATAGTTACAGATTGGTAGCCCCGATTTGAAATCCGACTTCGTCTATGAAGAGCAGAGAAGCAGGGGAAGATGTTATGTTGCGCTACTTTTTTCCTCAAAAACGTTCCGAAAGTGGTCAAAACGACCGTTGTTTGGGAAAGTTTGAAAAACACGTAGTAATGCAGTTTCAAAAACAGCTGTAACGTAAGTTCCGTATGGAATATTTTGATTCCGCACACAGCTATGAATAGCAGAGAAGTAGACAAATATCCCATAGACTCTAACTTTTTGTCTAACTTTTTGCAGTATTGGTCAAAATGGACATTGTTTGCCAAAATGGTACAGAAAATGATGTTGGTGCTGTTACTTAAACTGCTGTAACTTTTGATGCGAATGTCATTTTTTTCTCCAAACTCCAGATTTGAGCAGCAGAGAAGTAGACGAAGCTAGAAAACCTGACATATTTTGTCTAAGTAGTTGCAAAGTACAGTAATTAGCTGATTTGTGTCAAAAGTTGATTGATTTCACTTACAGAGAATGTCAGTTGGAAGTGATGATGTCACAATGGGGCACTTTAGTATCTTGAGAAATCAAATGAAAGTGGATGGAGGACAAAAAGAGGACAAGAAAGTGAATAACGGAAAAAGTTTAACAGATATCAAAAATTCTATACAAACAACCGATCGAGACCATTGCTGAATTTTTGAAATTGGAAAGGCATTGCTAGCTTAACCTGTTGGGGATGGGGGCGCTGTTTAGACTATTTATGCTAATGTGGCTAATTTTTTAAACGGCTTCCCACAAAATCCTTGATCGTACAATATGCATATTATTATTATTATTGGATAGAAAACAGTCTATAGTTTCTATAGGAGTTGAAATTTTGTCTCTAAGTGGAACAGAGCCCATTCTACAGCAATTTCCCTGACATGGAGTCAGATTTGAGAAACGTTGGCCACTTTTCTGAAGTCATTTAAACGGGCACTGTCGTTGCTATGACTATACGGACACTTCTTACGTCTTCCCCTGGATGCCTTTACGTGATGACGATTCCAACGGGCTCGATTGCTCGTTCACAGGCCCTACAAATGAAAAAAACCTTTAGCTAGCAAGTCTTTTCTTGCTGCGTAACGCGCGTGGAAGACACCGACCCTCTCCTGTTCCAAGCATTAGTTTAGCCTGTTATATTTCTCCGGTCATCTTTTCACTCGTTATAGGAGTTACAAACATCACAAAGTAGTTAATTTAAAGCGTTTTATAGCAATTTATATCCGTTTAGTGCGATTTTGGGAC